>NC_143015.1:132154616-132454616 GCF_055824585.1 Amblyomma mixtum
CCATTAATCCTGACCACTTAATGTGAGCGAATGATCCAGATATACTATAAAGCAAAACTTTCTGCCGAATGTCACCTCTGTACGAAAGTTTAGCGCGAACCAGCGAGTGGCTTAAAAGCATTGTTCGATCCTGTCTAAGCGACGCAAAAGCAGGTATAGCGCGAACTAAACAACATTATGTTAGGTTCTGCGTGAGACTACCTCAACCATGAAGCAAATCCCACCTTAGTAAAGCCGGCTTTCAAACAATAGACGCTCTGGCTGTCCAGGGTGTCCACTCCTTCCCAGAATCCCCGCCAGCGTTTGTCCATGGCAGGATCATTTTGCCGCCGCTCCGCCAGCTCGTGCGCCATGGCTTTGCTGACAACCTGTGTCCCAGGAACATTACGCAATTAATCTGAATAACAATGATGAAGTTGTGGGTGTGTGTGAGTGCAAGTAGGGAAAGAGAGAGGGGTGGGGAAGTTGCCAACGTCATCTGTGCTCTAGGCTAAGGCAGACGATGGCGCTATGGGGAGTCGATAACAGGACCTCGGGTTGTGCAGCTGAACGTCACCGTCACTTTGCCAACAAGCTATAATATCTGTAGTCGGATACAACTTAACAACGAAGTGGCTTTTCCCCTTTCCAAGGATCCCCCTGCCAGCGAATGGCATCGGCCAATTCTCATGACCCTGCTAGGGTGACAATGCAGGGAGCGGTGCCACAATGGAGAGAGGGGTCTATCCCCGACTATGGAGGGAGGGGGCTATCTCCTTTTATTGACCACTCCCTGCTTTGTCACACTGGCAGGGTCATGAGAATCGGCTGACGCCATTGGCTGGAAAGGGATCCTCTGACGGGAAAAGGCCGCTTCGTCCTTAAGTTGTATCCGACTATAGTGTCGCTCGGCAAGAGATACCCCGCAGTAAAGATTAACTCGAGCCGACAATGGTCCAAAGCAATTTCGCACATTATGCGAAGCGAACAATACTTCGGGACAGAGAACCTCTGAAGCATAAAACAGTGAAAAATGAAGAGTTTCCCTCATCTTAGCCTGCGGCTTTAGGAGTATGCTCGAATCCATTGCTGGAGTAACGTTGAAATTTCGGCTTGTTGGTTCTTACTGCTGTATGTATCTACTCGTTTGCTGGCCTCTTGTGTTGTTGCGCTACTAGTCATATTGCAGTAATGGAATATGCTTTGCATTTCATAAATGCAAATAATTCTCAAAGGAAAACCGGTACGACCCGTGTGGTACGCAAGATCTGGCAGACTATGAGATTCAGTATACTGAGTACTGTGCTCCCTCTAACACCTCGTTCCTTCCGAATAGCCTAAAGGGTGAAATGCTTCCTTCAGCAAAGAGAAAAACTCTCAGTGCACTCTCTCTAAGGCCAGAGAGAGTTGGAGGATGTGTATTTTGTCTACTTATGTTATACAACCGAGCTTTGTGGTCACCTATAGCTGTGACTCGCATCTCAGGCAAACTAGGTCCGTTACTGATTCCGTTGTCACTGAATAAAAAAAAAATCGCCTTTCGAGTGGCAAGAAAAAGCGATATGCCTCAGCGAAGGTTCTCAGTAAGTGTTATTCACTTAAGGCACACAGCTTCGTAGAATAGCATGGCAAAGAAACAGTCTTTTAACTGTCTGTGTTAACTGTTTAAAGAGCTAGTCTTTAGCCTGAGTCACTTTGGGGCGTTCAACCCCCTAAAACCTTCTTCCTCCCGAAAAGAGAAAATGCCCCCTCCACTGCCTTTAATTGCCAGTTGAGTAAAATATTCGGTTGCATTTAAATAATACAGTGCCGTTTTTTCGGCTTCAAATAATTTTATTTTTTTAGCACATCGAAAATTTTCGACCGGTAACAAAGGCTTAAAGTGAACCAGATGTGCGGTCCCTGTGCACATCGTTTGCCTGATGTTTCAACAGCTAACAGCTAAGCGTTTATACTGAGTATTTTGTAACATTCACTTTGGCAATAAGATAATTGACGCAAAAATAAGTACAACAGCCGAGATTGGGAAAGAGGAAATACGGGCCAGCTGTCGTAATGTACTCATCCCCTTCGAATTGTGGGACTGAAAACAACCACTGCGAAGCGATGACATCCAGTTAGTGCAGACTTGGTCAAATGTTTAGGGGAATCCCCCAAGGTAGAGTAGATTTGTAATACGGGAGTAATTACTCATTGACATCAACTTCTGTAAATAAGTCATTACTCCCTTATTACAAATCTACTCCACCTTGGGGGATTCCCTTAAACATTTCGTCAACACTGTTACCACTTCGAGTTAAGGATCAATTCCCTCTCGCCCTACCATAAGGTTGCCGTCCCGGTTAGCTTAGTTGGTAGAGCGACTGCTCCGGTGAAGCGGTGGTCCCGGGCTCGGACCCCGGACCAGGACGAATTTTTCTTTAACTGCGAAGTTTCTGAGAAAGCTGCATAGCTTTCCCGTGCAGACTTCCTGAATACGATTCCTGGTAGTTAATAGGACCTTTAAGTCGTGACTACGCAGCTGAGGCAATTGTGGTCGTACCTGGCCCAGTGTGGCGAAGTTGTACTCTGGTGGAGCCCCGGCGTCGTAGTAGGGAGGCCGGAAGAACACCCCCGGCTTATACACACGGGCCACGGCTGCCATGCGGGGAAGCAGCGCCTGCACTAGCGGCGGCAAGGCGTACCATGCGCGAAGGTGTCGCAGCCAGCGGTAGGGAAAACTGCGTGTCGAGGCTGCTGGATTCCTCCCGGTGCTCTGCATATAGCGTTTGTGCCACCTTATTACTTTCTGATCCCGTCTTTGTAATTAGAATGAAAACGCACAATGAATACGCAGTTCCCACTCTCACACTATATCGCACTCTCGCAGTATATCAGCACTAAAAGCAGAGGCAGGCTTAACATCCCTGGCTTGTAGGCGTCGTATTACTAGTATTTGCTTGTTTCACAAATTTTATTTCAGCTCACTTCGTCGCCCTTCAAGTAGCCCGGCCATGTACGCGTACAACTACATTTACATCGTCATTCTTTCTACGCTCAGCCAAGGATTGGAACAGCCTTCCACACGGCATCGCCGCAATCACCTGTCCATCAACACTTGCGAACTGTTTAGCTGCTACCTTTTAACAGCGAATAATATTTGTATCTCACGTTTTTTCTTTGTTTATTCAATCTGATTTTTCAATGTAACCCACCCCTTATGTAATATCCCCAATCCTGGGGGCCTGTAAGGTAATAAAGTAAAGTGAAGTGAAGTGAAGTGAAGTGAAGTACAATGTTGCATTCCCTATTTCTTCCCCGCACTCGGGACATGGAAAACGTATATAGCTGACTACACGACGGCCGCAAAGGAGGAGCTGATTCATCGAGCTCGTGTAATCGAACGTGCCACTGAAGTTCTGGACTGATGACACCACTCAAGCCACAGATTTCGTGTAATCAAACGCCCCACTGAAGTTCTGGGCTGATGATCTCACTCAAGCTATAGATTCCTTACCAAACGAACTTTCAATCAAGTCTATTTACCTTCTCTACGCCGCAGCTAATCTGTTTCCAGGCCAGCTTACCTTCTCTCACCATCCCTCTATCATTCGCGAGCGCGTGCCACCCCTGCAGCTAAGGGTAAACGTTTACATATTAGAACTTGAAATTTTCCTCAGTATTTATTATTTCCCGACAATGTAGTTGATGTATGTTAAGATGTGCTCATAAAGTCCCATGGTTATATTTCACTTAGCCTCATTAAAATTTAAGAGCAGGAACAACAGCCACATAAAAGTCGCAGATGGAAATTGGACCACGCCTGTATATAAGCCGCTGAATTATTAAGATAGTAGGCGGTAGGAATGACCATCCCTTTTCAGCAGATACAATAATTTCTGTGCTGCTTCTGGAGAAGCTAATTTACTAACTTCTGTTTCGCTTCTTCATTTTAACTTGGGGGAAAAACACAGCGCACTCCTAAGACACGGACGAAGAAAGACAAGACGATACAGCGCTGTATCGTCTTGTCTTTCTTCGTCCTTGTCTTAGGAGTGCGCTGTGTTTTCCCCCAAGATGAACTACCAACTAGCCCGCTCTTCCATCCTTGCAAGTTCATCTTAACTCCGGACCGCGGGTATGCCTTCTTTTCAACGCAATTGTGTGCGGTCTGAAAGAAAACTGAACAAAAAAAGAGAGGAAGAAAACTTCATGCACCTGATTTCCGCCGTCCAGAGCCGCGAACACACTGACGGAGGCGGCGTCGCTTCCTGCCATGTTGGGAAACAGTGCCACCTGAGGCACGCTGGTGACTGCTGGTCCGGGCGCAGTGGCGTTGTCATTCCCAGAGAGGTCGCTCCTGTTCTCTGGAGGGCTTCTGAACACTGCTGCCATGGTGTCCTGGAAATCTCCTATGAACCGGGTCACGTCCACGATAGACGCTGTGGACACAGCGTCATTGCCTGGGCGCGCACACACATGCTTTCTTTGAAATCGCGCATATCCGTTGACACCTAGTGGCCACTGCCGTGTTAGCAATATAACAACCTTTGTATCCCGCGGGAGGCTATTTTTATCATAGTTTTTCCTTGAAAACTAGCTAAAACAGTGCCCGCGCCACGCGTCTACGACTGCTTTTTTCCTACTTCTATGGGGCAGCTACAACTGTGACCACAGCACCAACGTATGTACTTTTGTTCGACGATGAATTCGACGCTATAAAAGGCATTGAATAAGCAAAGCTTTTCATTACATATCAACGATAAACTAGAAAAAGGAATTAATTACAAAAATGACGTAAAGGTCACTGTTTTAAGAGACCTTTCGTCGTTAGCTTATCTTACTAAAGGCATTTGGAATCACAACCGTCTCATCTACCCGCGCTTGTAACCTTCTCCTAATTAAGATTTTAATGAAAATTGAGCCTTTTACTCTCCACCGAAATGAATAAGGAAGAGAATCTGTGCACGAAAATTGCCAATGTCCAGCTTACCTTCCCACAATGAGAGAGCCGCGTACGGTACTCCCTTCAGTCTGGCCACCATGGCATTGCACTTCGTCTCCGGATGTCGTGGCTGAAAACGAGTCATTGAAAACTATATTAACGCTGGTGTTCAAACCGATGCTCAGGTGTCCAATCCAGAAAACAAACACCCGTGGAAGGTCTCTCAAGAGAACTCGGCCGAACTGTGAACTCCATACCTCAGAAGATTAACAGCCTTTATCAGCAATATCCGATGTGTCGCCGCGCGGTGCTGCAGCTATGAAGCTTATAAATCTCGGGCCTTTCGACTCGCTGGAAGAGGCGGATGCCTGCTTTCTGTGTTCATTGGTTGCAGCTAGCAAACAGCCAGATGACCACTCCGGGGAAAGTTTTGTTTGACTATAAACGCTTGATGGGTAGGGCGCAAAAAAACGTGATTCCATAACGGACCTATATCCCGGATAGCATCGAGGCCGCGGGCTACAAACACTGCATAATATTGATACTTAATCAAATGTTCTTTACACAACGAGATTTTCAGAGAGAGAGAGAAACCTTTATTACGACGCAATTATAAGCACCTGGGATGTTGTGGCTCAGGGTCATTAAAGCCCACTAGTCTCTAAGCTCGTCCGACGCTATCAAAACCTCCCACGTTGGGGGAGAAGGGTATGAAAAAAATTGGCGGGGGCTTAGCTTTGGTTAAGTCTGGTAGGTTGCGAAAGCGAGCGCAGCGCCTCTAACGGAAGGAACGCGGCGCGCCGCGTCTAAGCAAGGAACGCAGTGCGCCGCGTCTACAGGTCACGTGTGGCTACCGGCCGCCGCTACGCGACGACTAGACTTGGTAGCCTATCTCTCACCCTGGTATGACGCCAGAGGTCATTCTAAAAGTCAAACGTGGCTACCGGCCGCCGCTACGCTAAAGGCCGTTCATGAGCGTAGTATTGCTTTCGCAATAAAACGGGGTGACTGAATGAAAACGAGGAGGAAAAAACATTGTTGTAAGTTAGCATAAGATTCGGAACAATCGGGGCATGCGGGAGGGTGTCGGATGCGGTAAAGAAAAGAACGGGCAGCCGAAAGCAGTGTATTTAGGCGTATTTAGGTGTTTAGGTGCTCAGTGTTCACGCGAGGCGATGGACAACCTCACGCCAGGGATTCCAGCGTCACCAGTATTACACCTCAGTGTGACAGTGCGCGGACGTATTTTGGTGAGTTTCTTGCATCCTGTAGTTGGGCAGAAATCCGACTGGTATGAATGGCGCATGCAGCCTGTATTGAATCGGTTTATGTGGTATATTCTGAGAGGTTAGAGATGCTTTGGAGAGGTCCCGAATACTAGCGACTACGAGAGAGTCTCTGGAGTCGCTGTAGAAGATTGGTGCAAGGACTAAGGATGTGTGTCAGTAACTGGATGATAACCGCAAGTGAATAAGCAGCCACTCCGACGTGAATTCCTGGTACCTCTTGTTAGATGATGAGCGAACGAATACAATGAACATAATGGTAACGCGAGCGTAATGTCAGCTTAGGTTGGTATGGGCGATAGCATGTTTTGTAAACAGGATCGTTCGGGGGTCATCTGCGAGAGGGAACGCGGGGTAATGATAGGGAGATGATAGGTTTCAGAGCAGCTTGCTGAAGTGTCTAATGTCTCCGTTTCGTATTAGAAAGACGCTCAATTTGCCACTCTCCATGTTGCTGTATGTGGTCTCCCAGCGACACGAACAGTCCCGTGAGTATAGGCGCTCGATGGACGGATGCGTGGGAACGTTAAGCCTTGTACAGTGTATGAAGGGCAACCTTTCTCTGTTGTCAGAAACATAGTGTGTGGATGTGTACAGAGGATTTTACCGAGAGGTAATTCGTGGACTATGTGCTTGATGTGACTCTCGCGTAATCCGGCGTGATTATTGACAATGCCGCTGGCAAAATGTGTAAGTTGATAGCAAACTTTTTATGGCTGTAGAAACATTGGCTTGCATTGGCCTGATTAGATGATTCATGGATACGAAGTCCAAGAACCCGGCAGAACAACAGAGAGAGCTTCAATCTACAGCAGCTATAATTAATCCAGCGCCTTAGTAGTAAAGGCAAAAACTGTGCGTCTTGCAGCTCCACAGATTAAGGTGTTCAAATCATTGCGACAGCACTCACCTGAAATACGTTGTAGTTGGTGGGGCGCCCCTCATCTCCTGTCCGGTTCGCTGCCATCATGATGTCCGCCTTGGGGCCGATTACGTAGCGCAGCACGTGCCAAGCCAGCAGGCGCCTCATCCCCAGCCTCTTCAGGGGACGCGATAAGTACTCCACGACAGTGAGCGCCTGCTCATCCGCAATCACCTCCTCGTTCACGGCGTGACTGGAACGGCTGAACGCGCCCAGGAGCTCTTTCCACCGACCTGCACCATCAGGTCCGACCGTGTGTACTAGCGAGGCTTAAAATGCGATTTGCATTAGGAAAACAATATAAACAACCTTAGAAAACACGCATCGCAAACAAGGATGTACAGGAAGTGTTTTAAGCTTTCTGAATGTTCCAGTGCAATGACGTTAGATATATTTTTTATTTTATAAATATCGCACTCAAGTGTTCAATAATCAATCGTGAGGGGGATTGGAAAAGGGGAATTTGAAGAACTCCTAACCAGCCCCAATATGCTGGCAGGCCTGTGGCAGCTGAGTGGCGGAAGCAATGGAAAACAACGGGATCTCGGTGCGCTTGCTTGAACTTGCTTCGAAACCATTTAGCCATTAAACAATGAAAGTCTAAGTTTTTTGAGGGACAAAACACGGTGCTATAAGAATGTACAACCGGTGGGGCTTTCATCTATAACGCACATAATGAGAGCATGATAACTTCTTGTCGTTTTGATACCATTATTACAAATATGTGCACACGCTCCGCATTCGCCCCGCCGTAGTACACTGGTGCGAGGCAGAAATGCAGAAATTAAGATGTCTTGTGTTGGTGGCTGCTTGCCGCCATGTTTTATTTTTCATACGAAGTACGGTCTTTTGTTATTTGTCATGTGCCACGCAGGTGGGATGTCGAGTGAACTAGGCCGCTTTTACAAACTTTCGATAACCGGCATCCTAGAGTTCACAAAATGCTGGAGGCGACTTATACGTAAAAGTTTCAGGGGATTTGGGGTTTGAAGCATTTTCCTTTCGCAGAATAACCTTTTGGAGACCGAAAGTTTAAAATCACAACAGCGTACCTAATAGTTAGCTTCTTCTGGCGTGTCGCTCGCCTCACGATGTAAACATTAAAAGCGGGATGCCATCGACTTGGGCGTTGGCTTATGGCAAAAAAACCCACACATCTCCAAATGATCAAAAAGGTGGTAAAATACATAAGTAAATCGAGACACTATTTTCTCAAATACTCTGGAAGGAAACAATCAATTATTTAAGAGCAGCGGTTTCTTGCTCACCTGCTGAAACTCCTGTTGACTGGGCGAGTTTTGAGATGTGAATTCGTGATGGCTGGCTGAAACCTTCTGTCGTGTTCAGGAAGTCTGAAACTACGTAACGATAAAAAACGGTTAGTTACGCATCATAACGTGCGTGGGTGTTTTTAGTGCACCTTTAAAATCACTGTCATCATTTTAGCCATTATAAGCCCTCTTTCCAGCACTGCAGGACAAGTACTCGTCACCTGGTTATCCAGCTACCTATGTCGTGCAAAAGTCGGCTAGTGGGAAATCACAGCGAATACTTTCAATTCAGAGCTCCCAATTCAGCTCCATGTAATGTCCTGCTACGTGGCTGTCCTCATAGAATCCTCTCTGCCAGGGATGCTTGATTAGAGGTGTCCCCGAAAGCCGTTTTAAAGAAAAGTTTTGTTTAAAAGTTTGTTCAAAAGTCAGAAGGAAATATTTTTTTTTCAAGAGCTTTTTATGAATCAGCAGAGAAAGAAGCGAAATTCACCCCCAGCTAACTGGACGATTACAACTGCGTCTGCATGCAGTTCGTCTGCAAATTCTATTTCCTTTCTTTTATCGCATGCAGGATAAACAGCAGCAGCAAGCCAATGATGAGCTCTCAGACGGCCATCACTGAGGCTTAACTAGAACACACATAGAAACTGCCAATACTTGAATGAAGGAGAGCAAGCTTCGTGAAAACTACTTTAACAGCTGGAGTTGCGAAAAATATTTCAACTTCACACCTTACCTCGCATTGGAATATGCCAGTAGGTATTAAGGCTTAATAACGCTTACCATTTTTAACGCTTACCATAGCTCTATCTCTCCATCCGTTATCATGTCTAGGAATAACATATCCACCTTAGAAACAAGGAGAGCACTTGCAAGGCTTAAATGTCTGTACTCATTTTCCTCTAGTCAATTTAATATTAACTCTGCTCCCTATATATCTTCCCGTTCTGCACGACAGAAACGCAATAGCCACAATCATAACCTTACCCCATACTTTGCACGCACAAATATGTTCAAAAACTCATTTTTTCCCCGAACAACCACAACATGGAACTCACTGCCAGCAAATGTCTTTTCGGCTCATGATGCCGCTGCTTTTGAAAAGAGTGTTTTACCTTATGTGTAAACTTAGAGATATCATTGCACTCTGTTTGGTTTCCTTTGTTTGTTGCCGGAACGCTGGATTTGCGTAGTGTTTGATATTATTTTTGCTTTTTGAATGTTGGCCCCCTGCTTGGTCTCCATGACTGTAGTACGTGTAAATAAATAAATAATAATATAGAGTACTGCAGTACTTTGCCGAGAAGACAAAGTGGTAAAGTTATTCGTAAAATAGCATTGCTATTGGTAGTGAGGTGAGGTGGGTTTTATGTCAGCCAACATCGGTTTGTGCAGAAGCATTAACTCACGTTCGTCGTCGGCATTGGCGAGCTGCTCCGCTACCATGTTGTCCTCCATTTGAGCGTAGGTCTTGAGGCAGAACTGGTAAAATGTTACAATCTCTTCTTCTTCCAGTGACCGAAATGCGCTGAAGAAGTCATTCACTTCTGGGCTCAGGATGATCTGTAATAAATGAGCCGAAGTAATTTGCGGCAATTGTATATTGTAGTGCCGGAGCCCACATTTCGCTGGCGGGCCTGTCTAAACCAGCGCTGCGCGCCCGCCGGCGCTCACAGCAGGCCCAGACTTTCTCGGACAAGTCGCGACATGCAGCGTGACTCATCCCGACACCGCGGCGCCGACACGGACCCTTCCTCCTCTCCTGCTCTCCGTCGGTGCGAACTCCTCAGACGCTCGCCGGCTCTCGACCATTGGTCTAATTTGAACGGTGGCCAGTGATTGGAGGATTTGAACGGCTGGCTGCCGTAACCGTTTCCAGCGGCTTTAAAAGCGGAGCCGCGCTGAACCCGAGCAGCAGACGGGCAGCAGAAGAGCCATCACGCCGGAGCTACGCTCGCCGCCGGGGCCGCCCTTCTTCTTTGTGCTCGCCCGTGGTGCTCTTGGCCCTTGTATCATGTAAAAGCCCTTGTACATACTGTACATAAACGTCCTTTTACTCACCGTCGCCTCGACCGTTTCCTGGCTCGGACTCCCAGTCCCAACAGTGGTGACAACAGTGGGATGCCCCAGACCCAACAGTGGATGGCAGCTGCGGGATCGACCGGCGTCAGCTACCTCGGCGCGGTGAGTGCCTGATGTTTTCCCCTCAATTCGCCAGACTGCTCTAGCACACGTGATTGTAGTTTAGAGTAGGGCTGTGCGTTGCACTGGAGAGAGCTTTGCTGTTTCGAGCCAAGTCGGAGCGCTTTGAAACGAAAGCTGGTGCAGAGGGAGTAAACGAGGCGTTTTGGAAAGAATTACTTGCGCGTGTCATACTAGTAGCGCTATAGTAGTGAGCGGCAAGGCAATTCTAAGAAAAGGGCAAACTACAAGAGGCTATTGTGCGCGATGGAGAACTTCAAAATGAAGGAACTCATCGAAATTTGTGAAGAGTTGGGCATTGATTTGGGCCCCGCAAAACGAAAGCATGCGATTCTTGAGATCATGCGAAAGGAGAATGTAACGGCTGAGGAAGCCAATGAGGCCTGGGAAGAGATCACAGAACGCCGTGAGCGCGAGGAGGCCGAAAGACGCCGTGAGCGCGAGGAGGCCGAAAGACGCCGTGAGCACGAAGAGGCTGAAAAACAGAAGCAGCTTGAGCGCGCACAGGCAGAACGTGAGCGCGAGGAGGCAGAAAAACAGAAACAGCTTGAGCACGAAGAGGCTGAAAAACAGAAGCAGCTTGAGCGCGAAAAAGCAGAAAAACAGAAGCAGCTTGAGCGCGAAGAGGCAGAAAAACGGAGGCAGCTTGAGATAAAACGGTATGCTCGCGCTAAGAAACTGATGGACCTTGAGCTTGAAGCGCATGAGATCGAATATGATAGATATAGAACATTGTCCGCTCTGCATGAGACGAACAGTCGGCAGCCGAGAGACAGGCCACGGCCCTTCGTGATCGCCGAGGATATGGCGAAATATCTGGCAGATTTCGAGCGCGTCTGCGAGAGAAAGCGCGTTGAGCGGAATGGTTGGGCACAGAAGCTGGTAGCCCTGCTTTCCAGCGAAGCGTATGACGTTGTCAAGCGCCTGTTGGATGGCGGCTTGGCGGACTACGATGAGCTGAAAAGCTTTTTACTGACAAGATATAACGTGTCACCGCTGGACCTTCGCCAAAGTTACCTGCGAGAGTATAGCACCCTATCGTTTTACGATTTTCCCTACCAGTTTAAAGCCGACATTTTAGAGTGGCTCGAAAATGCTGAAGGGTCGGATGATCGTGACACAGAGGTAGAGTGCGTAGCTGTAGAGCAGAGCTGCCAGTGCGGCACAGAGGAACGTAGTCCGTGCTTGGCAGATGTAACTGCTGCTGTAACAGTGGGAATTGTCCCGCATTCGCCAACCGAGAAAACCTCTATGCCATCGGATAAGGTAGTCACAGCATCGGACGATGCATTTACAGAGGTCTCGCCCATTGAAATTGTGGCGGAGTTACCGGAAAGCGAATCTCCTAGCGTGTCGAAAGCAGGAGAAGTTGCCGAACAGGGCAGAGAGGACGTCCGTCTGGACATTAGTGAAAACACTTGCGCCGACGCAAGCGAAGTAGATGAGGACGGCACACCGTGTTGTTCAGCGCGTTCGGCAGAGATGCAGAAACCCGAAACTTACGATCAACGGAAGCAGGCGCATGGAGAGTTTGCGGACGCCGAGTTGTGCGCTAGTGTTTGCAGCGAGCGATGCGAAACGAGTCCCGTCCTTTCGCACTGCTCTGAGCTCGGCGACATTCCAGAAAACAGCTGCAGTAGCGGGAACACCGCGACTGAGTGCACAGCCGACCCTCATCCGAAATTGGCTGAAACGCGTAAGGAGCATGACGAGAGCTGCGTGTCAGCAGTAAAGTCAGTAGAAAACACTGGTTCGTCTGCGCCTGAAGAAACTAAGGGGCTGGACGACAGTGGAGTACAGAACGTTCCAGACGACATAGGGGCGGTAGACGTCAACCCGTCCGAGAAAGATGAGGCCGAATGCGCACTCAGAGACGCTGAGCAGGAACAGCGCAGCTTTGAGGAACTTGGTGAAGGCGCCAAAGACAGGCCTGATCTAGGTAGCACATATGAATCAGCTGACAATCAAAGCGACGTTGTCAGAGAGCAGAAACTTAGGCGACGGAAGCAGAATGTGCTTTCACAGGCGAAAGTGAAAGGAAAGCTCACGAAAGAAAGCTGCAACCGGAAGGAAAGTAACAGCCAGTCCCGAAAAGTGAGCTATCACCACAAGGTGACCGACAAACAGTGCTGCCGCCGAAAGGACAGTAAAGGCAAGCTCGAGAGAGAGAGCTGTCACCGAAAGACGATGAAAGGCAGGCAAAAGAAAGAGTGGTGCCGCCGAAAGATGAAAGGCAGGCAGAAGAAAGACGGGCGCCGCCGAAAAGAGAGAAAGGGCAAACGCGCGAAAACGGGTTTCCACCATCGGAAGCGCCAGCGTCGCCGGCAAAATGACTTCAGTAAAGTCAGTCACGTTGTCAGCCCTGAAACTAGCGTCAGAACCAGAGCTAAAGAAATGTGCGAGGCATTACTATCGCGCAAAGCGAAGCGCATAAGTGTGTCGGGGCACATAGGTCTGGGCAGTAGAATAAACTGCAAAAAGAAATCGGGCAAACATTCGCGGGCAAAAGTGCACCAAGGCACCAAACCGAGATTCAAGAGAGCGCTGCCCGGGAGGCGAAAGATTAAGGAGCGGGACAGGTGTGAATCTTGCCGCCAGCACAGAGAGAGCGAGACGCGCAAAGGCACGTGCTCTCATGCGGGCTCTCGCTTTCCGCTGCATTCACGGGAGAAACCGCGCTCCCATAGAAAACGGCACGCGCGCGGAAGGAAAGCGCGTGTACGGCTCAAAGAGCGAAAGATTGTACGAGGCCGCAGTGACAGGGGCAAGAAAATTGCCAAGAAATCGTCTAAGCGCTCAGCCAAGCACATTTATCGCGATAGAAAGCCGCGATTCGAAATGACGCCACTTAGTAGGCGTAAAATCAAAAGGCCGTGTAGAGGCGAACTACACACCGAGCGGAAAGGCAAACGGATGCGCGAGAAAGTCAAGACTCGTGCAAGGTCTGACTTGCCCCCACGAACAGTGAGAAAGAAAGAACGGTCCCATCGGAAGCGTTGCGCACTCGCTATGGGACGGCGCGACTGGCGCGCGAAGCGCAAAGAAAGGGACAAGTTGCCAGTCTATGAAAGCGAATCTCTCTCGTACTGTAGCTCCCGTAGAAACTGGAAAGACAAGTACAGAGAGAAAGAAAAGCGCGTCTACCGCGAAAGAGGCAGAGACGTTAGCTACCACGGTAGTGGAGAGAGAGAGAGAAAAGCGCAGCACAGCGAAAGAGGCAGAGTCACTAGTATCCGCTGTAGCGGGTGTCGTTTACCGTCCGTTAGAAGCGAGGAAAACGCGAACGTAGACGCACTAAGCCGTGTGTTCTAAGCAAGGCTGGCTTCGCCTCCTCGTGACCTACATTTTGTCTCTTCGCGAACAGCTGTTTTAAGTTCGCTCGTAGATCGGGGAAAAATTGATATCCTCATTTGTGGCCTCAGCTGAGTGTCTTCTGGCCGAGTGATCTCAAGAGAGCGAATTTATTTTGCATTCATTTCATTCCGAGAGTTTCATGTGTTTGACACTTTGTCTGAGTTAATTACTTTGGAGTTCTTGTATCCCACATGTGTCTCTTGTAGAAGAGGCAACAAAAAGGGGACAGAAATATAGCCAGCAGAGTTTTTTTGACTTGAAGTCTGGTGTTTTGACGGGTGACGGAGGGCACTTGCTCGTGTTGGGTGTTGCCTGTTGTCGGTCGGTTCTTGGCGACATGCAGAACGATCCACGACCGATGCTGAGAAGCAAGCTCTTCCGAAGGACCGAGCGAAGCTGATCCAGTCACCTGGGCGACAAAGCTGCGGAGCAGTGATCCTGTCCTGACGAGCCGGACCTGTTCATGGAAAGGAGCCTGGAGCTACCTGCGGCTGAACACCGGACGAGAACTTGGAGGAGCCTGGCGTACGAGCGCGCCCCGCATCCGAGCCACGCGGAAGTAGCTCGTCTTCGTGGCGCATTGTCTGGCGGCGGTGGTGCTGTAGTGCCGGAGCCCACATTTCGCTGGCGGGCCTGTCTAAACCAGCGCTGCGCGCCCGCCGGCGCTCACAGCAGGCCCAGACTTTCTCGGACAAGTCGCGACATGCAGCGTGACTCATCCCGACACCGCGGCGCCGACACGGACCCTTCCTCCTCTCCTCCTCTCCGTCGGTGCGAACTCCTCAGACGCTAGCCGGCTCTCGACCATTGGTCTAATTTGAACGGTGGCCAGTGATTGGAGGATTTGAACGGCTGGCTGCCGTAACCGTTTCCAGCGGCTTTAAAAGCGGAGCCGCGCTGAACCCGAGCAGCAGACGGGCAGCAGAAGAGCCATCACGCCGGAGCTACGCTCGCCGCCGGGGCCGCCCTTCTTCTTTGTGCTCGCCCGTGGTGCTCTTGGCCCTTGTATCATGTAAAAGCCCTTGTACATACTGTACATAAACGTCCTTTTACTCACCGTCGCCTCGACCGTTTCCTGGCTCGGACTCCCAGTCCCAACAATATAGCGGTTACTGGCGGTATCAACCATTTGGTCAGTACAGGCTTCAAAGAGCTAAACTGGGAAGGGAGATTTGAGCCTCGCCAGTCTATTGCTCTATTAAAATTTTATTAGACGGCAGCCCAAATTGTGACAAATGTGAAAGCAATTATTGCAGAGATTAAGTCAACGTGGGTCAATTGCATTGCTTTTCGGCATTACTGCACGTCTTCGTTTGCTTTACTAGATGCGGGATACTGTTCGTGTAACGGTTTGAGAACACATATTTTCAACTTGGCACTATATTCTGCGCAGAGTAAGATACATTGAGGAATATTCATACTGAAATATTAGTGTTAAACAAAATCCTAAACAAACATCTTATCCTTAATCATAAACAAAATATGAGATCGTGACACCAAATGCCTATAACTGCTGGCACAGAAGCCTAGCTGTACACCTGTTACGCAAGCAAACTCGTAGAGGCTTTCTGAAGACACTTATCTGGAAGTAAATATGTTTCACTCAGTGCGTATGTGTGTCTTCAGATACCAGAAGACAACCGAGAACATCTCAATCGTGGTAGCTTACGCCCGACAAGCCAGGCAAGCACGTGCCATCATAACCTGTCTCTCTATGGGCATGGTGGTCTTAAAAGCATACCGAAGTAGGTGCAAGGCGGAAAGCCAATCAGTGACCACTTGCACCGTCCGAAAAGGCGATTTTCCTCCCGAGAACGCAACCCACCTTGACCACGAACGGTGCCGAGGCTTCCCCCGTGACGTCGTACTGCCGAGCGAAAGTCACGGGAGCGTCCACACCGTACTCGAGAGACAGCTCCATCATGCGAGCGAGCGGATCCTCTGCCGGATCGTCCACCATGCGGCGCTGGTCGAGGTTCAGACGCGACAAGAACGCCAGGATGTCATCGACCCCTGTGTTCGGCTCACGCGAGTATTGAAGGCATGATTCGAAAAGATCCTTGCTCTCTTCTTCGTTGGAGCCGTCCTGCTGTCTCATGGCAGTGCCGTGGGTTCTGTCCAGTTTATAGGTCACCATGCGCTGCACGGGCAAAGGAAAAAAAAAATTCTGTGTCGGCTAAGCGTGACCACTGGCATGTCCAAGACGTCAGAAATTGTTGGTTTGTAAAAAAACGTGAACGGCCGTGAGTTCAGTAAAAGCGCTAGGGCCGTTTCACATGCTGCGTCTAGAACGAAAATAGTCGGCCTAGTCGGTGACGCCGCAGTGCGATTTTCGCACAGTGCTTTCACATGCAACGCGTACCCAGCGAATTCGGTCGGAGGGACACGCAAGGATGTCCGCATAGGCAACCCACGATTAAACGCGACAGAAACGCTGCACGGAATGTGTTGATGATGTTATGACCAGCGTTTTTTTATATGCAAAGACAATATTTCGTATGTTTTGATTAGAATAAAGTTTTGCTTACGCCGCGGGAACAGCTCCCACGTGACCCCACGCCGAGACGGCGTGTGACGTGACGTCACGTCACGCGCCGTCTCGGCGCTGCCCATTGGTCAGTCGCAGAGCGAACACACCAACGCTGCGACTAAATTCCAACCGGACGGAACTTCGTCGCAGGCCGTCTGCGGCTAGACCAACGGCCCTCCCCAGGCGCAGACCGACAGAATTCGCAGCGTCGCAGGCGAGAATCTCATGCATATGAAACGGCCCTTAGGAAAAGGGGCGCTCCCAAGCTTTCCAGCAGACACAAACATGCCAAAAGATTCCATACAAGTGCATTCAATGGGAAGTTTATGGATGCGCTTTTTTCCGCAGTTTTGAGCATACACTCTAGAGATAGTAATTCCGCACATTCTTCCTCGGGACGCTCGCAGGTTTCTTGAAGTTATTCAAAAACGCACCGGATAGGTTTTTTTATGACAATCTTGACTACTTGGCGCAAAGCGCAAGACAAAATATAAAGCCAAATTTTGCTGCGGATCAGGTCATTCCACCAGTTCCCTCAGTCGGCAGATAAAATATTCCACAGCTTACTCGCAGTGATAAGTGATGTCCAAGGAAGCTAGGCTTGAATACAAGACAAAGTACAGGAATGGTGGGACGTGGCAGGGTTGCCTAAAAGATGTATCATATGCACCATTGATGAGGAAGAGCGAGAGACAAGGAGATCCGGAAAGGTAACAGCGGTGGAACCAGAGCCCCATTGTGCACTGCAATGCGTCTCCGATTAAAAAAGCGCCTTCTCCCCCCGAAGATGAGATGGGTGCACCGTGCTACATCCCATGGAGCAAGTTAGGCAGGGATGGATGTTGTCATCGCTTTGAAGTCTTCTTGCATAACCACGTTGATAGCGCTCCAGCGCCTGTTTGGAAAGCAGGAGCTGCAGTCTACGTAACGGTACAATGATCCAGTCTCGAAGATTTCTTTCTGCTTAGCTACGCTTCGAAAAAAAAAAAACAGAGGAAAGTGATTGATGCGTGGCGGTATGCATTAGAATCAGTGTTTCCTTAGAACGGTGTGACAGCTGCTGCTGACAGCTTCAGACCATGCTAGCCAGTGGCGCGACACAGTACGTCAGTCACCGTTTGACACGCCGTAACCTGGCTTCAGTCTCTCGCTTCTGCCATTTAATGCCTCCCACCCTCTATTCATCTTATTTCTCCCTTCCCTCTCCTGCGAAAGTGGATAAGGGGATTTCACTCTCCTCTTCGCCACCTGACAACCGAGGCTTCAGAAAGACAGCGGGGCAGAATTTCCTAACAAGAGGGTTCTAAAGCCTACGCATTAAAAGATATCGCCGTTGCAAACTAAACTGCTGGGAGCGCCTCGTTATCACCTACCTTGGCCAGTGGCGACTTGAATCCAGGGAACGGGACCGCCGGGTCGCACATGAACGTGTTACGCTCTTTGCAGGGGTCCGCCTGCTTGCCGACCGTCTTCTTGAACCACTGCTTGAGGCTCTGGCACAGGGGAGTCCTGCAATTTCCCCCATTCTTGCCGTTCTGCCCGAGGCGCGGTGCTCGATACTCCCCCTCATTTTCCGGTTCCTCGGTAAACTCATCATCGGGGTATGGTGGCGGCTGTGTCGGCTCTTCTTCGCCAGGTCCGCCGTTCGGTTCGAAGGTCTCGGCTTCTCCCTCGACCGTGGACATTTCCGTGACATCCGCGGTCTGCGGCGCAGGTGAGCGGCAGAAAAGAGTCATATGAGCCGACATTTCTAGTGAGCGTAAAAATTCAGCGGGGCACTTTGTTGACCTAAAGTGCGGTAAGGCGAAAGCCTTAAGCACGGTGTTGCTGCTTGTGTCACTGATGTGTTGTTAAGGTGTTAAGCTTCGCCTCTAAGATTTAAACGCGACAGCGTCTTGCAACGCTGCCAGGGAGTCCACAGAACGCCATCGCCCGTTCGGTTCTACGCCTTGCTCGTCGGTAAGTTGTTTTTTGAGGAAAGGAAATTATCTGCCTCCCATATCTCGGTGGACACCTGAACTTCGCCGTAACGCGAAGGGAGGAAGATGGGAGTGAACGAAGACACCGTATTCACTAGACACGCTTTTGTTCATTCCAAACCATCGAGCTGGCATGGCGCAGTGGTAGCGTGCTCGTCTCGCACTCCGGGGACCCTGGTTCGATTCCCCAACTCGACCGATTTCCTACTCGGTTTTATTTATTTATCTGGCCTGCTTAAAAAGGTTAATTAGGCTAATTGTGGGTAAATAAAGCAATTAACTCAGTCCCACTTACTTGGAGCATCACTATACGATCCCTTCAATTGGTTGCATGGTTACTAGCCAAAGTACAATTGCCCCGTTTGAAATGCGCGCACTGTGACGTCACGACCGTTTCGACCAATTGAAAAGCGTGACATTTCTGTCGACAACTGCTACTTACAACGACGAGGCATTAAAGGCTTCCGCCTTAATGTCTGATCATCATTACCAGCACTGACAACAGCCTCCAGTGTACGCATGCAGGAAGAGAGAGGTTGCTGCTCCCTTTGATCTCCTGTTTCACCTGCCTTTCTCCAACCGCGGCTGCGCAATTTTATCAGTTATCACATGTCAACAAAGCTATATTTCGCCCTGCGCATGTTTTTGTTTTGGGCATTTGTCGTTTGGCACTTCACTGCAGCAACTGCAAAATGTGTAATAAAACTGTGCTAATATTCCAGCGCCTCACCATTCTGGGTACGGCAAGGACCAGATATGACCGGGAAAGCTTAGAAGCCTTTCATGTTAGCAATCATAAATAAAACTCTGTGACACATTTCTGTGTTTAACGAACAAGGAACATGCCTACCTAGAGGGTAGATAAGGATCATGAAAACTGTCATCAGTGTGAGTGTCATCGAAGTAGTTGAAGATGCACATGCGTCGGATGTTTTGTGCGGCAACTGTATATTTCAATAAAGCACAGTTGGTAAGCACAGTTGGTAAGCACAGTTGAATTCAGTTGATATCATGACTAGCATTTACATGGCGGTGATCTAAAGGTCGAAGTCGTACAGGATGTCCTATTTCAAGTTAGGCTAGTATGTTTGTATTATAGTGCCTAGAATACTCTAGGCACTATAGTTTGTATAAACAAGTGCTCACCTCTTCTCCATTTTCAGCGATGTCAAGCGTCGTCGTCTCAGGAAGTCCGAATGGGCCTCTCTGTCGGCTGCCTTTGTATGGTTTCTTTCCGGATGACTGAAGAAAAAACGAGGAGCGTTTGTGCAATAAGCCTGAGATGACTATTACTGAAATCGGTTGTAAAACACAATTTTCCAAAGTGTCATCGCGGGCACACTTGATACCGAAACACCTGAGCTTGCCACCTACCTAGGTCATGTAGAAGGTCGTCGTGATAGCAAGGGAGATGTCGCTGTTGACAACTGAAGTGGACTTACACGAGAAAATGGTATTGCTAAGTGAGAATTCGGCTAGTTATTATAAATATAAACCAAATATATTGTATTCTCTTCTAGCAACAGACCAATTCACCTCGCTAATCCGATAATTTTCCAGTCTCGACCTTTAGAGCGCGTTACGCAAGTGAAATTCTTAGGCGTACAATTCCACGAAAATCTCCTCTGGACACCACATATTCAGCGCATTAAGCGTACCATAGCACAATGCATTGGAATGCTCAACAGGCTTCGCCCATTTCTACCGCTGCGGCTAAGGCGCCAGCTTTATTTCAGTGCAGTTCATTCAAGGTTGCGTTATTGTTTGCTTATCTGGGGAGTCACTGGAAAAGCAAATCTTGAAAGCCTTTTTTTATTGCAAAAGAAATCTATTCGCTTTATCGAAAATTTATCAAGATATGACTCCACATCCTCCTACTTCAGCAAAAACCAAATACTACCTATACAAACATTATATTATGAGCGACTGTCTCAGGTGGCATTCTTGGAACTCATTGCCAATCGTCAACAATTTTTTTCTAAATACATGACCGATCAAACACGATATGAATTCAGGCACACAAAAATACAGAAACCAAGAAACAGAACAAACTATGGTAGGCAGTCTTTAAACTGGCAAATCCCAAACCTTTTGATCTCCCATCCCGACTTAATTGATATTATGGAGAAATCTTCCTCTCTCTTTGCTTTTCGTAAGCGGGCGAAAATTTATTTTCAGGAAAATGCACTATAATTCTTTTTTTCTGCTTACACCTTTCTATTGATCGCACATTTGTTTTATTTTTTGTGTACACAGTTAGTTTCTATATATATGTGGGATCTGTATCTGCTCTTGCACTGCTCTGTTTTGTGTTTTTTTCTCTATTTTGTTTTTCTAGGTATACTATTAGTTTCCATACATATTTTTTATTTATGCTCTTGCACTGTCCTTTCCTGTGATTTTTTTTAGACGTTGTCTCTGCTAATAAGAATATAATGTGTTTCTATTAGGAAGTTGTGTTGCACAAACATTTACACTGTGATCATTATATTGTTTATGTATGTGTATATATGTGCCCCTTGCTGTTGTGTTCGAGTGGTGCTTAGGGCCCAGTCAGGCGGATTGATCTTCGCCTTTTGCCCTCTGCACCAAGGCACTGTGTGGTCTAAATTTTCATGAATAAAAAAAATAAAAAATAAAAAAACGAGAAAAACATTACTGCCGGCGTCCTTCACCGACAGAAGACCCCGTATTTCTACATGCTACGTACACGGTCATGTATCAACTGCGAGCCCATGCAAACTGAACCCCCCTCTTTTTAAAAGAGTAAGACCTTCTTTCGCTCAGCCTAGTGCAGAAATGGTGGCGTCAAAACTAGAGTGAAAAGCAGACTAATGGGAAATATTCCTCCCCGGCCATAAGATTCCTGCAAGAACTCAGCAGGATTTCCGCGTAGGCAATAGTCTCCCGTACCATTTTCAGGTTGAGTCCCATGATGAAAACGATCACTGTGACAAAACTGGCGATGAGGATGAAAGACGCGAAGATCTCCTTCCAGTGGCGCTGAGTTTTCCTGTCGTAGACACGCTGAACCTGTTGCTCGGAGATTTTGCTGAGCGTGCTGTAGGGACAAACGACCACCGTCACTGACACGCGTTAGCCTACAGCAACGCGAGGTAGATAAAAATACGCACGCTTTATGCCCACATAAGGATATGATACAGTGTTAGAACAGTACTTCGTAACTGGATAACTGATATGTTTGGTACACATTCATGAACAAGAAGCGCCAGGAAGACAAACGTATGTGCAGTGTGTCTACAGGTAAAAGGAGTATGTACAAGCGACTTTGTGAAAGGTAACAATGTGTGACAAGCTGTGGAGAAAAACCATTAAAAGTTACACTATCAATAAGGCCAGTGAAGCATGTAAAAACGAGCTCGTAATGTTGAAAAGCAAACAACTTGCTTTCGTGGGGTGCAAATGACCATTGTTTTTGTTTTGTGCTTTGGGTGGTGCATTTTTCATTGAATTTGTCATTGAAACTCCAGATCCGAGAGGTGTTTGTTCTCTGTCAGCCTTCTTCATCGTCTTTTGAGCGTTTTAAAATCCTAAATTTATAAAATAATCGTGCGAATCTGGCGCTCAGAATGTCAGCTGCTGAGATAGCGTTGATTAGATTAGTCCAAGTTATTCTAAATTAGAAAAGAGGTGGGTATTTCGGCGCACTAGGCATGTGCTGTAAGCATGCCAACTACCCGAAAAGCCGTTACGAAACATAACACCGTGGTGTTCGTCACTGAAAAATATACAAAAAACTAAATGGAAAGCCCTGAATGCAAACAACTGAAATCAATGAACGACGGGACTGAAACGGCCCCGGCTTTGTAGCGTTGAAAAAATTATTTTACCCTGTAAAACGACTGCTCGCAGAGATTTATTTTTGACTTGAGGATTTCCTCTCACTTCACCATAGTCCTACTACAAGTTCGATCAGGAATAGTTGCTCTGGAATAAAAAGCCCACCATCATCAAAAAACGCATGCAGTAATAAGCTGCTTCTTCCTCCAGTCTGCGCCTGGAAGGTGTGGGCGCTATTGTTTCCACTTCAACACAATAGATAGCACCCAGCATGCAAGTATAGCTGCACACGCTTATTTCAAGCGCCAATAATTACCTAATGTTTTATTGGTTCATTACATGTTTAGAGCATTCATAAGACAACTTTTCTCAGGCTGAAAGTTCATCCTATTCTCAATAACGGCAGGCACCAGTTGCGAACAAATAAAGAAAACGCCCTCAATTCACGCATAAATCGTGAAGCCCGCTTCATTTCATTCATACTGTGATTCATAAAGCTCAAACAAATCCCAGGGTGATCAGGCAGAAGCGCAAGGCCCGTCAGTTCAAGCGCTGTGAGAAAATAAATGAACACGAGTGCAAACTTCGCGCTAACAGCACACACCCGAGCTAGTTTGTAGCTTTGGACACAATTAGAAATGGTGCCAGCGCTAAAAGACAAAGGACGATAGAAGGGTAGACACCACAGTGGCAGGATGTGCATTCCTATTGTCTACACTTGCTTCTACCCTAGGCGCTTTGCGCATGTAACAAGTTTCATCGTATAAAAATTAGCGAAACATGTGATGCCAAACTTATTCCTCAGTCTGTCCATTTGCGGTAATTTCTTACTCTTAGCAAGGTCGGTTAAAGTCACCCATCGCGCTTGTCATTTATGCTATTATTTATCAGTTCCTGCAGACACCACACTAAAATGTGGCTGGTTATTTGCTACACCGTGTTGTTACAAAACACCTGACGGTTTAAGAACCCTGCCATTCATGCAGCGATGACAGAACGAGAGTTTGGCCACTAACATCTCAATGTGCCGCCATTTTCTTACCTGAGTGTTGACGGAGAGGGCGAACGAGACAGCCAGAAGATGCGAGGCATTCTCCCTGTCGGATAGGTTTCAAAACACGCACAAATAAAACGCAAGCCGAGACGGCGTTCAGTGATGGCAGCCTTCAAACGCAGCCCGAGAGATTCGGAACGGTTTCCGTTGGCACGCGCTGGGGTTCTGAGTTTTCTTTATGATGATGATGATGTGCAAGGAGCGGCGTATTTTGATAATTTGGGACGTAGAGCTAGATTTTGTACAAAATAAAAAATATGGAAAAGAAAAAGTAGTGACTTTCCTTCTTCGCCAGTCCAGTATAGCTTTCTATCATTCTTCTTCCGTTTAATGGGTGCTGTTACTGAGTGAAAGATAAGGTTAAAGTAGGTCCTGCTTTGAAGCCTAAGGACATCATCATCGTCATCATCCAAGGACCCCGCGCTGCTCTCAAAGACGAAGTGAGCGTGCTCCTCGCCCGTCTTTCCTGGCCTATCCCCCGCCGTGGGTATGTGCCATTCAGCCCGAGGACATCATCATCATCATCATCCGTCTTTCCTCATTTCGCGCACCACTGCTCTGACTCACGAGATCTCCGCGCTGTGCTGAGGACTTGGCCTTCCTGACGCTCAAGTCGACATCCTCAAGCGAGCCACCTCCGTGCGTTCCTGCCTCCCTCCCTGCATTGGGTCCTGCTCACTCCTCTACGGCTGCCTACGCGGGAGACCGTTTGACTGCAGGCCTAACATCTCTGCCCTACGGCTTTTGAACGAACCTACAGCTTCTTTCTAATACATCTCTCGCCATGGTCGGTGAGTTTTACTTTTACACTTTCGATATTTATTCCGGCGTGTAGTGCTGCTGGTCACTATGGGTTTGACAATAAGAGCAAGGCATTAGACAGTGCTCGTGCTCAGGTTCAACGGTCATTCAGCTTGCAAAGGAAGGACGAGACTACTGTGCCGCCAGCCGGCAAAGTAGCCCACAGGGAATTTTGCCAGCAGTTTGACCCCATTGGCTGATTCCGGTCGCATCACGACACACAGCCAATGAAACGGCAACTGTCGGCATTCTCGTTTTCCAGCTGCCTTGCCGGCTGAACACGATGCACAAACAGCTGCTGCCAGCCGGCAATCAAACCTAACCCAAAGAATCTAAGAAGGCTACCTAAAGGCGACAAACTCCAAGGGAAACTAATAATTATTGGTCCTATTTTCTTTTTCTATTTATAAAAGCAAAAACTAAAAATCCGTTTTTTTTTTACGTCGCCTGTCACTGCTGCCCGGTATAAGGAGGCTGCGGCTCAGTCAAGCTTTCTATGACAGCTTTTACTGCAGCTCCTCTGTCACTTTGGTGGCAGAAATAAAAATGATTGATTGATTGATTGATTGATTGATTGATTGATTGATTGATTGATTGATTGATTGATTGATTGATTGACTGACTGATTGATTGAAGTAGGGCTTTTGCACGTCACGTGACTACAAAGAGCCAATAAGACGACACTGCCCGCATTCTGTTTTACGGGCGATTCTGCCGGCTTCCGACATTATAGCCATATCCAGAAAAGAACGTGGAGGTAAAGTGGCCGCATACGACAGACCACTTATGTTAATCGTCATACCAATTTATGCTCTCAAAAATGACTCGCCTTTGGAATTTCACGGGATTATGTTGACTGAAAAATCGTTGTCCAATATGCTTGAATTATGCTATTCGTCAAGCCACATGGACATGATCAGTTGAACCATCTTTAAGGTAATTAAGACCATGTAAGGTTTGAATATAAAAAATGACGAGAATGTGTGGTCACTCACATTGGACGCATTTCCGCCAGAAAAGTGCGCGAGTTCAAGTGATTTGTCTCCTCAACAGAAATGGTGTCAGCAGTCATGGCGCTAGCTACAAAATTTTAATTCACTGTAAACTACGTCACTATTCGAGGCTATAAATCTCCGTTATGCTGAAAACTGTTCGGTCTGTTCACTTCATAGTCACAAAGCTACGCTGGCAACTTTGTGCCGCTCAAAAAGAGAAGCGGCACTTCACCTCCGAATTGGTGTCGTGGTTTGTCGTCTTTAAAAACTCGACCATTTACCAGGAACACGGCGTCCGCAAACGATAATTACACCAGCTGGCCTTGACTGACAAGCATGTGCTCGTGCTAAGTTTAATCACAACAGTGTCCTCATTCCTCAATGTATTTCGGCGTTTCCTGTGGTTCACTGCCTTTCAGATATATCCGAAGTGTCCCAGCGTAAGTTTTTGCGGTCATATTTCACCATCGCTGCAGCAAATGTGCCTATTTTACTTCTCTAAGATGAATTTTATTAGAAGCATACTCAGGCCTGCTAACACCGTCATTGGACGCAACGCATGCGCGTCTCTTTCTGCAACACATAACCAGAAGAGCCTGGAATACTTCGGGTATCGTTAGCTGCAGGTGTCCTGCCGTCCCTAGCAAGAAAGCTAGGGGGTCATATGAAGAAGTTTGCAGATTTTTTTTCAAATTGTTGCAGTCAATTCATGTCACCTTTTTTTAGCTTTTTTGAGCAGAAAGATAGACATTCGCGCGTCCATTGCCAACTATCTATCAGTTCACAAGTATTCCTCCATTTAAAAATCAATGCGCCCTACACAGCGCCCTAAAAAATTAGTGAGACACTTCAGCTGTGACTTGTGTATGGCGTGATAGGGGCCCTGGTCCTCCGTAAAAATAAAGTTATGATTAGCACACAGTCGTAAGACACTTCTTCATGTGAAAGGCCACATGGCATATAAACCCCCATTGTGCTGGGCTGCTGACCCGAAAGACGAGGATTCGATCCCTGCCGCGGCGCTCGAATTTCGATGGAGGCGAAATTCTAGAGGCCCGTGTACTGTGCGATGTCAGTGCACGTTGAAGAACCCCAGGTGGTCGAAATTTCCGGAGCCCTCCACTACGGCGTCTCTCATAACCTAAGTCGCTTTGGGACGTTAAACCCCATAAACCAAACCAAGCGAAACCCCCATTAATCCCCAGCCGTACAACCTTGCATTGAGTGCACTATTTAGTAATGTGTATCCTACCTGAAGTTTGAAATTATTGAAATATTTCATTAAGCGAAGCAATTTAATTATACTTAAATAATTCGAGACATGCTGCGATCTCCAGTTCACATATGTCTTCCTTTAATCCCTTTTATTACACGCCTAACGTCACGTTTAACGTAAGCGTTGTTGGATGTTTGAAATTCCCTTGACAGTTCCTCTGAACCAATCAGGATTTCTCACTCACGGCCAACGCTGACGGCACCGCTTTTTATGCGATATTGGACCCTTAAGCTATCGCTTAAAATGATTTTCTCAGCGTCATAAATCGAACACGACCTGTACCGAATAGCAGTGCCTACAACTGTCAAGTAAGGCATGAGGTGTGCAAGCATGGCCGCAGGCCATGCGCTAGGGATACAAGCTATGATAAGCTTGTATCTCTATGATACGGTGAGATAAGATAAATTAAGATGCAAGCTAAGCTAAGATAGAAATAAGAAAAAAATCGACTTATGCCAAAATTTGGGCGCAGCGAATTGCGCAAAAAGGCAGGATGCTGCTTATTTCGACTGTTACCGGCAGCAGTGCCTAAAGGAAACTCAGTTCTTCTTGCTGGTGTTAACAGTGCGGACATCATGTGTGTGCCATCGCTTGGCTCGTGTTGTACGGCAGCTTCGCACCGTGTATTGTTTTCGTCGATGCCTAAAATGTATTGTTTCCGTAAATCTGCCCCGACTCTAATAACGCGTGTTTCTTCTTACCCTCTAGTGGAGCCTACTGGAAGTAAGCCATTTCTTTTTATTTTTAGCAGTTCTTGTTACCAGTGAAAGACTACTTGCATTTGAACGCTGCATGAAACGTTCATATATTTAGCAACTTCGTTTTTTGTCTGTTCATTTTGCTTTGTTTACATCGACACAGCACACGCCATCTAATCAGTAACCCACCAATCGTACCTCTTGAAAGAAATCGCCGGATTATGACCCAATTTGCCGAATAAGGCCGACAGGAGCGCTGACTCCGCTGATAAGAGAGGATCAGTTTTACTGCATCGTAGAAATCTTGGTAGGGTATGCGTTGGGTGGCGCTCGGATTCGATTGCGGCTCTGGTTGAACGGGACCATAGTGTCGTTACTCCGGTGGCTCCGCGATGCTCAGAGCTGAACGCTTTCTCCCTCTTATTTCTACCATCGCGGGCATGCGTTGTGTGCTTCATGGCACTGCGATGCCGCGTTGGCTGAATCTGCTGCGCAGCTGATCTTCACATCTTTTTGTTATGCGGCGGTCAGCAGATGGTGGATCGCTGTGTTCCTTTTAAAGAGTTCTAACGCGCACACAAGAAGAGACAGGGCAGTACACAACAAGCTTTCCCCTTTTCGCTATCCTTCTTACGCAAATATCCACAGTGAAATAAGGAGTGGTGGTCGAGATGTTGACATATTGCTACTAAAAGTTTTAGCGCGGGCACAAGGCCAGACAGCAGAGTACTTGCGCTGTGTACTCTTGTGTCATTGTGTCCGTGCTTAAACTTTTAGTAGCAATGTGTCACCAGCTGGACCACCACTTCACACGTCAGTGTGGACAATTCTACAAGGAGATTAGCGTAAAGGGAAAGCTCGTACAAAAAGTAAACCGTGTCGGGAGCGAAGGGCAGTGGAGAGAGAAAGAGAGTAAAGCGCAGCGCGCAGCTTCGGACGCGCATTGAGAATTCATGTAGCAAAACAGCGTATGCCGAATGCGTAGCGGCAAGTCAGAGTCGGTGTTCCTGTCGATCTTACTCGTGGCCTAATACAACACCAAACTTAAAATATTTGTTCTTAAGTGTGTTCAAAGTTAAATTTGGTAATGTCGAACAAATCTTCTGACCACAAACGTAGGAAAGAGTATACTGTACAACTCTTTCAAATAAACATGAGTAAAATAAGCCGTATTCATTTTATGAAACCTCTGTCAGGTGTTCCAGGAACCTTTGTATCAAAGCGGACTTCAAAGCACCAGAGAGTGACACCACTTAATGTGATTTGCACCAGAATCCTGAACACAAATTTCCTCTCATGGAAATCACGTTTATTCCGAAATATTTCATATTAAATAATGAATTCAGTTGCTCACAAAAGACTTCGTCTTTTTTCTTTGTCAGCTGAGGAAAAGTAAGTAAACTCAACTCACTGCCGTGTTTTGTTCTCAGAGCGCTTGCGCGTTCAGAAGCACAATTTAATCAGTATGACTGTCTATACATTTTTTCATCAATAAACATGATAACTCGTGCAAACAACGTCGAAAAATACGAAAATTTGATGGGATGATGAAAAAACAGGTTAGCCGCCGTGGGGGCACAGTGGGGTATGGTGCTCGGTTGCTGAACCGAAAGCGCGGGTTCGATCTCGGCCGCGGCGGTTGAATTTCGATGCAGGCGAAATTGTAGGAGCCCATGTATTGTGCGATGTCAGTGCACGTTAAAGAACCCCAGGTGGTCGAAATTTCTGGAGCTCTTCACTGCGGCGTCTCTCATAGCCGTAGTCACTTTGGGATGTTAAACCCCATAAACTAAACCAAACCATTTTCTTTTCTTCAAATTTAAGCAGCGCTAACGTTTAAGTCGAATACACAGAGGACATGACAGGACGGGCACTGTGTATTCATGTCCTCTGAGTATTCGTCTTAAAAAAAGTTAGCGCTGCTTAAATTTTAAGAAAAGAAAATGCATAACCAACTAGCCCCGCAACGTGTTTTTTTACTAAGTAAACCAAACCAAATCAAACCAAACCAAAAAAGAGGTTAATTGAAATGATGTTAAAGGAAAGCTAATTTTTCATGTTATGACAGGTAGCCTTGACAGGTGCACGACCACGTTTTTCACTATTGGCAGTTTCACCCCCACCAGCCTACCTAGAGTTTGTTTGCCTCTCCGCAGAAAACTGAAATTTCAATCTGGGCCTGCAAAAATTGGCAGTTGCTTTGCTCTGCAATGCCAGAATATGCGTAGCGTGAGGTGAGGGCGAGGTGCCCACCTCTCAGTGGACACCTGGATCGAAGAGAAGGCGCATAACTGCCCTTTCGGAACAGTGGACACCTCAACCATGCTTTAAGCTAAGTGGCGGTAGTGACAGATGTGCGCTGCATGCGGTGGCATTGACAACGTTGTGCCAGAAACGCGGCGCTGAAGCCATAGGCCGCCAGCGTTCATTGTGTTCACTGGCGTTGTTGTTGTTGTTGCTGTTGTGACTGAGAGAAGGATGAAAAGGAAATTGCACGGGCCTGCCTACTGGCTCGAGCCAAGCCACCACCACTGTCACGTGCAGATAGAGGAGAGTTAAAAGATCAGAGGAAAGAGAAAAAGGAAAGAAAAGACGCGCGTCGCAGCAACAACTGCGTCCGCCGGAGCGGACGCTGCTGAAAAAAACAGATAAGCGGCCGAAGCCGCGCTCGCCGAGGCGTTGGCGCTGTCAACGTTTTATACTCCGATCATTTTAAGGAAAGGAAAGCGAGCGCGCGAGGCGAGGCACGCCAGATGATGATGATTATGATAAGAACTTTATTTTCCGCCAGATAAGGAAGCCCCCTACTCCCCGTCCCCGGCACGCAGGCCTTGGTAACGGGGGCCGGGACCTCCGCGATTAGAATAAAGAAAACGATAAGTGCAAGCACTGTGGGGCGAGAGGGACCCTCGACCACATAATCTGGGAATGCACTAGCTTCCCAGGGGCTAACGAAAACATAAATTGTAGAGAAACCTGGGAAGCCCTGCTGCGGAGCGAGGCCCCTGCTTCACAGCAACAAGCCATCCCCCTGGCGGAAGAAGCCGCGAGGAATTAAGACCTCTTCGCCTGCTTCTAATCGTGGAGGTCCCGGCCCCAGTCACCAAGGCACGCCGGCTGTGCGTAGTGACGTCACTTGCTCCTCGCGCATGCGCAGCACGGCTCCCCAGGAGCCACGCGAAACTCCTCGACCTCGGTCAGTGTAGCTCACGCTAAAAAAAAGCACCAAAGACGTCGGAAGAAAGCGGCATAAGGCTGCTCATTGTGCGGTCCAGACAGGACACAGCAGCACATGATAACGGTTAAGCGCCCGTCGAGCTAGGGCCAAATGCGAGCTGCGCACATACTTTACACTGACGTGTGCGCACTCCGGCGGGAGGGCAGTGCCGTGTGCAAAGAAGTCTTGAGTCAGACCTGACAACCGTGTAGTGAGAGTGTGAAGCATGATTTGCGAAGCGTGAAGAAATCATCGTCGGGAATTTCATTGCCAAAATGCAGTGCGCCTTTCCTCATAAGCAAACCTTAGTGCTGCTCTAGCTTACTTTTCTCGTTATTGGTAAGCTTTATGGCAGCCTTCTTTAATCAATCTGGAGAAGATTTTCGTTCTCTGCGGCGGAAAATTTTTTTTCATCCGTCGATTCGGATCCAGTTGGCGGAGGCGATTCGAGAGCGACCAGTTGCTAGAAATGCCACAAAAGTTAGCCTGTAGGGATATGAGGCTAATAAAATTATTAGTCGCTTATCGGGGTAACCGCTGCACATGTAGTCAAAGACTAATTGCGAAAGCAACTACTGGCAGTGTTTCTCTGCGCGCTTGTCGTCGCACAGATCAACACCCTTATATTCTGCCTAACTCGGCTGTTGAATACATTTGGGTCGATTCCGTTAGGAGTAAACCACACTATTTTCATAGCAGTTCGGTACAGGAAGAACCGTACCTTCGTAATCTGCAGGCAGTATCGTATTTCGTCGCTACTCAGATGACGGGACGAAAACACATCCTAAGCTTCCCTGTATCCCAGAGATGGTATCGTATCCTGCTCGGATAAAGCCACTGCACAGGAAACGTCCACAGGCAACTCGTATTTCGGTAAAAAATTTTAAGAACCAAGCTTACGGCTGCGGGAAAAGTTGGGGCCGGCCGGATGGTAAGAAAAGAAATCTGAATGGTTGAATGAGCACTGAGAAGATCACAGGTGCTGGACTGAAGGTTTCAGACATATACGCCTGGGGCGTATGTTCTAGCTACTGTCTTACTTAAGATGTGTATTTGGCAGTACATAGCTGGCGTGGAATGTGGCCTGAGCTCTAGAATATTGTCACGGATGGGTCCTTAATCACACAGACTAGGCGCAAGCCGCCAACAGAGAAGCAGAGTCCCAGCTCCGAGAGCACGCGAGTTCCTCACTTCTTCGTCCGTTCGGCGCCGCCCGGGGACACCTGGCGGAATTATTCCCCCTCCCCAAAAAAGAAAGCAAAAACGTGGGCGCACATTGAGTGAACAAACGGTCACATGCCGCTCAACGGCTGCAGGCACTAATAAAAAGAACACGCGGAGGAGGCTACGTCCCTTACTGTGTACAGTAAGGCTTCATGCGCAGTACGTGCACGACCTCAGGCTGAGGTCGACGGCGCGAACTCGGTAGAGTGCCATCGGGGAGGACTTCATACGTCACATCCGTGATACGGCGCAACACTGTGTACGGTCCAAAGTAGCGGCTCAGGAGCTTCTCCGACAGGCCTGGGCGACGTACTGGGGTCCATACCCAAACTTTGTCGTCGGGGTGGTACTCTACGTGTCGATGTCGTTGGTTGTAGCGTTGTGCATCCGTGGCCTGCTGCCGTCGGATGTGCATACGGGCCAGTTGCCGGGCTTCCTCTGCGTGCCGGGTAAACTCCTCGGCGTCCGACGTGAGCTCCTGGTCGTCAGGGGCGCACGGAAGCATGGCGTCGAGCATTGTCTGTACGTCACGCCCGTAGATGAGGCGAAACGGCGTAAATCGAGTCGTTTCCTGAAGCGCCGTGTTATAGGCAAACGTCACGTATGGGAGGATCTCGTCCCAGGTCTTGTGCTGTACATCGACGTACATGGCGAGCATGTCCGCTAAGGTTTTGTTGAGGCGCTCCGTGAGCCCGTTTGACTGCGGGTGGTATGCAGTAGTCTTGCGGTGGGTCGTGTGACTCAGCTGGAACACCTCGTGCAAGAGCTCTGCAGTAAACGCAGTGCCTCTGTCGGTGATTACGGAAGACGGGGCGCCGTGTCGTAAAACGATGTGGTGTATGAAGAAATGCGCGATTTCCGAGGATGTACTGCGCGGCACCGCCTTGGTTTCCGCATAGCGCGTCAAATAATGAGTCGCAACTATAATCCACTTATTGCCAGATGCTGATACAGGAAATGGGCCCAGAAGATCAATGCCGACTTGGTCAAAAGGTGTGCGAGGTGGTTCAATTGGATGGAGCAAACCTGCAGGCTTTAGCGGTGGCGACTTACGACGCTGGCACTGACGGCCACCTCTGACGTAGCGATGGATGGTCGATGCAAGTTTAGGCCAATAATAGGCCTGACGCACTCGGGCGAGCGTGCGTGCAAATCCCAAGTGGCCAGATGTGGGCTCATCATGACACGCTGAAAGGATGTCGTCGCGGAGGTCTGATGGCACGACTAGGAGGTAGGTCCGGTCACCGTTACGTGAGTTTTTCTTGTAGAGTACGCCATTGCGATTACAAAAAGAGGACAGGTGGCGGGAAAAGGGTCGAGGTACGTTGGAAGCATGGCCCTCTAGGTGATCCATGACAGACCGCAGGTCAGCGTCAGCACGCTGCCTTGCCACCAAGTCCGAACTGCTGACCACACCTAGGAAACGATGGTCGTCCTCTGCGCTGTCATCAGCTTGCTCAACGGGTGCGCGCGAAAGCGTGTCGGCATCTTCGTGTTTACGTCCGGACTTATAGACAATTGTATAATCAAATTCCTGAAGGCGAAGGCTCCAGCGTGCCAGGCGGCCTGATGGGTCCCGGAGATTGGTCAGCCAGCACAAGGAATGGTGGTCTGTGACGACTTTGAAAGGGCGACCGTAGATATAGGGCTGAAATTTCATCGTGGCCCAGATGACGGCGAGGCACTCATTTTCTGAGGTGGAATAGTTGATTTCGGAGCGCGAGAGTGTGCGACTCGCATACGCGATCACACGTTCCACGCCTTCTTGATGCTGAACGAGGACGGCACCAAGCCCAATTTTGCTAGCGTCGGTGTGTATCTCGGTAGCAGCCTCCTCATCAAAGTGAGCAAGCACAGGGGTAGTGTGCAGCCGTTGTCGCAGCTTTGTGAAAGCAGCGTCTTGCGCGGCAGTCCAGACGAACGGTGTATCTTCACGCGTTAAGCGGGTCAAAGGTTCAGCGATGTTGGAGAAGTCTGCGATAAAACGGCGGTAGTAGGCGCACAAACCCAAGAAGCGCTTGAGCGCTTTCTTTGTAGTAGGACGGGGAAACTCGGCTACGGCGGCTGTTTTCTCGGGGTCGGGTTTTACACCGTCGGCGCTCACAACATGGCCAAGAAACTTGAGCTCTTTGTAGCCAAAGTGGCACTTCTCGGGTTTAAGTGTCAAGTCGGCCAACCGCAGGGCATCCAGCACGGTCCGCAGTCGTTCAAGGTGTTGGTCGAAGGTTTCTGAAAACACCACCACGTCATCTAGATAAACTAAACAGGTTTGCCATTTGAGGCCAGCCAGGACAGTGTCCATCATGCGCTGAAACGTCGCAGGCGCTGAACAAAGGCCGAAGGGCAACACCTTAAATTCATATAGGCCGTCGGGGGTGATGAAGGCAGTTTTTTCGCGGTCACGTTCATCAACCTCAATCTGCCAATATCCGCTCTTTAGGTCGATCGATGAAAAATACTTGGCGCGGCGAAGTCTGTCGAGTGAGTCGTCGATGCGAGGCAGCGGGTAGACGTCCTTTTTCGTTATGGCGTTCAGCTTACGGTAATCGACGCAAAAGCGCAAAGTCCCATCCTTCTTCTTTACCAGAACAACAGGCGACGACCACGGGCTCTTAGAAGGCTGAATTATGCCGTCTGTAAGCATCTCCTTCACCTGCGTTTGGATGGCGTCGCGTTCCTTCGGGGAAATGCGGTACGGCTGCTGTCGTATGGGGCGAGCATCATCGGAAGTGATGATTCGATGCTTTGTGACCGCCGTTTGCCGCACTTTCGAGGAGGATGCGAAGCAGGTTTGGTATTGAAGCAGTAGGGCGCGTAGGTCGCGCTGTTGAGTCGCTGATAGCCCGGAGCTAATATCGATGCGATCCAGGGACGTCTCCGGTTGTACCATGCCCGCGGACGCAAAACACTCAGTAACATCTGCCAATTGGTCGGCCCACGCTATGGCAGTAGCTCGGAAAAGGCGACGAGGTTCATTGGTAAAATTAGTAATCAGGAGCTCCGACCGACCGTTATGGAGGTGGACAAGGCTTCGGGCTGAGCAAATGCCGTCTGTCAGTAGCAAGGAAAGGTTGCCCTCGGCGACTGCAGGTCCATCACGTAGCCTATCATCGCATTCAACTCTTGCAAAAACACTGGCGCGCGGCGGGATCAAAACACTCTCAGTGGAAATACGAAGGGTGGAGCTGCGTTGACGAACATCGGAGGTGTCGTCGGCTTTCGCTCTAGAAAACGTAACGGTTCTGTTCCGCAGGTCGATAACGGCACCATTCTCACGGAGAAAATCTACGCCCAAAATCAGGTCACGAGAACAGTCGCGGAGCACCAGGCAGCTCACTACGAACGTCGAATCGATGATCTGGACCCTAGCCGTGCACTGTCCAAGCGGAGTAATGATATGGCCCCCCGCCGTCCGGATCTGCATGCCAGAGCAGGGAGTCGTGACTTTCTTCAGAAGCGCTGCCAATTTGCCACTAATAATTGAAAACTCTGCTCCTGTGTCCACCAACGCGCTAATGCTGTGACCGTCGAGAAGCACGGGTATGTCGAGTGAGAATCGCTCCTTTAGATCACCGGCTGTCGTCGACGTCGACAAAGCTCTATCATCGAATGTCGGCGTCGTCAGGGGGTCCTTACAGCATCGATATCCAGCGACCACGCCCCCGGAGGTCGCTGTCTTCAGTTTTCCCGGCGAGGACTGGGCGAGCGGTCCGCTGTCGCTCGCGAAAAGTTCTGCGGATTCGGTGAAAATGATGACCGGCGAGGGGACGGCGATCGGGACTGACGGCGCGCCGTGGACCACAGGGGTTGCTGCGTTACGTACTCTTCAATCGCAGGGGGCCGTTGACCAAATCGGGGTCTTGGTGCATCGGGGGAAAAACCCTGCAGGCCAAGTTCACGATATGGGCACCGCCGGAACAGGTGACCGGGCTCCCCACAATGGAAACACAAACGTCGTCGGTCTGGGCCACGCCAGACGTCCGCTCTGCGCAGGGATCGTCGGTCACTCGGGATGTGCTGCACTGGCTGCACGGAGGGTAGCGGGACGTCGTGATGGGCTTGAACAAACGCCGTTGCATTTGGGGGAGGGCGTCGTAAAGCGTCAGCATACGTCGGGCGGCAGTAGTCCGTCTGGATAGGCTGTGTAAATGCCGCTGGAGTCGGGGTAGGGCGTCGCAGAGCTTCAGCGTACGTCGGGCGGTAGTAATCTGGCTGTACTGGCTGTGGTTCGCCGCGTAGTAACTGTGGCCTGACAGCCTGCTGCACCTCGTCGCGGATAACGCCCATAAAGGAGCTGGCCGTGGTCTGCGACGTACCACAGATCTTCTGCAGCTCCACACGGACGACAGTGCGGATCATGTCACGGAGGAAGTCGGTATTGGTGTTGAACGCCGGGAGAGGCTCCGTTATAGAAGCAGCAAGGACTGGCCGGTCGTACGCGGTGGAACGCTGCCGGAGAACCTGCTCCATCGTGACAGCCTCTGCTAGAAACTCGGCAACAGTGCTTGGGGGGCTGCGCACGAGGCCGGCGAAAAGCTGTTCTTTCACACCACGCATTAGGTGGCGCAGCTTTTTGGCTTCCGACATGGCTGGGTCAGCCCGCCGGAAGAGACGCGTCATGTCTTCGACGTACATGGTAACCGTTTCATTGGGCATCTGCATGCGGAACTGTAGGGCGCGTTCAGCTCGCTCCCGACGATCAGCGCTGACATACGTGGCGAGCAATTGACGTCGGAACTCATGCCACGACAAAAGAGCGTCCTCACGGTTTTCGTACCACGTCCGAGCACCGTCCTCCAAGCTGAAGAAAACGTTCCTCAGTTTGGCGGCGTCATCCCACTGGTTAAATGCGGCGACCCGTTCAAACTGGAGGAGCCAATCTTCCACGTCCTCCAGCTGAGTCCCGTGAAAAGATTTTGGTAGCCGTGGGTTTTGGAGGGTGTAGTACGCGGCGCCTTACATGACTGGTTGAGGGGCAGGCGCCGAGGTAGTGTCAAATGGCCTGAGCTCAGGAGGCAGCCGGCCAGGTGCCGAGGTTGTCTCCAACAGCCTATGCTCAGGGGGCAGTCCTAGATTGCCGCGACTGACCCGATGCACTGGCGTGTCGATAGGGAGAGGTCTGGGGTCCTCGGTGTTAGGAGGGGTGTGCGACATATTCCAGGGCGATGTACCCAGCGCACTCCACCAGAAATGTCACGGATGGGTCCTTAATCACACAGGCTAGGCGCAAGCCGCCAACAGAGGAGCAGAGTGCCAGCTCCGAGAGCACGCGAGTTCCTCACTTCTTCGTCCTTTCGGCGCCGCCCGGGGACACCTGGCGGCAATATAGCGCCACGGTCAAATTGCTTGTGCATATTCAAACACCAGCGCGACAGTAGTGGCGAAGAAAATATACCACGAGCTCTGACTCGGAATTGGATTTGATATAGTTGCAAGGCGTGAGGTTACCAGGATCAACGGACAAAGATTTAAAAAATGAGGGCGTACTTAAGTTCTCCTTAAAGGTATGGCGAGGTAACTTTAGTGGGTCCTTTCAGCGGCCTAGAGGCCTCTTTGCGTATCACTTCACAGATATGGACACTGTTCCTTCTTCCGCCATCACAGAACTCTTAACCCACCTTTAGGATTACAATGCGATAGCGATTGAGATTCTGCTCGCGTAAATACTCCTCTGTCGCCTAGATTCTGTCTGTGCTTATGTACGCGTCAGTCATTCTTTGCTTTACATGCATAGATCGCGGGGAGGGGGGGGGGGTGGAGGTCACGTGACTTTGGTGCAAGCTGAGCCGCCTTATCTTCTCGACACGCCCACTACGCTAGGGTTGCCGCTGAACGGTACCCTTCAAGCTGTGACGTTAAAGCAAGACACAAAAAGGTACTCAGGTACTTAGACAGCAGCTAAGAGCACGTCTTAGCTCGTCTTATCAAGAGCCGCGATTTATTTATCCTAAAGCCAGACAGGTGGCTGTCTCACACAGTTATTTTCTTTCCTTGTAAGGAAGAGAGAACGGTTTTTTACACAAGGTCAGAGCCGAACATACGTTGTCCGAGCGAAGGTTCTTCGTAACTTGCCCCCGAAATTGACTCGCGTTCGCGTCAGTCACTGCTCAGGAGACACCGTCAGTGAGTGTCTAAGCTCAGAGCCTGCTAAGCGGAATGATCGCAGTCAGAGCAGGTTACCTTGCTTTTAAACATTTCTCGTTGCTAACGTAAAGCGCCGCTCTCACTGCTGTCGACCACAGGCTCCGTTCTAAGTAGAATACTCGTACGTGACGTCATGCTGACAGCCTCCGCAACTCAAACCTTCTTGAAGGCGTTCCCTTTTTCTTTCCCTCTACAGACACGCCCAATTCGGCTGCGCGTGACTGCCTATACTCTGCCCCGCCAATAAAACCTACCAAAAGCGGTATCTAGAAGCAAATTTTCACCCAATTTTTTTTTATCACTACTTTTATCGCTAGTCTTGAAAAGCATCAAGTTCGCTGCCCTCTCAGTGATTTCAGTTGTCCATGGGTGCGAGTTCTTGCATTCCAGCTAATGATAACGGCCTCCGCGATAACCTGACAGGCTGCACTGCCAGGCTGGCAAAGCCCAAAGAAGAGTTGTGCTCTAACCATGTGGTCCATCGTCAAAGTACAGCCACCGAAGCTTTCCCAAAAATAGAAATACAGTCAAACGCTCACTATTTCAACGAACCTTCTTCCTTCTTCAGCGAGAATTATTTCGTTTTTCATTGCAGGATGATCTTAAAAACGTTGCAGAAATGCAGTTACAGCGTAAAACGTAGTAGCAGTTTAAATCACGCTATTCGAAAGGTCATTTTGGTCAGCATAGTACGTTCAACATTCCACTGAGCAGCAGCTGGCCATCGAAAGGTGTTAACATATTGGCTGTCACCGCGGTAAGTGAGAATGTGGACTCAGCGTAGATGGGGAGTGCGGCTTCTGCTTTCGCTCTTGGCTAAGAACATTAACTCAGCGGAGATGTCATCATCTCATTTTCAGGAATCATTACAGCGCTAAAGACAAGGATGCAATCGAAGGACAAGGGACATAGATTTGCCTCGCGTCCTTCTTCTCTTTCGGGTTCTTCTTTTGTATGCGCTATAATGCTTCCTGAAACTATGAACCAAGTATCCCGTCTGCAAATCCTGTGAAGTCGCCATCTAAACTTGCGTCGCGCCTGCTTTGCAGAGGGCACTCGCAGCAGTCCGGTGGTTTCGTCTGGGGGCTGTCTATGCTGTGCCTTTTTGTTACGCTCGTGTTCCTCGTGGGCGCCATTGTGATCCTCACCCAGTACGGAAAGCAAGGTAAGCGGCTGAAGAAAATGTCCTTTAAGGCGGAAGACTTTAATGGCTCATACTATCGTCCGTTAACGAAGCGTGTCACACGCGTTTAACTCGGGAATTAAAAGAGATAGAAAAAAAACCGATGGTTGCCTCAGATAGAGGAGGAAAAATGAACCTAGAATCTAAGTTTGATGGTTTTAGATTAATTAATTAATTATATGCAAAAATGTAAAAATTGCGTCGAAATAGCGCGGACGTCGATATAGCCACGGGAACGGTGTGACGTCACATCCACCGGAAGTTGTCACGGCATTGTGAAAATTATCTCGGAATGGTCGGATAAACGCCAAATTTGTGTCAAATTAGATGGAAAAATGTGTAATTAAGCGTAATTAACACTTAAGCTCTCCGAAAGATATATAATTTGGGTATCGGTATAGCCACGGGAACGGTGTGATGTCACATCCACCGGAAGTCATCTCGGCATAGTTTCCTCTGCTTTCGCCTCTTAAAACTTTGGTTGCCAAAGTGTCATCGCAGTTTATTTTTAAATACGAAAGCATTACTTGTCCCATTACGAGAAAAGCCGGCGGCATGTGTGTGTGTATGTTTGTACTCGCAGATGGTATAAAACACCAGCGATGGCAAGAACAATAGCGTGACGTCTTCAAGCGGTCGCGTGACGTGCACAACAAACTGAGCACCGCGACTTCGGACAATCCTATCGGTGTCGTTCGTCTATATATAGCTGTCACTGGCCGACATCCATGTGGCACCAGTTTTACTGACATTCGTAACAAATTTGTGACGCAAAACGTTTGTCCTACAACGTTCCCGGTAATCCAACACGATTGCACGTTGTGTATAGCGAGTCAAGTGTGATGGCGAAGTTAAAGGCTAGCTTGACAAGGTAAGTTGCTGGGCGACTTGGTTTCTATATTCCGTGGCTACTGCGCAACGAACGGAACAAGAAGGACACAGCGCTGTGTTGTGTCCCTGCCTGTGTCCTTCTCCTTGTCCCGTTAGTTGCGCTGCAGTCATGGAAGAGGCTAGCTCGCCACAAGGATTCGAACCGACGACATGTGAGTCTGGAATTGTATGCCTTCCCAGACTTTCATATCAAAACTGTAATGCAATCATTCGTCGTACGGTGTGCCGGGTGGTGTCATAAGCGCAAATACATAAACTCGTAGAAAAGAACTTCAATGCATGTACAAACATCACGCTTGAAGAATGCACCCAGGGACAATAATGCTTTCATATTCGCACGCTTAAGTTGTCTTTTAACGTAGGAGCGCTAAAGGCCTCTTTACCCAGAAAGTCTGGCGTCGGTGTTGTCAGTGTCGGCGTTAAGCGAAAGATGGGGTGACGTAGGCTGGCCCAGGAGGTCACCCGCCAGAGAAGCCACCTACCTGGGCCACCTAGGTCACGTGACCTTGTGGCGTCAGCAGAACCTGCCCACCGGATGGTGAGCAAACTCACCACCGTGGCAGGTGGCTGTTAACTATTGATCGCCAGAGGTCGCTCGAGAAGAATTCTTCGGTCGCACAAGCGCGACCACTGGCGGCGCCTGCTATGGCAGGTCAGTGGCGCGCCCCCTAAAGGCTGCACCATAGTGGAAGGAGTGATGTGTAAGGACTCGCGGGGACCAATGAATATCCGGTTGAGAGCGACTAATTCCGCATATATGGGCAATAATTCATTAACGCAATCGCATCATACCATTAAGGCGGAGCGTGAGTGTCCTCTCCATTTTTTTTTGCGTGTGCTTGGAACCTCCAACGAAAGAAATGAACAGGTGGGTGACGAATGGTTGCTACAAGCGCCTCCTTTAGTTTTAAGTGATGTTCTGGCACGCACTCAAGAATTCTGCATTTCTTTGATGTTGCTGTTTTAAAATTTCGTTTGCGTTTAAAGTGCACTTTATTAAACTTAACCTTGTGCAACCAAAAAACGTACTGGCTTACTGACTATACAGACTTCTCAACGTGTGCGCCTCCTTTTAAGGACGGGGCCCCACGTCTACGTAACGTGCCCCCGAAATTGGCTCGCGTTCGCGTCAATCACTGCTCAGGAGACACCGTCAGTGAGTGTCTAAAATCAGAGCCTGCTAACTGCGAGAATCGCAGTCAGAGGAGACTATCTTGCTTTTAAACATTTCTCGTTGTTAACGTAAAACCCCGCTCTCACTGCGTCGGCCACAAGTTAGTGCTGTAGTGGTCCCGCTTATAACAAAAGTTATGGCTCGTTAGAATTACAAATGCGCTAGTTGTGTTGTGATTTTGGGCTTGTTGGTACATCCTTGAATTAGAGAAAAACTAGGGCCACACCATGCACACCACAAGAAAAGAACGAGGAAGAGAGACAAGCGCTTGTGTCCAGTCCTCGTTCTCTTTTTTTTTTGTGGTGTACATGCTGTGGCGCTAGTTTTTCTCTAAATTGAAATAAATTTGCTGTTTCAACCTTAGCGAGCGTTCGTCCTCACATCAATGAAGATCAGAGCGAGGACCACTGACACCACGCTGGTCCCCTAAATGAAGACTCAAAATAATGACACACACACGCACACACACGCGCACGCACGCACGCACGCACACACACGCACACACACGCACGCACACACACGCACACACACACACGCACACACACGCACGCACACGCACGCACACGCACACACACGCACACACACACACACGCACGCACACACACAGAAAGTGATCTTTGCTTCCATACTCACAACTGGGCACATATGGCGTAACCGCTGCCAACCCCCTATCTAGTACGCTTTTCCATTTCACTTTCTCTCCGATGTTCACAGATGAAAACGAGGAACCTGCGCTCGAGGGTAGCAACGGAGGAGGAGGAGGAGGCGGCAACACTCCTGGTTCTTCTGACAATCGCCCTCCGTTTCCCCATGTTTCGACTACTGACAATACCACCACGACCGATGCCTCCCCAGTAATCCCGGATTCTTCAGGAAGCCCTGCACCTGATCCCAACCAACCTACTGCCTCCACTGGATCGAGTGAGTGAATCTTTAAGCGACTTATGGCTTTTATTTATTTTTTTTAATCGCACAATTTGAGGCTAATAATCGGGCTGGGCAAACGTTCATCTCAGTACGTAACGCCTGACACTTAAGGAAAGACGAAGCGTGAGTAAAGAACACGCACACAAAGGAAAATCCATAGCGCATATTTAATATTCATATGTTCTTTTTTGTCCATGTTCTTGTCTTAAGCGCTTGGCGTTTTGTATTCAAATAAACCTAAGAAACGCGTTTCAGCTTCAATTACGAACGGACACTGCGAATGCTGGGTTGGAACGCAATCTGAGGCGTTCCCTTTGGTCGCCTCACCGAGTTCCCAAATATGCATTGCCAGTTGTGTGTTGTGAGTGTGCGTTAACCAGATGAAACCAAGCTCTTTTTACTGTTCTTGAATCAGCGATTTAAAGTACGCACTGAGCACAGATGAGTGCCAGCATCACCGCTTTCCTTATTGCTTGCGTTTAACGTGACAGTTTCATTGCTCTAGACTCCTTTTCTCGCTTATTGTGTTGGTACCCGCATGTGGACGTTTACCCAAGGAATGGCGGCAAATGCCCGGAAACAATAGCAGAAATGCACTTGCTTTCTTTCGACAGGCGCGCGTGGTGCAATGATGGCCGTGACGCAATACACGTACTCACTTAGAACTTGTACAACGTGAGATTTTGTGATTTAACGTATGGCTCTTCCGCAGACTGCCTCGGCACATAGTTTTGAGCGTCTGTGCAGTCGCCTCTTGGAGATCGGGAAGTGAATCGACACGTGTTAATATACAGCGTGTTCCACGCAAGTTCAGTAAAAGCTTAAAAATAATTGGCACACCGCAACTGGGTGAAACGAACGACGTACTGACGCAAAAGTTTATATCGTTGTTTCTTCATTCCCCAATGCTTCCGGCAGGCAGCTTTACAGCTTCGTTTGTGATGCAAGGGGTGACCAGATGGATCTCTAATGATCGCGGCCAGGCGAGGACGATTCTAAGTTGTTCGAGACTGTTATGGTTAGTTTGCACGCTGTATCTGGAGAGTAACTGTCAGTTTTAAATTAATCACGGCCGAGAGCGACGGGTATTCTGTTCGCCGACCGCCGAGCAGGCTTGTTGCTATGGCCGCCGCCAAGTCATTCGGTTGTTTGTGGGCGCGAGTCAGCCCACTATAGAGTTTCCTTTGCGAGCTGTCCCGCGGTCGTCCTGACTAACACACTACCCTCACCTTTACCTGAGAGTCCTGTCGGCTTTCCTCTGGCGCTCTTGGTTGTATTTCTTAAGTTGCTCCTAATAAGACAATTCGCTAAGAATTAATATGCAAACTTTTGAAATCTTCATTTGACACCCTAGAACTTTTAGTTTACTCGTAAAGGGAGTTGAATAACAGCCGATTCAGTTTTTGGAGCATTCTCACTTCTTCTTCCTTGCATTGAAAGGAGGCCCGCCAAGTACCAAGCACGTCATCCCCTTTTTCGCAACCGTATTTCAGCGGTTCCGAACGCGTTTTGAACGAAAGAAGCCTGTGCGGTGACCGTCTCGAAGTGTGCGGCCCACACCACGTCAGCATAGTCTTCAAAGTGCTTCAGCAAATTAGTTCGGAACAAATGGTATGGAAGCCGCCGAGAGCAAAATCAGACCGAGCTTTTTTTTTTTTAGCCTTCAGACAGTCAAAGCAAAGAACGAAAGAAAAGCGGTGAAGTCGTGTTGCTCTAAGTAGCATCCCCTTTCTTTATTTGTATCGTCTTCCACCCCGTCCAAGCAAGCGCGCAACTTTGCCACGGTCAGCGCGCAGGTTCCTCTCGTTCAAAACTCTGTTGGAAGCGCAGCAATATGCTGGCGCGCGAGCGCTGTTATGTCGTTCCTTTCTTTTTTTGCTATATTTGTGGGCATTTAAATCGATACCAGGGAAAGAGGGTCACGCCGCAAGTAACTAGGTTTCTGGATCTGTCATACACCTTAACGATGCGGGCTTGGCCCTAAAAAGAATAAAAGGATAGTTGAGATAATTCCTATTAGGTACCGAGATATTAAACCAAAATAGACAAAACAAAAACTAAGGGAAGCCACATGACGGCCATCAATAAGACACTGGTTTCATCGCGCTGCGTTCTATCACTTTTTTGAAAACCTTGGCTGAGGACAGGTGAAACGATCTCAATATTTCCATTTTAAATGTATGGTTGTGAACGTGTTTTTCTCAATATATTTTCTTGAAGGCACTATTTTACTTGTTGCAATGCTGTTCTCTATTATGGCTACCCGTTAGACTAACAATAGCCTAACGAAAGTACGTCAGATTCGACATGACTGTGTTGCCGATTTTGCAGCCACCCCTACCCCCACCACGACAACGAGAACCAAACTGACATACAAGGGAGCCACCGTCAAACGTAAGTTTAATCAGGGCTAACTGATTACCCTCCGTTTTGAGCTCCAATTTAACAGCAGTGTGAATGCTTCTGTACTGAAGTTCTAAATTGGCATCATTATGCATCTTTATATGTTGCGGCCGCCGCGGTGGCTCAGTGGTTATGTTGCTCGGCTGCTGACCCGAAAAATGTGGGCTCGTTCCCGGCCGCTGCGGTCGCATTTTGATGGACGCGAAATTCTAGAGGCCCGTGTACTGTGCGATGTCAGTGGACGTTAAAGAACCCTAGGTGGTCGAATATTTCCGGAGCCCTTCACTACGGCGTCCCTCATAGTCTGAGTCGCTTGGAGATGTTGAACCCCAGTAAACCAAACCAGATCAGCATCTTTATGTTGAGAACAACAGATAGACATCGGAGAAGTTAATCCCAAAACCTTGACAATACTGGTCCGTTCTGATCGATAGCACGAGTTGCACATTAAGAGCACATGCTCAAGAAAAGTACATCGTCAACGTACAACGCAGTCGAATGCAGGGCAATCAGAGAAGCAAGAAAAAACAATAGAACTTGCTAACGAAACCGAAATTTACTTATCATCCATTGAGGCTATTCACATGAGCGATATCAGTTTCACTTGGCCCTGTCTATATGTTCCCGAGACGCCCCCTCTTTTTCCGCCAGGGCAACCGGGTTCGCCCGTAAATCGACGCCAAGGTACTGCTGTGAACACAGCTGTGTTTCTGTTCATTGAGAGCTACTCTTTCGTTTTTATTTCGTTACAGCCAGTCTGTTGGTCTGCTATGTGAAGATGTACCACTGGAAACTAGTGGAGACAACGCCAGACGGACTCTGCGACCTCATAGTGGCCGACGAAGGCTGCAACGTGGCTGTTAGTTTTAAGGACCTCCCGGACTACCACCAAACCCTTTTCAGTCGAAGCAAAACCGACGTCAAGACCAAGTACGGGATCGTCGCCTGCTCTTAGTAAGTGGAAGCAGCTAACTGTGCTAATCATTCGGCCCCCGTCTTTTTCTTCCAGAATCGAGCCGCCGCATTGGTGGTGGTGAAAAACATTAATCAACCATTAAATAATTAGAAATGATTGGGTAGGGTCCTATTGGCCCCTACCCTATTGGCCACTGAGCCACCGCGGCAGCTCAGTGGTTATGGTGCTCGGCTGCTGACCCGAAAGACGCGGGTTCGATCCCGGCCGCGGCGGTTGAATTTCTTTGGAGGAGAAATTATAGAGGCCCGTGTACTGTGCGATGTCAGTGTACGTTAAAGAACCCCAGGGGTGGTATTCTCCCGGTGTCGCCTTTTGCGACATGTCGCATTCGCTCTTCGCTGATTGCCTCAAGCCGCGGTGACGGCGGCGTGACGACACGGATCCGCCTTCCTGCTACGTCACCGTGACGTCGCCCCAATTTACTACGCTTAGTCGAACAACGGAATGCGCTGAAGCGATTCGCGCTGGCGACGGGCTACGAAATTGATACTAGACGCCATGGAGCCCACTCTGCTTGCGTGATTTTTGAGTTGCGAAGAAGAGTGGCGTGTCCGCGACCAGTTTGCCTTGGCCGACGAATCTTGTCGGCGGCGTTACCGGCTGTCGAAGAGCACAGCACTGTGGCTACCGTCTGCTGAGCCGGACTGCCACTCGCCATGCGAACTGACTTTGCACCGTCGTAAACAGACGACGAAACAGACGTTGCCCGCTGCGACGAGATGGCCTTGGCAGCGCTTGCGCTCGCATCTACATCACCCTTCAAGGCGTTTTAATGCACGTTAGTGCAACGAAACAGTGTCTGCACGAGCCAAAGAGGATTTAAAGCAATGTGACGACTTTTACAAACCTACAACTGAACATTAGAGAGTTTTAGTATTGCGGGCTTTGCGTAATTGCGTGCATAGCGGAATAGCGGGTCCAGAGTGCGCATGCGCAGAACGCTAATGGGGAAATAGCGTTAGGATACGAATGCAATCGTCAGTTGCGGCTTTTGCGCCCTTAGCGTGAAAACATGGCGGTGTCCTTCGAAGCGAGAGCCGCCCGCTTCAGCCAATTCAGCAGTCCTTGCGATTCCGGTCGGCATGTTTACCGGCAACTACTGGTGTTGTTGCTTTTCGCTATGACTTACCTTGCTTCGACGATAAAGTTTAAGCTGCAATTCAGCTATAGTTTTTGAGATACGCTCTCGATTCTGGAGGGCGCAAGCCTAATGGGACCTCCAGCTACACTGCTACCGTCTGCAACTGCGCGAAACGCAGCCGAAACCTAGCACAACCGTCCGGAAAGAAACAACAATAAATTTGGAGCTTTTTCGCGGTGTTTTATAGACTTAAATGAAATAAAGCGAGTTTATATTAAATTTGCGAATGTTTTTTGAACATTACACGTCATGTGATGGCAAATATTTTTGCTATCAAAGATACGAAACTACTGCTGCTAGTGAATCAGCAGTGGCAAATTGTCGCTTCTCGGAGTGAATGAAAGCACCGCCGACGAAAGTGCCGGCGGCGTTTTGCGTTTCTTCGAGCAACTGTACGCACTTTTTTAGGCCCCACCCTAATGCGACATGTCGCAAAAGGCGACACCGGCAGAATACCACCCCAGGTGGTCGAAATTTCCGGAGCCCTCCACTACGGCGTCTCTCATAGCCTTAGTCGCTTTGGGACGTTAAACCCCATAAACCGAACCAAACCTATTGGCCCCTTTCTCCTCAAAATACTAGGCGGAGCTCCTATTCCGGGGCCCCCCTGGCAAGCAACGCAGTCCGCATCCTTTGAACCAAGGCCTTTTGGTCCTTACGTCTTGACAGCCGAGCAGGGCCGCCTCTCAGTCCTCTCTTGTGGGGGTGGGGTTTGAGGGGTAGATGCGTTTGGTTGACACGCCCAAACCCACGTGGAAGGTGTTGGCCACCTCCCCGCAGAACTGGCACGTGCCATGAAAGGATGTGGTGAAATGCTTAAGCACCACCGGGCACAGCACAGTGTTGGTCAGAATTTTGATGAGGAGGGATCCGGTCCCTTACAAGGAGCCGGGTAGCGCCGGTGCTCATCCTTGTAGTAATCTGTGATGTATTTGAATGTAAGGACCAGACTGTCTGATTGGGAGTAGGCTTCCAATAATAGGGAGTAATTCGGGGAGAGAGAGTGCTGGCGGCTTGATCGGCCTGTTCGTTTCCATGGAGTGGCTCAAGGATTTTAGTGCTCCGCTACTGACCCGAATGACGCTGGTTCCATCCCGGCCACAGCGGTCGCATTCCGAGGGCGGCGAAATGTTAAGAGGCCCGTGCACTGAACGATGTCATTGCACGCTAAAAGAACGCCAGGTTGTCGAAATTATTCGGAGCCCTCCACTACGGCGTCCCGCACAGCCTATAGTTGATTTGGGACGTTAGAACACAGAAACTAGAACTGGAATCTAGAAATCAGTGATGAGACAAGCTTCCACTGTTTCGTCAGACACCGCCATGTTTCGGCAACGTAAAACGATTCGTAGAGCGCGCTATTTCGGAAAAACAGTGTTCGTCGCACGTTAACCAAAAAATTGCCCAAGATTAGGTTACTTCCTAGTGCGAAATTCGAGCCCAGCTCAGCAGCTGTTCCAGCTTTTCGATAGATTGAGGCAAAGAATTCGTGCAAGACATGTATGTGCAATTACCAACAACTTGTTATTTTTGCACACATATTCCTTCTTCAAGAAACACTCCACTAACAGTTCTTGATTGTCATTAAGGAAGGTTTGTGGTCGGAGAAATAAATGCATATGTGCTCAACTTGCTGCACCAATGCCTGGTTCTCAAAGACGAGGTCTGTGCAAGTATTTCGCGAGGTTGTCACAGCCGCGGGAGGCGTTACGAGCGAGAGGAACGGGATGATCTCTTGCATAAGTGGTAAGAAATTCCTGTTTGCCTTTATATCTACATTAAAGTCCCCCACTGCTAACAGTGGTGTGAATCGATGGGCGGTTGACGCGAGTCGCAGGAAGTGCACGACGTGTTTGGTGAGCGCGGTAGGGGAGAAGTAGACAGCCACTACGAGCAAGCCGTAGGCCAACTTTGCGGCGCACAGTTCACCAACTTACGGGAGAAATGGCGTCAGGAGCGCGCGCATCTAGAGCAGCGCGCCGCCGCGGCTGTGGAGCTGGTTACCAGGGGCAACGGCGACGCCGCGAAACGCAGGAACGGGCGCCAAAGAGATATGCTCTAAAACGCATTTCGCGTCTTGGGTTTACCACATGTGCATCTTGACGCCCACAACTTACTGTGTTATAAGCTCTCTGTTATCATGCGCGTGGAAGAGGTGAACAAAGAATTTTTCACTAAATTGTAAATTTACGAATACGCCATTGACCGCTCCAAACGCGACGCGAATTCACATCAGTCAATCGATCAATCGATCAATCAATAAATAAATCAATCAATCAATCGATCAATCGATCAATCGATCAATCGATCAATCGGTCGGTCGGTCGGTCGGTCGGTCTCGGTCGGTCGGTCGGTCGGTCGGTCGGTCGGTCGGTCGGTCGGTCGGTCGGTCGGTCGGTCGGTCGGTCGGTCGGTCGGTCGGTCTCGGTCGGTCGGTCTCGGTCGGTCGGTCGGTCGGCCGGTCGGTCGGTCGGTCGGTCGGTCAGTCGGTCGGTCGGTCGGTCGGTCGGTCGGTCGGTCGGTCGGTCGGTCGGTCGGTCGGTCGGTCGGTCGGTCGGTTTTGTTTTCACCAAGGAAGGAAAGATACATGGTGAAGGGGCCAGGAGAAAAAGCTGTACAGTACAGCTTGAGAAGGCTCCAACTGAAGGCGTTGGGAGTGCTAAACTCCTATCAGGAGTTGCGGGAGGCCCACCTCGTGAACCAATATACGCGGATATCGCAGACGGTTCCTGGGCGCCGCCTGCTAAACCGCTTACACATCCAACACACGTGCATACCAGAGAGGACGGAGAACATCCCGGTGCTGTGGCGCCTCATGCTCTGGGTCGCTCCGCTCCCGCGTAACATGGACATAGCTTCACATGAAGGCAGACGACAAGCGCGGGTTCGCACGCTTCAGAGGCAATATGGATATAAAGAGGGCGTCTACTACGTGGACATCACAGGGCCGTCGCCCGCGGGATTCTTCACGGCTGCTGTAGTCCACCGGGGAATGAATGTCGATGGGCTATCTTTTCGGGCCCCAAATTCAACACGAGCGGAGGAAGTCGCAATAGCTCTCGCTGCCGCCGATCCGAAATCGAGAACAGTTATCACAGACTCTCGCCGGGCCTGTGAACATTATCTTGCAGGCGAGAAATCACCTCTTGCCTCCCAAATTCTAAGACGCACTCTCGCCGATCCAACTCGCACAAAAGTGATCTGGGCTCCTGGCCACCAGGGTCTACGAGGCAATGAGGCCGCTGATGCGGCCGCCCGAGCGCTCACACACCGGGCTCCTCATCCTAGCTCTCCTGGCTCAGAAGCTGATAAACCGCTTCTGCGGTTCCGCGAAATCCTAGTTCATTATTGTGACAGCCATCGTCTCTACCCGGCACCTGCCAAGGGGCTTAGTAAGGCGGAGGAGCGAACTCTCCGGCGCCTGCAGACAGGAACTCTTCTCTGTCCTGCCATAGCAAAACACTTCGATCCGAACACAGATGGGCGCTGCCCGCACTGTGGAGAGATCTGCGATATCTTTCACATGATGTGGGCATGTAATCAGAATCCTAACCTTCCCCCATCCCCCACCCCCACCCGAGAGGCATGGGAGACTGCCCTCCTCAACTGTTCCACACTGGAGTCTCAAAGGGCTCTAGTAAAGCGGGCGCGAGACGGGGCCTCGTCGTGCGGCGTCCCGGACTACGGATACCGACCGTGCAGCAGGGTTTTTTTGACCCTCAAACTCTCTTTGAATATTAGTTTTTCACCACCACCACCACCACCACCACCCAGGCAAAAACGACAGGATTGCAACGTTGTAAAGTTGCACTCTAATACTGGGCAGAGTACGTAAAAAAACATCATTATTAGCATTCCTGTGCCCTTCAGATATGCATCACATATTGCATAAAGGATGACTGCTGTACATACCGATTTGTAATCTGTACAGGGTCAATCACACTTAGCGGGAACACGGCTTCGCGTGGCTGCGCGCATGCGGAGCGCCATTACGGCCAAGCCTCTAGCAAACTCGTGCAAAGGGGCAGATGGCACGAAGCACCACGTCAAGGTCCCTCTTCTCGTGCGCCACTCTGTATTGATTCATGACCGCGTTAGAAGCAGTGGCATTCCGCGCGTGCGTGGCCACGCAGAGCCGTGTTCCCGCTAAGTGTGATTGACCCTGTACATCCACTGATAAACGGTGGTAGACTTGAGCTGTAAAAAAGGAGCGAAAGTAATTTTCCTTCTACCGTTCTGGCAGTGATCCTGTCGACTTCTATGATTGGGACTTAAATGTCAACGTATTGCACAAGATGCACGAGAGCAAGATGCATTATTTCGGGTTCACCGAAATGGGGAAACACACGGATGTCATGGTTACCGCAGCGTTCACGATTGCGAAGGTGAGTGTGCAGTTCCCGGCAACGCCGCCAGCGCGTGGCCTGGCCTTCCGAGTGCAGCGTATATGGGACAATGGCTTTCCTGAAGTTATCTTAGCAGGATCTTAACTTTCCCGAAAATATTTTTATTTACTAAAAGGCGTGCCTAGCATTGTCGTATCCCAGACGGTCGCAGTTAAGAACAACGCTGTGTAAATTTGCGCCTTCACTCTAAGTCACTACTCACCATCTGCTGTCCTCCACTCATCTTCTAGCCTGCATATTAGCTCTAGTCCATAGTATTTTCTAGGAAGTGTTAGGTCATCCAAAGTGCTCAATCTCCAGCTTATCTCTCTTGGCTCGCCCATCACTGGCAGCGTTCCTTAGAGTTAGATGAGTGCGGGACGGTAGAACCTCTTTATGACCAAATATGGGATATAACAAATGATTGAAGATTACTGCTCTTGGAAGCTCGTTCAACACTGGCTATAACGAAGCTACGGCTATAAAGAAGTAATCGCAGGGCCCCTTTAACCCCATTACCACGCTGTTCAACTGCATTTGCCTGTTTATCGGCGTTACAATTATATCCCGATGGGCCTCGCTTAGCATTTTCCAACCAGGCCACCGTCACAATGCTCCCTCGGCTTACTTTTTGGGCCAAGCTCTACCATGAGCTCGGGCCGTAGCCTTATTAAGGCGAAAGCCTTTAATGCCTCTTCGTTGTCGACATAAGGCTGTCAGCAGAAGTGTCACTCTTTTCGGTTGGTCGAAATGGTTATGACGTCAGAGTGCGCGGATTCGAAGTAATCAGATCACCCACGGATGCCTGACGCCCCCTTTTGGAGAACACGACAACTAATAAAATAGTTGTCGTCCACTACGAAAGGGGCGTAAGGCGCCCGTGGGTGACCACATTACGTACCTCATTACTGCGAACAGAGCCATGGATACAACCGAAGTCGAAGCAGAGAGAGGGTCGCGCTAAAGAAGCAAAGTCAGCAGTCAAGGTGTGTAGTTGTAATGTGTGGTCAAATATTGCACTAGTGCAGCACGAACAGTCTCGCAGTCAATGCCGAACAGTGCACCCAGAAAGGCTTTCGCCTTGCAGCACTTTAGAGAGCCAAAGTGCCCCCTGAATTTTTCTTTTTGCGCCAAGCGCTACCAAGAGCGGGAGCAGCGATGGCGCAGAGGTAGAGCATCCGCCTCGCGTGCAAGAGGACCGGGGTTCGAATCCCGGTGCCACGCAATTCTCCACCGGATAAAAAAAAAAACTCCGCGTGTCGATGGAATTGCATAACCAGGCTTGGAGTGCGGCCTGATTTCGGTGACCAGAGCCGACAACGCACTTCCTCATCAGAACAGGATTTGGCCACCCTGGTGTAGTACTTGGCCACAACCTTCTAAGAACAAACCAATTAACCCTCGGCCCTCAGTCCCTAGCGGCTGCGGAGCAACTGACCAAGGCGGCGGTCAGATCTGTGACGCAGCGGAGGGTGCTAAGAATCTCTGGCTCCGGACAGGCCGCCATTGGAAACTGAACCTGGCAACGTTTAACGCAAGAACCTTATCAAGTGAGGCTAGCTTAGCAGTGCTGCTGGAGGAATTAGCCAGTATTAAATGGGATGTCATAGGGCTTAGTGAGGTTAGGAGGACAGATGAGGCGTATACAGTACTAAAGGGCGGACATGTACTGTGCTATCGTGGATTAGTAGATAGGCGAGAACTAGGTGTGGGATTTCTCATAAATCAGGATATAGCTGGCAACATCGAGGAGTTTTACAGTATTAACGAGAGAGTGGCAGCTATCGTAATTAGGCTTAATAAGAGGTACAAGCTGAAGGTGGTGCAGGCCTAAGCGCCTACATCAAGCCATGATGACCATATAGTTGAAAGCTTCTATGAGGATGTGGAATCGGCAATGACCAAAGTAAAATCACAGTACACTGTACTGATGGGCGACTTTAATGCAAAGGTAGGTAAAAAGCAGGCTGGACACAAGGCGGTAGGTGACTATGGCATAGGTTCTAGGAACAGTAGGGGAGAGTTATTAGTAGAGTTCGCAGATAGAAATAATTTACGGATTATGAATACCTTCTTCCGCAAACGAGCAAACAGGAAGTGGACGTAGAAGAGCCCCAACGGTGAGACTAAAAATGAAATAGACTTCATACTGTGTGCACACCCTGGCATCGTAGAGGACGTGGATGTCCTCGGTAAGGTCCGTTGCAGCGACCACAGAATGGTAAGGTCTCGTATTAGCTTAGATTTGAAGAGGGAACGGAGGAAACTGGTGAATCGAAAGGCTATTAACGAGTTAGCATTAAGAGGGAAGGTAGAGGAATTCAGAATGTCGCTGCAAAACAGATTTTCCGCTTTAACTGAAGAAGACGACCGTAGGGTTGAAACAATGAATGATAATCTTACAGCTATCGTTACAGAGTGCGCCGCAGGAGTAGGTGGTAGGATGGTTCGACAGGATACCAACAAGCTATCTCAGGAGTCTAAAGATCTGATTAAGAAACGTCAAAGCATGAGGACGTCTAACTACACAGACAGGACAGAACTAGCAGAGCTAAGTTAAGCGCAGGTAGCCGACATAAGAAAGTTTAACATGGAGAAAGTCGAGCATGCTCTAAGGAATGGAGGTAGCCTAAAATCAGTGAGGAGAAAACTGGGCATAGGTAAAAACCAGATGTATGCGCTAAAAGACAAACAGGGCAATGTCATCAGCAGTATGGATAAGATAGTGGAATTAGCCGAAGAGTTCTACACAAATCTATACAGTAGCGAATGTAATCATCAAGTTACTGAGGGAGGCATTCGAGCACAGCAATGGGACATCCCGCCAGTAACGAAGGAGGAAGTAAAGAAAGCCTTAGGAGCAATGCAAAGAGGGAAAGCAGCTGGTGGGGATCAGGTAACAGCAGATTTGCTGAAGGACGGAGGAGAGATTGTGCTACAAAAACTAGCCACCCTGTATACGCAATGCCTTGTGACCTCGAGAGTACCAGAAGCTTGGAAGAACGCTAACATTATCTTAATTCATAAGAAAGGAGACGTCAAGGACTTGAAGAATTACAGACCGATCAGCTTATTGTCCGTTGCCTACAAGGTATTTACTAAGGTAATCGCTAATAGAATCAGGACAACCTTGGACTTTAGTCAACCAAATGATCAGGCAGGCTTTCGTTAAGGATACTGACAATAGACCACATTCACACTATCAATCAGGTGATAGAGAAATGCGCAGAATATAACCAACCCCTATATATAGCCTTCATTTATTACGAGAAAGCATTCGACTCAGTGGAAACCTCAGCTGTCATGCAGGCATTGCGGAATCGGGGTGTGGAAGAGTGCTATGTGAAAATATTGCAAGATATATATAACGATTGCACAGCTACTATAGTTCTGCATAAAGTCAGCAATAAAATTCCAATACGGAAAGGTGTCAGGCAGGGAGACACGATCTCGCCAATGCTCTTCACTGCCTGCTTACAGGAGGTATTCCGGGGACTGGAATGGGAAGAGTTGGGGATAAGAGTTAATGGAGAATACCTGAGTAATTTGCGATTCGCTGATGACATTGCCTTGCTAAGCCACTCAGGACAAGAACTCCAAAGCATGATCAATCAGCTAGACAGGCAGAGTAGAACGGTGGGGCTAAGAATTAACATGCAGAAAACCAAAGTAATGTTCAATAGCCTTGCAAGGGAGCAGCAGTTCGCAATTGGTAGCGAGGTGCTAGAAGTAGTAAGAGAATATGTCTACTTAGGGCAGGTAGTGACCGCAGATCCGGATCATGAGAGGGAAATAACTAGAAGAATAAGAATGGGGTGGAGCGCGTATGGCAGGTTCTCTCAGGTCATGAATGGTAGCTTACCAATATCCATGAAGAGAAAAGTATATAACAGCTGTATCCTACCGGTACTCACCTATGGGGCAGAAACGTGGAGACTAACAAAGAGGGTTCAGCTTAAGTTAAGAACAACGCAGCGAGCTATGGAAAGGAAAATGATAGGTGTAACGTTAAGAGATCGGAAGAGGGCGGAGTGGGTGAGGGAACAAACGCGGGTTAATGACATCCTAGTTGAAATCAAGAGGAAGAAGTGGGCTTGGGCAGGGCATGTAATGCGAAGGCAAGATAACCGCTGGTCCTTAAGGGTAACGGAGTGGATTCCAAGAGAAAGCAAACGTAGCAGGTTACGGCAGAAAGTTAGGTGGGCGGATGAGATTAAGAAATTTGCAGGGATACAGTGGCGGCAACTAGCAAAGGACAGGGTTAATTGGAGAGACATGGGAGAGGCCTTTGCCCTGCAGTGGGTGTAGTCAGGTTGGTGATGATGATGATGCTACCAAGAGCTCGGGGCGTCACATTGTTCGCGATTAGTGCTGCTGGGCGCCTCTCCCCTGCCCTCTCCTGAGCTCCGCTCGTCGGATAGAGCCGCGGAGTTCTAGTGCGCATGCGCATTTCACGCTGGTGACAAGTGCAAGCGAGAGATGGCGCCAGCTGTCAAACACGCACGTCCCACTTTACAAGCTCAGTTGGTGCATCGTGGGAGCGGATCGCGCCGGTTTCGCTGGCGGCCGCGAGTCTTCAGCCAGCTTTGACACGACACTGTTACGGCTCCCATTCGGAGGGAAAGCCCGCGTAGTCCCCGCTTCACTCGTGACGTAACGCGTGCATGTCTGCAATGGAGATAATCGAAAAGAGGCTTTCCATAAATATCACTCGGGATTCGTGCCCACAACCCTAGCAGCGCCAGCCAGGCACGCTACCGACTAGGCCGCGTCGGCACCTTGACTTGATGTGCGTAAACTGCAGTGGAGAGTTGAAGACAAGAATATGGAAACTGTGTTGTGTTAATTGGGGTTAAAGTTGTGAACTTTAACAAAGAACAATCACTGTATGTGAGGAGAGACCGCAGAAGGGAGCCACTGACGCTGTCACGTGAAACGCTAGAACGCAGAGCTCATGTACCCCCTGAAGTATTTTTTTTTTCACCAACGATTGGTGGGCATCTTCGTTGGCAGTGATCCCAGTAAGCAATAATAAGCAACGAATTTTCAAGTTCGACACTAAAAATAACAAGTTTCTTCGAAAAATCTGCGTCGTGAAAATACGCCGCAGTGCCGTGCTTCATGCTCTCTTCTCTTTCTGGGTAGCAGACGAATTGTCGTACAATCCCCAGAGGCTTCCTCATCTTGTGAAAATGGCCCTGGAGCAAAAAAGAAATCTCGCGAGAAAGATGGCAGCGGCCTAGTTGGCAGCAGAACTCTGTGATGTTACCAGTTGTGAAACTTCTGATAGCTTTCATCAATGAAAAAGCCGTGGTACAATTAGACCAACGTTTGGGAGTTCGCGAACTATCGCGACGCTTACGGTCGATAACGTAAAAAGTGTAAAAGCTACAAACTTTCATATTTTAAACGCACTAGTGCCTTGAAGCGAAATCAGTCAAATTAATGAATAACAGAAACGCATATATAAAAGATATAAAAGTCACAGAGATAGGCAGCTGAACCTCGTTACAGCAAAGTTGAAGGGGCCCGGCGATTACTTCGCTATAGCTGTATCTTCGTTATAGCCCATGTTGACCGAGCTTCGAAAGGAATCGTCATTCCTTCGTTATATTCATTATTTCGCTATAAGCCGTTTCGTTATAACGATGTTAGACTGTATTAAGAGGTTAAAGAGCAAGAAAGAGAACTGCATTTCAAAAGATTATTGCGAGAAATGCCGAGTTTTTATTGTGCGCTGCCCAATAATGCCGCCGTCCATAGACCCCATCGAAGTGGCTCCTTGGACTAGCTACTTTTTGATGCGGAATTTGGTGCGGAGTAATGGCCATCTGAGGCAGAGCGTAGGCTTGGGACAGGGAGCGCTTTGCGGAAGTTAGCCAGGTGGTTTGCCCTGTGGACGTGAGTATCCGATGTGGGTAGGCGGGGTTTGGGCACCTTGTGTGGCTGCCTTGCCTAAGTTTTTGTCAAGATTCCTTAATTATCTGAATACCAGTGAATGTTAAGCCTCTCGTATAAGATATAAAATAAAACCATTTCAGCAAGGGTTTTTTTTTTGTAGAAAACCTAATTTGTAGACTGAATCAGGTTTTCGGATTCGCACTAGCCAGGAGTAGTGCTTACTTCCGACCATTCCTTCGTCTACCCACGATGAGGGAACCACCATGACGCATCTTTCGGGTTCAAACACACACAGAGTCATTTAGGAGGAGGCCGACCTGTACCTTATCAGGGAGGCTTGAGGGATTGCTTTCTTGACAATATTTGGTCAGGAGCTCGGACGCGACCGCGAGCATACAGATAGCCGTCCGGCGCGGGAACGTTCTGAGCTCGGTGCCGCGCGCCAGTTGTCTTCGCTAGTCCAGATACATTTCCGAGAGGGGCGCATGCAGCGACGATGCGTAAGTGTGACAGTTGCCGTTTAAGGGATCGAAATTGCTGCGCGTCTTGTTTGATGCCTTCCGGCGTATACCGTAAACAAGAAACATTTCAAATCACTCATTTTCTACTCTTCTTTGCGCGATAGTTTCTCAGGGCCTTTTCCTGTCCTTCAACTTTGCCACGAGGCCGCCCTGCACCTTAAAGCACCTAATGTGCACTCTAAGCCGCAGCCTATCGCAGAGCCATTGTACTTATTTTTGTAGGATTGCGGAATCATGTCGCCATGTTCGACTTCAGAAGCATACCCGGTCAGTCACGCCGAGCGTAACCTAACCTTAACTAAGCCAGCAATGGTCTGGAACAAGCAACATTGTAACAGATATGTTATTTCCGTTACCCTTGATTGCTGTATGTCATGGTCGACGTACAACTCATTCCAATCCTTTTTGATATTGAATGCCATATAATGAAAACTACCGACTACAAAGCCCTTCAACTTGAGGTAGTCTGTGCGCTCTTGATTTTGGGTGAGGTCCAAAACTGAGAAAAATTACAATTGTGAGCGCCCCAAAGCTGTGTACAGGTGGTCATTCATTCATCCTGTATCTCAAATACGTATTTCCGCTTGTCGGAATATATATATATATATATATATATATATATATATATATATATATATATATATATATATATATATATATATATATATATATATATATATATATATATATATATATATAGCGAAGTATACGCTTCGTTAAAGGAAACATATTTATTAAACTCGACGTTTCGATCGGAAGACCGATCTTCGACTCCTGAAGAAGATCGGTCTTCCGATCGAAACGTCGAGTTTAATCAATATGTTTCCTTTAACGAAGCGTATACTTCGCTATATATTCTTATAAGCAGTCTAGTACTTCACGCTTTCGCAACCTATATATATATATATGTGTGTGTGTGTGTGTGCGTGCGTGTGTGTGTGTGTGTGTGTGTGTGTGTGTGTGTGTGCGTGCGTGCGCGTGTGTGTGTGTGTGTGTGTGTGTAACAATGCTTCATCTCTTCTTACTTTCGCAGACAGTGATCGCTGACGTGTTTAAAGGCGACGGCACGACTGTATTCGTCCCTCAAGAGATGGAATTTGAAGGATATCAGCGACTAGCCCGCTTAGCAAAGTAAGATCACGTGTAAATTACTTCTTCCCCGTGCTTATGTATAATAATACTATTCCTTCAGTTGATCTATCTATAACCGTGCCCTGGAAGAACCAAGCGCTCGATGAACTGCCACACATAACAGAATTATACTTGTTAAGAGCAAAAAACGAAAGGCATGCACCCTGAAAGAGCAGAAAGGACACAACAAATGACAAACAGAAATGCGAAAATGAAGTGGCAAGGCTAATAGAAATGAATAAAAAATCAATTATTAGAAGTAAATTGCGAGCACACAAAGACAGTGAAGTGGGCGTGACATATAAACGATGACACAACGCAATGGTGGGCACCTGAAACAACTCCTTCTAAGCATACAAAATGCAATTCCCTGAAGGTGACGCTAAGGTGTTAGTTAGCAAGGACAAAGAAGTTAGGGGCTCGTTGTGACGCAAATGTGAAGGCAACTGTCATTGAAACCAAGGAAAGAGTATGGACAGGTGTTTTTATGAAGTTGATAATAGAAAATCAGCATTGTAACATTTTTTACATTGAAAACTATTCATTAGAAACGAGAAGAAAAGTAACCTTTTGTCTCCGGTGGGATCCGAACCCACGACCTCCGCATGTCGCGTGTGGTTCTTCACCAACTGGGCAACGATGACGGCATTGCAACCTTCTACTTTAGAAGATATTAATGTTCTTATAACCCACTCATACACGTGTTCGCCAGCGCCACCTTCTGCTGTATCGGCAGATATAGCCATGTCCAGTAATATCGCATGCCCCACGTGAATTGCGATCGAACCGAGATGGAGGCAGCAACGCGAGTACATTCTTAAGCTACATGTAGGCCTGTGGCGTCAAGACTGCCATAACAGAGGCCGTCGTTAAGCTTTATGTTGTCTACAGCGCAGTAGCAACACAGATGAGAGAAGAAAAGGACGCAAACACAGGTGCTGACTAACTGCGTTGACTACTTCAACCTGGTTTATACAGGCATCCAGCTAGTGATGACGTAAAGAATGAAAAACAACTCACGCATCCTTGGCACGGTTACTTCACCCTTCTGCCTATCTCTCTAACCATGCATGTTGTCGTTCTTTGTTGGGGTGACCACCTGGAAGTGAGACAGTTACTGCGCCTTTCCTCAGAGAAACCCCTACGCTAAACGTCGTTATAACAAGGTTGAACGAGCCCGGCAATTACTTCTTTACAGTGGCAGCTTCGTTATAGCCCGTGTTAAGCGAGCTTCCAAGAGGAATTTTCATTGCTTCGTTATATCCATTATTTGGTTATAACGAGGTTAAACTTAATTGTCGCTACCTTTCAGAAACAGCAGCTCTCTTTTGCTCAGACGTCTCGTCCGTGCTGCTATTACCCTGCAGTCCTCAGAATGCAGAACGAAACAGCTGGCTAGCAATTACGTATTAAGCAAGGTCGTTCAGCAATTTAATTAATAACGACAGCGAAATTAGGCCCAGTCTTATTCAAAGTTTCATCACATCCTATGTGGCGCTTACGTCACATGGACGTTACAACGTCTGCCGCTATAATGGAAGGTGGTGCTCCAAGGACAGCACGCACAGATAACACCTAAATATATATAAACCATATGTTTTTATAGCTGAGATATTTGCACCTTTATTTCACGTAATAACAAAGGTATTGACATAAAACATAGCGCAAAGGGCTAATATTTGAGAAGTCCTCAAATTTTTGCTACAAAAATGCAGTTCCAAATTCAATTTATTCTGGAAATCCGTTACATTCACATGTTGTAATTGGGAGAATAGTGTACTTAAAGCAGTGTGCTAACAAATTTGGCTTGATGTTTTCTTTTCCGGGGTGATCCGTAAGGCCTAGCATGTATCACCACATAGTATAAGCCCACCACCGGTAAATAAATAAAAACTGAATCTTTTTTTTTTCATTCTGTTTCGGTTTCAGCGGCCGAACAATCGTGAAGTTCGGAGTAGGCCTTGTAAGGCATGAAAAAGAAAACTGCGATGCAGTCGCTGCTTTTTCACTAGATGTGAATCTCGCTTTTGAGGCAAGCCGGCTATTGCGTTGTAACCAACTAAGGTTATGCCGCAGTTTTTTTTCACGCCGTATGAGCGATACTGCAATCTGACGCCGAAGACATCGTTCAGCTTTTGAATGGGAACCGAAACAGCCAGAGAGCGAGAAACCTAATTTTGAACGATAGCGATCGTACTTACGTGAATACCAAGGGGTGACGCATGCATACTAAAGCCTTACACGTCTTTACAAGGAAGAAAGCACGCAACCAAAATTTTTCTATCAATACTCCTTTAAATAAATGCTTCCTGCAACTGTGTTCACAGACTCTTATGAGAGAATTCTTGCAGGCCCATTATCGCCAAGTTTGTTCATTCCAAGACTAAGGATCAAATTCTGTCCAATCGAGACACGATAAAAAAGAACAAGGTTTCTGTCGGCGAAGACTTCTGTCCCTCAACTAGGCTAGCTAGAAAAACGCTTTTACAATTTGCCAAGACTCGCAGCACGTCATACCAGTTGAAGTATAAAAGGCTCCACATGAACGGGAAGTGCTACACCTACAACCCTACCACGAAAACCGTCATTGAATCTCAACTAAACAAGGCTGTGACCACCCAGAAACCTGTCGCTGAGCTTGCGCTATCCTCTAGCCCTTCTCCCAGTGGCGTCATCCAACCTTCTAGTTTATCACCTTAGCGGTCACAGAGGGGTCGTGGACCTTTTAATGAGCTTTCTGTTGTGTATACTAATATTCGAAGTGTCCTGAAAAACCGTGAACAGTTAAGTTCATTTATTGATTCTTGTGCAGCCCACGTAGTAGTACTAACAGAAACATGGCTCTCAAGCAAAATACGCGACCATGAAATTTTAGAATGTAACAAACGCTACAACTTTTACCGTAATGATAGAAATTGCAGGCCAGGTGGCGGAGTACTAATTGCCGTAGACCATAACATATCCTCATGCGCAATACATGTGACAAGCAATCTAGAAATAACGTGGGTTTTATTAAACATAAAAGGCAGGAAGATCACAGTCGGTGTATGTTATCGTCCACCACCCAGAGACCTCGAATTCATTAACAACCTACACGATGTCATTAATCTAATCTGTGTTCGGTATCCTGGTTCTCCTATTTTTCTTTTGGGTGATTTTAATTACCCTAATATCTCCTGGGGCGTGGATGGCCCCAGTAGTCTTCCTACTGATTCAGAATCTAAATCTTTTATTAACTTGTGCTCAACGTTCCATTTTTCTCAAATCGTCACACTGCCTACAAGATGCACTAGTCATTCTGAAAACACTCTTGACCTTATCTTAACTACATGCCCTGAATCAATTTCAAACCTCAGCATTCTTCCAGGACTTAGCGACCACTCACTCCTTGAATTTACGCTCGGATTCCCTGCCCCCCGAGCAGGAAAAAAAATGAAGATTGTTAGGAATTACAGCCGAGGAAATTACGACGAAATTAATCGTGCATTATCTTCTTTTTGTGACGAATTTTTGAGAAATTTTGAACGTCGCAGCCTACAATTAAACTGGGACTTGTACAAAACCAAAACAGCCGAGCTCATCAACAAGCACATCCCCATACGAGTAATTAAGTGCACCAAATCACCATGGTATAATAAAGCTCTCGGAAGACTAGCCAATAAAAAGAAGCGTTTATACCGCCTAGCTAAAACCTCAAAACTATCAGAGCGATGGCAAGCCTATCGCACCGCGAATGCTAGTTACAGTCGCGCTTTACGGGAATCCAAACGCTATTTCTTTCAACACACCCTCCCCAATCTGCTACGTTCAAATCCTCGACAGTTCTGGCGAACAGTAAAAGGCCCTGAAAGCGATAGGATGATTATTAACTCCAGTGATGGTCTACCGTTAACAGATGAACAATGTGCCTCTACATTCAACGATTTTTTTGCAGCATCGTTCTCTAGTCATGCAGACGTCCCTAAACCTCTGTTCGACATACCTCCGCTATCGCCAATGCCTCCCATCACAGTTAATCCAGCTGGTGTCGAAAAGATTATTGATTGCCTGAAGCTCTCTTCTGCTTCTGGTCCTGATGGTATCACGTCAAAATTCCTTAAAAACACCAAATTTTATTCATCTATCATCTTAACAAAACTTTTCGACCAATCTTTATCCACCGGCTTGGTTCCTGATGATTGGGCGGTAGGGAAGGTGGTTCCCACACATAAAAATGGTGACAAGCATGATGTTAAAAACTATCGCCCCATATCTTTGACATGTGTTCCATGCAAAATTCTTGAGCATATCATATCATCCCAAATCGCTACCCATCTTGATTCTCAATCTTTTTTTCATAGTTCCCAACATGGCTTCAGAAAACATTATTCATGTGAAACGCAGCTGGCATCTTTCACTCACTTTCTTCACAGCGTCCTCGACCACGGCGGTGTTGTCAACTGCATATTTTTAGACTTTTCTAAGGCTTTTGACAAGGTATCACACACTCTACTCCTCTTTAAATTACACCAACTTAACCTGGATCCCAACGTTTTTGCATGGTTGAGAAGTTTTCTTACTAATCGCTCCCAATACGTAACGATTAACGAAATCGACTCCAATTATGTCCCCGTTGATTCCGGCGTGCCACAAGGCTCCGTTCTTGCTCCCTTGCTCTTTCTAATTTACATAAATGACTTACCCACCAAAATTCAATCTCGCGCTGGCCTTTTCGCAGATGACTGTGTAATTTATCGTGAAATAACCAATCCTAATGACGAAAAGATTCTGCAATCAGACCTTAACGCAGTAACTGCATGGTGTCAGGATTGGTTAATGACTCTTAACTCTAACAAGTGTAACTTAATGCATGTATCTCGAATTAACTCTAATGTTTCTTCTTATATTCTTCAGGATTCCCCGCTTGAACAGGTAACATCTTACAAATACTTGGGCGTCTTATTTTCATCCAAATTATCATGGGAACAGCACATCAACTATATAACTAGCAACGCTAACAGATCTCTAGGCTATCTGAAACGTAATTTTGCGAACATTTCTTCATCTCTTAAATTACAATTTTATAAAACACTTATCCGTCCAAAGCTTGAGTATGCTGCTTCTGTATGGGATCCCGGCCTTGATCATCTGGTAACAACCATCGAAGCTCTTCAGAATCGGTCTGCTCGCTACATTCTCAGTAATTATCATCGTACTGCCAGCACAACTAACATGAAAAACACATTACACCTACCTCCACTCTCCTTGAGACGCCAGATACAGCGACTTTGTTTGCTCCATAAAATATACTACCACGACACACTTCACAATCTTTTACTCCACCGGCCCTCTTATGTGTCACATCGCGTGGACCACCGTCATAAAATTGGATCTTTCGCATGCCACACGAATACCTTTCATAATTCATTTCTCCCGCGCTCAATAACAGAGTGGAACCACCTTCCCGAAGATCTTGTGTCTATTACTGATGTTACATTGTTCAAAAATGCCTTAAAAGCTCATTTTGGTGTTCCTGATTAATCGTTACGCACTGTTTATTTATTTTTTACCCCCGTATTACTACTTGTATTGTGTTCCACAGTTATATTTTGGTGTTCCTTACTTGTAGTACTTGTATTGAATTCTTGGATGTTTATTGTTACCTTCTGGTGTTCCTTACTATTTTTGCACTGTTTTTGACACCCCTATATATATGTGTATATATATGTATATATATATATATATATATATATATATATATATATATATATATATATATATATATATATATATATATATATATGTGCCTGTGCTTTTATCTTAATTATGTTGAGTATTCCACTCCCCTCTGTAACGCCCGACCCGGGCCCTGAGGGTATTCGAAATAAATAAATAAATAAAAGGTCACTGCTGCAGACATTTTGAACGTTTTAATTTCATCAATGCCTGGTCTGCAATTTATGAAATCAGAAAAAAAACGTTACGTGCACAAGTGAAACTGTAGCATGCTAGATAACTGTGGCCGTAAAGAGAATGTCGATCAGTACCGACCAGGAGTTAGTGCTTCGTCTATTAGTAGAAGGCCTAGTTCCTGCTTCAGTGACATGGTAAAGGTTGGGCTTTGATAGTGAAAGTATGCGAAGTGTGAGTAGGCAATGGGATTTTCATTCTTTCCGCAAACGATGATGTCGCTGCTGAACATCGCGTACCAATGATGGTCAGGTGGTTGCAGTTGTCATTTCATTTGTTTACTCTCACGGCTGCTCGGCATTAGACGGAGGAGTAGGCGAATAACGAATTATGGATATGCACTGAGGGGGTTAATGAAAACCATAAGCTGCTGCAACACTTCAAGGTGTCGGGTGCAAGCACACACACCAGGAAAATGTACAGTATTTAGCCTTTGAGCACATGATGTTGGCTTTGCCTGCCAACAAATGTCCTTGAACGGTAACGCCAGGAGCCTCCGGTCTTGGGCTATTTCTCTTCTTATTGTGCGGTAATGTAAGAAAACTTATCTTGGAGCGTCAAGGAAGTAACAAAGTAGGCATTAATTGATTACATGATCAAAAAACAAGCACAGTTGGTGCCTGTCGTGAACAAATTTATTTTTGCGCCACAGAACAGTAACAGTCAGCTCACCGTCTGCTGAAAAGTTAATACTGCGGGGTTTCTGGGGATAGGTCAGGCGCAGCTAGTGCCAGTCAGTACTGGTTGCTGTTGAGTGGGAGAGTACTTCTTCCTGCAGTAGGTGCAACCAAGCCGCTTCATCATAAGCTACTGCAGCTACCGTTGATTCTTTAGTTTAGACTATACAGTGAGTAGCTCCAATGATGGGGCTTCAGAATAATTTATGAGATTATTCGTTCATCCGCCCACGCGTTAGTGTACTTTTTCTTATAACATTTTACACTATGCAGGAGTAAAGGAATACTACCTGATCTCTTTCTCATCCGCGGACACCTGCTAGAACCGTCGAGAAATCTGACGGATCGGTCTCTTTTGCCGGCAATCAACCTCTATCGGCCCATTACCCGTTATTATCGGGCTAATTACGGCCGTACTTTGGTGAGTGTGTAATTGCGTACACATTTATGTACGAATGCCTGATGCGCCTAAATCCCAAGGCAGCTAACGTGGTACACTGCAATTTCTCACGTTCACGTGTTTGCCTTTGAGTGTGTGTGTGTGTGTGGGTAGGGGAGGGGGGACGATAGAATCAAGAAAAAGGAAAGAATGAATTAACAAAAATAAAAAATTCGGTACCTAAGGTAACTAGAGAAGCAAAATAATCAAGCAGTGAAAAACCTGAGCAGTAAGCACATGAAAGAAGGCAGCAGTCATATAAGAAACGAATAAAAGCATATAGACTAATGTATCTCCTTTGTGTGGTGTTAGTGAAGAGCAAATGAAAAGTGTACTCTTTTTATGGCTAAAGATAATTTATTAGAAAGAAGGAAAATCAACCACATACCGCCGATGGTATTCGAACCCACGACCCTGAATTTCGCGTCCGGGGCTCTACCAACTGTTTTATGCGACGGTTGTCCACTCTTCTGCTTTCGGGGCTATTTATGTTGCGTGTTACCTAAGATTGAGCGTTCACCAGAGCCATTCCCGTCTATAGTAGAGGACGTAGTACCTCCTGTATTAGAGATAGTTTCACGTGGAACGTTATATAACGGTGAAGGTGCGAGCTCTGCTAGAACCCACTTTTCCTTTCTACGACATCACAACTCGTGTTCTGCTTGGATCTGTAACATGATCTGCGGTATGAAATAAAATAAATAAATAAAACGGTGATGGGGGCTCTGCTAGAGCCTTCTTATGCTGCCTTTGGCAGCCGACTCGTGATAGAACGGTGAAAGTGCCAGCTCTGTTGGTACCTTCTGATGCTACCTATGGCGTCAAAACTCTCAGAACCGAGGCCCTCGTTAAGCTTTCGAGCAGAAGGAATAGCTTTCCGGATTCCAGCGCTTCCTTGGTTCCTATTAAGGCGGAAGTCTTTAATGCCTCATCGTTGTAAGCAGGAGCTGTCGACAGAAATGCCACGCTTTTCAATTGGTCGAAACGGTCGTGACGTCACAGTGCGCGAATTTCAAACGGGGCCAATTGTACTTTTGGCTAATAACCATGCAGCCAATTAAAGGGATCGTATAGTGATGCTCCAAGTAAGTTTGACTGAGTTTAGTTAATTGCTTACTTAACAATTAGTCTAATCTAGTCCGAGCAGATAAATAAATAAAACCGAGTAAGAAATTGGCCGAGCTTGGGAATCGAACCCTGGTCTCCGGAGTGCGAGTCGAGCACGCTACAACTCAAAAACACCTCCAAAGAGCAATACACAGCTTTCAGGGCAACACAAATCCATTGGCGCACAAGCTCCGGGACCAGTACTTGTGCACCACCCAGGACTCCCGCGGGCCGGCGTACTCTTATGCAGGTTCTGAGAACGTTGAGCTGGATCAACCGTTCCAGCTCCATGACCTGAGGGCGGCCCTGGCAAAAATGAAACGTAGCACCGCTCCGGGTCGGGACAAAATTACAGTCAAATTGTTAGCCAACCTCCCCGACCCAGCATACCTGTCTTTATTGAATTACATTAACTCAATCTGGCTTGGGGAAGTGCCACTACCCATCGAGTGGAAGACCGCCCTGGTCACCTTCATTCCTAAAGCTGGCAAGGATATCAACACGGACAACCTCCGCCCCATCTCTCTGACTTCCTGTGTGGGCAAACTCATGGAGACGATGGTACGTGACAGGTTGTCCGAGTTCATGGAATCCAAACACCTTTTCGCAGACCCCATGTTCGGGTTTCGCCCACACAGATCTGCACAAGATGTCCTGCTACAACTCAATCGGGCTGTCCTCGACCCCGTGGAATACCCTCACAATGACAAGGTCGTACTCGCCTTGGATTTGAAGGGTGCATTCGACAACGTTACCCACGAGATCATTCTCACCCACCTCTCTCAAACTGACTGCGGCAGAAATGCCTTTCAATACATTCGGCAATTTTTAACCGACAGACAATCTTACATTCGGATCCAAGATAAAGAACATGGCCCTTTTCATTTAGGAACCCGGGGTACACCCCAGGGCGCGGTGCTCTCTCCCCTCTTATTCAATTTGGCTATGATGCGCCTACCGGCCCAGCTGGACGCTGTCGCCGGTGTGCAGCATGCGCTGTATGCTGATGACATCACCCTGTGGGCCACGCAGGGTTCCCTTGCAGACATTGAGGCTAACCTGCAGGAGGCGGCGACTATAGTGGACCGTTATGCTCGCCGCTGCGGCCTCCAATGCTCCACCCAAAAGTCTGAATTTCTGCACATACGCCCCTCACCAAAGTGCACAGCCAAAATTTCATTGTCTCTCGAGACAGGTCCAATCCCTGAAAATATCGAAGTCCGGGTACTGGGGCTCTTTATACATCAAGACAGACGGTCAGAAACAACATCGGCCAAACTCCGTCAGGTGGGGGACCAGGTGGGCCGCTTGGTCCGCCGGGTTTCTAACAAGCGCGGGGGGTTACGATGTAAGGACGCCTTGCGGCTGGCGCATGCATTTGTAACCAGTCGAATTCTATATTCGACTCCATACCTCCACCTGCGGAAGCCAGACGAGGATTCACTCGAAGTCATCCTCCACAAAATTATTAAGCGGACTCTAGGCCTCCCCGTGACCACCTCCAACAAGCGCCTCCTGGGGCTAGGCATGGTGAACACATTTCGGGAGCTCCGGGAAGCCCACTTGACTAACCAATACACACGTCTCTCGAAGACATCGTCGGGTCGCCGCCTCCTTGCCCGACTACACATCCAACATACCACTCTCATGGAAGAGCGCGTACGTATTCCATCCCAGTGGAGATGCGCCCTCCACGTGCGCCCTCTTCCCGCGAACATGAACCGTGAGGACCATAATGGCCGGCGCCTGGCACGGGCGGAAGCCCTGGCCCGCCACTATGGATCGAAACCCGGCGTATTCTACGTGGATGCCTCAGGCCCCCACCATGCCATGGGGGATGGTACACAGCCGCAGTCATCCACCAATCCAAAACAGTGAACGGCCTTACTTTCCGAGCCCGTGACATAACACACGCGGAGGAGGTCGCCATTGCGTTGGCTGCATCTGATTCCAATTCAAAAACAATTATTTCCGATTCGCGAGGGGCATGACGGAACGTCGAGCAGGGCTGGGTACCGTATCTAGCCTACCGCATTCTTCAAAACAGCGTCTATACCGGTGACCCCGCGCACCGGCGTATCGTTTGGGCTCCCGCTCACATGGGCCTTGAGGGAAATGAGGCAGCTGACGCCGCCGCCCGCGCGCTCTCTCACCGGACATTCCCCTCCGACCCTGACGATCAGGAACTCGAATTTATTCCAGCTTACACCTTCAAAGACATCGTTTTACTCTATCAATCTGGCCATGGTCTTTATCCCCGCCCGTGTAAAGGTCTGTCAAAGGCGGAGGAGCGGCTTCTGCTCCGCCTGTATACTAATACTTTGCTGTGCCCGGCAGCTCTGAAACACTTCGACCCTTCTTTCTCAGGCAGCTGTCCGCACTGTGCGGAGAAGTCTTCGGACATCTACCACATGGTGTGGGCCTGTCCTTCCAACCCTGCTATTCCCCCTCACCCCAACCCAACCCGGGAGGACTGGGAGGCGATCCTGCTCGGCTGCTCTGACCTGCAGGCCCAACGGGCCTTGGTCGGGCGAGCCTGGGCGGCGGCGGATGCCACTGGGGTCCCGAACTAGGGACCTCCACCTAGTATTTGTAAGGGCTGGCCCCCTCTGGGTCAGCTCATGCATAACCTCCTGTATTATACCTGTACATAAATGTTTTCCACCACCACCACCATGCCAGCTCGATAGTTTGGAATGAACAAATGTGCGTCTAGTGAATACGGTGTCTTCGTTCACTCCCATCTTCCTCCCTTCCCGTCACGGCGAGGTTTAGGTGTCCACCGAGATATGTGACACAGATACATTTACTTTCCTCAAAAACCAATTTACCTACGAGCAAGGCGTATTTGTCCGCGTTTCAGATTGGCACAAATTGTCCTGACGTGACCGCGGGCGAATTTTGACGGGTGTCCACCGAAATATGTGAGACAGTTACTGCACAACCTCCTTTCCTCAAATACAATTTTCGACTAGTGTCTACTGAGATATGCGAGACAGTTAATGCGTAATTTTCTTTCCTCAAGTACAATTTTCAGTTTCTTCATTACGGCCCCTCTTTCTTCTTTCACTGCCACTTCCTCCCTTCCTTTACAGCGCAGTTAAGGTGTCCACCGAGACGACAGAGAATTACAGCCCCATTTCCTTTCCTCAAAAAGCGTTGCGTTCAAAGGGCAACGCATCGCGGCGAACGGGGGGTGGCGTTCCTTGGACACCGTGGCAGCGCTACAACACGCTGTCACGTTGCACTCCTAAAGGCGAAGCTTAAGCGTCATTAATTGGCAGTTATTTAATGCACCAACAAAATGTGCAGTGAACAATCGCGTAGCAGAATGCAGCACTGAGGCTTTCGCCTTTCACCACTTTAGCCGCTAAAGTTCCTCGTAATTTTTTTGATGAGTTTACATGGAACACGTTCGGAAGAAAGAGCGATTCGCTATTTGAAAAGAACGTTTGGCTTGGTTACTTATTTCTGATCTGGTGAGCCAAAGCAACGGCATACAAAGTGGCAGAAATATTACCTGGAGACTCCACTGTTGGCCTGCAGGTTTGCGTCGGAATAGTAGTATACCGTGGACAAGTATCACTTTTAAGATGAGTTTTTATTCTCAGGAGTGTTTCTGCCATTAAATAACGTCGACAGCTATTGCTCACTTTGCGGGAAGCGCCATCTGTGGTAATCTTGCCCAAGGAGGCCAAGGAGTGAATGACGTGATGGGCAGAACGGAGGACTACAAATATCTTACTCATACCGCATCCACATTGCATAGAAATGAGTGATATTTTCTGAGAACTGAAAATTCCGCCGCGGTGGCTCAGTGGTTACGTCGCTCGGCTGCTGGCCCGAAAGACGCGGGTTCGATCCCGGGCGCGGCGGCTGAATTTCTTTGGAGGAGAAATTCTAGAGGCCCGTTTACTGTGCGATGTCAGTGCACGTTAAAAGAACCCCAGGTGGTCGAAATTTCCGGAGACCTTCACTACGGCGCCCCTCATGGCCTGAGTCGCTTTGGGACGTTAAAATCCAATAAACCGTACCTGAGAATTGAAAAATAATAGAGTAGTGAATAAAAAACACTTTCCTAGGATTTTCGTTTCCATTGGGCCTATCGTAAAGCCCCAGATTTTAATATCGAGTGCCAAAATCTGTGAACCTGCTCTATATTGCCACCTGGTGGTTTCACGTGGCGTCAGAAAGACAAAGAAGTTAGAGACGCGCGCGCTCTTCGAGTGTGCTTTTCCATTGAGAACAGCCGTTGACTCTGTGTCCGCTTGCCTTTTACTTTGTGTGGTGCTCGCTACTTCCGTGACAATACTATTCGGTAACATACTGTTATGTTGCCCGAAGGCTACCCAGACCCGTTGCAATATTTTCGTAATTCTCTTCCTTTCGCAATCAGCAAACTTGTCTATCTTGTCTATCTTTGTAAATCGTTATGCTTCGCGACACCATTCTGGCCTTCAGGTGGACCCGGCGCGGTGGCTGAGTGGTTAAGGCCCTCGTCTACCAAGCCGGAGGTTTGGTTTGGTTTGGTTTCTGAGGTTTAACGTCCCAAAGCGACTAAGGCTATGAGAGACGCCGTAGTGGAGGGCTCCGGAAATTTCGACCACCTGGGGTTCTTTAACGTGCACTGACATCGCACAGTACACGGGCCTCTAGAATTTCCCCTCCAAAGAAATTCAACCGCCGCGGCCGGGATCGAACGCGCGTCTTTCGGGTCAGCAGCCGAGCGCCATAACCACTGAGCCACCGCGGCGGCCTAGCGGAGTACCCGGGTTCGAACCCAACCGCGACCGCCATGTTTCGATGGCGGCGGAACGCAAAAGCCACCCGTGTGCTGTGCGATGTCAGTGCACGTTAAATATCCCTAAGTGGTCGAAATTATTCCAGAGATCTCCACTACGGCATCTCCTGCTCTCATTCTTCTTTCACTAACACCTTCCTCCCTTCCCTTGCGGCGCGGTTCACGTGTCCAACGAGATATGTTAGATACTGCGCATTTCCCTTGCTAAAAAACCAATTTACATATTCTACTTCAGGCGGACGCTGCGGAGGAAAGCCTTTCCCTGCTCAGGCTGGGAATAGCGGCCGAAGTCATCATTCTACTGACTTTTGGCGCCACATCGGAGCGCATGTTGTACCCGGACAATCCCAACGACAACCTGGGACGCTACGCCATCTACCAGCCAGCCGTTTTCTTTAATGCGTCGCGTGACCCGGTATGATGATTTGACAAATCATGAAGGATTCCATTGCTGATAAAACCCACAACGCTACAGTTAGACGTTTTTAGGCCCACTCTAATATGTTTTTTATTATGCACCGAGCTAACTCGCTCTTACGACCAAGGCAAATGAGTTTGGACGAAAAACCCTAGAAGTTGGCACGAAACGTTGCATTATCAGCTCCAACGTAGCCACTTGGACACGAGATAAATATCGAAGTGTTAGATTTTCTTCACAACCACACAGCTGAACACAGTTGGTCAAACACTGCGATCATTTCGCGCTTCAGAAAATATAGTTCAGTTGTAGAAGTTGGATTGTACGCAGCAGGCTTAGCAGCCGTCTCCGTCGAGTAACTAGCAGAAGAAGTCACAGGAAAAAAACAAATTTCTTAGAGCCGCTTTATTCTTGTTCGACAACGTAACAGCACCTTCACAAAAACAGTGATGAGGCTAAAACACTGAAGACAATGAAGGGCAGGACAGTTATATAAGGCGGAGGGTGCAGGTATGAGCGGGCTATACACCTTGTGCGCTCTACAGTGTCCAACCACAATACATGCCTATACTCACAGACGGCGCGGCGGAGGAAGGGGATGGGTTTTATCAGACAGGCTTCAGGGGTGCTCAGATGACGTCACAGGGTTACTGCAGCAGCATGTTGTGCTCGAGAGACGGGATATTGTCACTGCCACTGCAACTTCCAGGAAGCTTTGTATGGACGGGCTGCGCCAGCGGCGTTTGGCTCCGCAACCGATTCCGGCAGTAACTCAAGCGCTGTTTGTGTTTCTCCCAAAGAGCACAGGAACACATGGCGCTCTGTCCCTTCCTCCTTTGTCTGATGAGAGCTGCAGACGCTAAAAATAGAATATCCTACATATTACTGCGGGGAATATACGTACAGGCGTGGGATAGTTATCGCGACAACGGTGCCCGGCACAGAACTCGGACACGAAATTGCAGATTCGGTGACGGATGTGAATTCCCCCTACAGGCACGCCTTCTTGAGTAGGCGGGTTGTGCGTTGTCGAGCTACTTTTTGACAGTGAAAGAGCAAAGCGAGGTAGCTAGGTTAGCTAAGACAGATTATCCGCCATTACGGCGAGTTGGATAGGTTAGCTAAGCCAGTTAGATTATCCGCCATTACATGAGGATATAGGAGAAAAGGCTGCATTAACTACGCTGACAGAGCTCTCGTGGGCCTCTTCAGGTGCAGCTATTGCGCCACAACCTTGCTCCCAGATTTATGCTACAAAATATGCTCGGCAGAAATCATTACAGCATAGGCTACGATCAAGCGATATTTTTCAGCACAGGAAAAAAATAAGAACAAATTTATATGCTCTAGGAAAACTTAGTATATACTAATTGGGTATACAGTCGCTTTAAGTTCGCGTCTTTTCGAATATATCTTTCCTGCAGCGTGTTACCTTTTGCTACACAATAAGACGTTACCATAGTTCCCAGCTTGTTTAATCACGCATAGAAAGTAGAGTGAACTTTCTTTCTATGCTCGCTTTCTTGCCTGAAAGATACACTTTCTTAAAAACTGTTAAAATAGCAACCTGCTTAGTAGTAAAGATAGGGTGGGTATTGTCGGTTTAAAATTCATTGTATTCAACACTTGGGAAAGTCACCATGGCCAATGTTCCATACTCGCGCCTTTATTCTCAAGTAAATATTTCACTGAACCTTGTCTCACCTCACTTAAGCACTTTAAGCAAGGACATCAGAAATGGCTTCTTGAACAACTTTCTTCTCATTAGAGCAAATCTTTGTTTTATTTTTCTGACACTTCCGTTCTTCTCTCTATTTCTGTTTCAGAAACACCGGTACTTTTTTGATCCGAGAGCGGTACGTAGCCACCCGCTCAGCCATGAAGTGTTAATGAGTTATTGTGAAAGCATTATGTGAAAGCATTGACGCCTCCTCGGCACTCGTCACCTCTGTCTGCCTCTCTTGACCATTTTATTTTTGTTTGTTAATTAATTCAACGACTTAACGAGCCTAATTATCTTACGGTTTAATTAATCGATTTATTTACTCTGATTATACCTTATTTTATCTCGATCAACCATTTTGGTTTTTCAAATTTGGCGCCGTGGTTGCTTTCCCGCCTGCTTAATATATCCCCGTCCAGCCAATTGAATCGTTGAATCGTTTTTGCTGATAATTGATTAACTAAATAATGTAGATCAATGAAACTTTGTTCGAAAGAAAAATTTTATTGCGAAAGCAATACTACTTGCACGTTCACGCCTTTGCCGTGCCGCGGCGGTGACCACCATTGACCTTCATTTGACATTGATTGGATTAGATTGGATTAGATTGGATTACATTGGATTGGAACAGATTATATTACATTAGATTAGATTGGATTGGATTGGAATGGATTGTATAACCGATGCATCACCACAAGTCTAACCACAAGCACCACCAACAGCTACACTACCAGCTGAACCATGGCGTAGGTACGGATATTGCTTTCGCAATTACCGGGCTTAACCATGCTAAGCCACAGCCAATGCTTTTAGAATGAATATTAATAAAAATTAATTAAATTATAAACAATGCTTTCACATTCAAAGCACGTAAATAATCATAAGTGGCCTCCATACTTGTTTTTTTTTTTCACTCATCTTCCACTAGGCTGCTTGATGATAAACGGGGAAGTTAGCACGTTTGTCGCTGTGCGTCTCAAGATTGCCTTAACTCTAGGGATCATTTTTCTGTTCTGCAAGCCCAGAGCAGCACAAAAATTAAATTACCCGGTCTTCGTGACAACACCCTTATGCATCTTGATTCAAATGTGGTTTGCATGCCGAATTTTCTCTGAAATCAATTTTTATCTATTTATGGAAAGTTGCCGGGCCAGTTGGTACATGATTTCCACGAAAAACAGCTCGCGGAAGACAGGACCGAGAATAGCAGACACGCACACGCACAGCGCTGTGTGTGTGCGTGTCTCCTATTCTAGGTCCAGACTTTCGCGCGCTGTTTTCTTTGAGAATTTCATTGTCTCGCCCCAAATTACCTGTTCGCTCGTCGTAGACTGTTACTCGCTAACCATCAACATTGCTGACGCCAAGTCAATCCGTGGAGCAATTAAAGAAATGATGGTCAATTTGCATAGCTAGGCCAGATGTGCGCTAGAACATCGATTTTCACTTCTGTTCCGGTGTTCAGATCCAGTGTTCACGGATACCAGTTGTTCGGAGAGCGATAATGAGTTACTGCCCCTATAAGCGGCATTGCTCATTCTCAACTTTACATTCGTCGATCCTTGGGAGTCCTCGTAACACTCCTGACGCAGTGGTGCAGCGGTTAATCGATGCACCACTGCCCATATATGGCAAGTGTTGTCATCGGTGTGACTGTTGAGACCCAGGTTGCTGTTCCCGAGTCAACTATCGTTACTTTAACTGCCAGTTACCTCGGTGGCCACTTTGCTCAGAATCCTCAGGGCAGGTTGTGATGACGCATAATGAGACGTGATCGAGGTGACCCACCTAGGTGTTTCATCCGCGGATTTTCGCTCACAACGCCGACAACAGTCTGTGTACATCTTCTACAGAAATCTGTCGCAGCGCGAACGAAACGGGGACAACAAGAGGGAACAAACACGACAGTTCGAGCGCTGCGTGTTTGTCCTCTCTTGTTGTCCCTGTTTCGTACGCGCTGCGACAGATTTCTGTATTATGTATAAACTCCAACTAGCCCAAACTTCATTACTTCTGTACATCTTCCGGAGGTACGCTTCGGCCCGGCAACGCAGTGAGCGCTGCGGGCGCAAGTTTACTCCGTGTGACCATCTGAACGTGTCTAATAGAGGGGAACTGAACGTATGTTCACTCTCTATTTGCACGGCTACTTGCAAAGAAGGACAGCTTCGCTTGTTTCAAAGGCTTGAAGTGGCGTAGTCCACCTAAGGAACGTGTTTCTCTGGCAAACCTGCTATGGAAGACTTGGAGACTCATATAAAAATAAGCACGAGTGTTCTTTCGTGTGCTCGTCCCCAAAGTATATGCAACACTAGTCGTTCGGCGGAATGTTTTCGGCATTTGACGTTTAAATCATTTTCGAAGGCCTTCTCAAAATAAGCTTATGTCGGCTTGTCCCTCGTATTTATCTCGGATGATATTGAATAAGGCTAACTACATTTGTAGCCGTATACTGTTAATACGTGCAGTAACAGGGTGATCCATGCAGGAATACGACACGATTCAATCCAACGCTCTGTCTTCATCCTCTACCGTGCGTTCATCACATGTACGTCCACAGCCTGAATTACATGCCCTTCCATATCTCCCTCAGCTGTGCAATGCCTCGGACCCCGGGAACGCCGAGTACCTCAGGAACATGCAGTTCCAGGAGAATGCCGCCACGTGGGTCACCTACAACAAGGGCCGGCGCATTGAACGCTCGTACACCCTGGACACAGCCGAAACATATCGCTTCAAGGTATCGCCGTTCGGGATGTAACACAGGAAACTTTCGCATATACCAGCACGGCCATATGGTTCTTTACCTACGACGCTAGCCGGGACTTCCTTAAGTAAATGGCGTCTACCAGCACAGCTGCATTGAGGACGCTTGGACATGCTGGTTAGACATTATCGGGACATTATTGGGACATTAGACATAAATGCTGTGGCTGTCTTATCTTTTTCTCGTCGCATGCGCTGCACCGATAACAGCTGCATTGTTCTTTAACTAGGGCAGGTGGAGCTGCTTTAAGTAAAGGGCGTCTGCCAGAACAGCCACAAGCCATTTAACTATGGCAGGTGGGGGAACCCTTAAGTAAATGGCAGCTTCCTTCGCATCGTAGTTTCTCGTGGTTACTAGTAGTTAGGAGGTCCCAATGCAGTCACTGTCTACGGGACCTCCTTCTGTATAAATTTGCCCATCCTACATTTTCTTTTTTTATTCGTATAAACTGATTCTAATAAGCTGATTCTGAAGACAGCGCCTGAGCAATGACGAACACACAAGCGCGCAGCAGATTCCTAGACAACTATGCTCGACATTCGCAGGTGTGTTGAGTGCGTTTCGGATTCACCGATACGAAGCAAAAGCGCTTTGCAGGTGTGAAGTGTGCCCAGCAGTGCAGGAGGCCTGCCTGCATATTGATGGCAGACTGTTCATTTAAATCACCAGAGGTGTTGGGTAATTCAGCGCCACCTGTCCCAAACGTGTGACCATAACATCGTGTTCTATAGCTGCTACTACTTTCAACTGCCCTAACTTCCTCTACTCATCTTTCTTTTCGTCCTTCTCTATCCATCCTACTGTCCAGTACCTTTTCTACCAAACTATTAAGTCCCCCTATGGGTAGTGCGAAGTTCATTAAATATAGTGCTGTTCTAGCATGTCCTGCAGCTTCAACCTGGCGTCAATATGACGTAAATTTTATGCTTCTCTATTCATCAACAACGATATCACCCTTATGCACTTTACCATAGGACAGCGCCATTCTCTGGTAGGTGCTTGAAGTGCAGACTGCGCGATGTCCGTTCGAAAGTACCCATGCCGTGCCGCGTCCATCAGCCTGCCCGGAAATTCACATAGATAAACATCAAAACGAGGGTTGCGGGTCCTTGCCCAACTTGCACACTACCTGTGACAGTCGGACGTTGAAAATAAAATAAAACACACTAATGCGCCAACCTTGGAGTACAAATTTAGGTTGGCCTCTCTGAATGGAGTAAAGGAACAAGCTGTAACTTAACACGGAGCTTTCATAAGTTAAAAGAGGTGTTCAAGGAATAAAATACTGGGTCATCATCGCCAACTGTTATCTCAAGCACACTATGATGATGTCAAGACAGTTTCCTGGGAATGGACCCCTGCGTCTAGGCTGCAATGCTATTCACACCCAAAGGATAGTTACGGCGGACTGCTTGGTCATTACTTGGTGAATTTAATTCAACAAGGAGGAAAAAAAACTGCTTTCCTGCATCTAATTTTTTCGTGGATAAATGCATATTTTCCGGCCGGACATAGCCAGAAAAAGCCATGGAATTGATATTTACTAAAGACATGAATGGAGTGCTGTTCTTTTTTTCCGGCCCTCAGTGCCCCATTTTGGGTAGGCAATGAAGCAGTAAAAGTAATGAGGCATGACGTCGAGACCGAGCAGGGGCCGCAGTACCGCAGAATGAGACACAAAGTCATTAGTAGAATGTAAATAAGCTGAGATAAGCTCGTCGGGTCCACTACGAACAGTGACGCATTGATAAATTCGCAATGGAAACTATACAACGGCTTAGTTCTTCTCTTGATCACCGCTTTGAGCCTAGCCGTATGTCACCTGGAGTAAAAAAACGCATCTGACATATACTTCGTAATAACCCTATCTCGTGGTAGCTCAAGTACATTAAAGAGACACTGAGGAGAGCTCTATTAATATTTTTTTATAGCAAAATCCGATAGTTCGGCATTTAATGGCTTTGTTGCCACTTGGCCGGCAGCGAAAGACGCAGTTATTTCTAAGAAATTTGGATTCGAAGTTGAAAAAGTTTTTCCCGCCGCTCTGATTCAAACTTGGGATTCTCCTATGACGACACAGGACTAAGTAACGTGAAACATGACGTGCACATGACGTAACGCAGACTCCGTGATTTTTGGCCGCCAGCAGTGCGGCCCAGCAGCAGCCGAAAAGAAAGCTACCGCCAGCCGCACGTTGAAGGCATCTATCGGATATTGGAGCCGTCGCTTCGTTTACGTTTGCACCGGCGTTTTGCCAGCGTTACAATAGAACCCGTTCTCGAAGTTGTCAACGAAGTTCTCACAACTAGACACCTTTAGCATACCGTGTACCTTGTTTACCTTTAGCGGAATACCGGGAGCTCGCATACAGCTGTGAGCAGGCTCTGATTGGTCCCGGCGCTGCAGGAGCGCGCGTAGCTGTCGGGTACGTGGCGCCATCTGGCGACGTCAAGGAGATTTGCGCATGCATTTGCTGCGCCTCAGTGATTTATAGCTTCTCGTGTCCTAGTGTTGCTAGAACTATTGGTTCTAGCAACACTGTTTTGTCCTATGACGTCATGAAGCTTGTACTTGCGAGTTTGGCCTGTGGCGGCGATACCTGTATTTTGGTTCTTGCTCTTTTCTACGTTACAAGAGCTTTGTTGTCAGTATGAGTGGCGTTTTTGTAATCAGGAGCTGGTATTCTGTCGATGCAAGTCAACTTCAATTTCTCCTCAGTGTCCCTTTAAATGCAACGTATTCCTGCAATTCATCGCTAGAACATAAGAAGTGGCTCCAAAAAAAAATATCAGTGAATCTCTTTTTCGACTGCAGAAGTAAATACGAAACCCATTACAGAAAAAAGAAAGAGCATTCTAGTAAGCCTATACACGCCTATATTGGCCGCATTTCTTAACCGCAATACTTTCCCACGCTATCGCTCGCTTCCTTCTGTCGAGGTGGGTAGAATAAATGGCCTGCCTAGCTGCTTTCAAAGCCTCGACAATTTTTCTTTAGCCTGGCAGCGCATTAGGCGCCCTTCGCTGTTGGGTGCTTTACGGGCTGTGGTATTCAGCCGCTTCATTTTCTAAAGCTTAGCAATGCGCTCAGCGTCTTGCAATGCTCTCTAGCTGTTGACCTGCAAAACTGTGATAAAGCAGTGTTTCTAAGATCAACTGGTTAATCCTCTTTGGAAGCCATTTACGCCAGGAAAACAGATTTCCACTCCTTGCTCTCCATCCTACCACTCTTCCCACATCAGACATTCCTAACCCCACCGTAACTTCCTGCTCGGAGTGAAGAGCCACTGTGAACCCCTTAATGATTAGCGCTTTGCCCAGACGAAGACTACTCCTTTTGTGGAAACGTTGGGTGAGCTAACTGAGGCTCCCGCTCCAGCCATTGTTCGCTTTGCCTTGTGCTGCCAAGAGTCTCACCTTCCTGCTCTCTTCATGCTTTCACTTCCTTTTAGCTCGCTGAGTGTTCTTGAGTCCTTTCTGACTAAGCTGTGCCCATGTCACGGATCCCCCGAGAACACTCGGGCCGAAAGAATGCTGTAGGCGACAGGTGTAGCCACATACACGCCCATTTAATACACCCTACGCGACACAAACACTAGCACACAAAACTAACACAACACAAAATGCAGACTACCAACACGCACGGCCCGGGAACACCCAGTCTACTAGCGTTCGGCGTTCGTGCTCACGGATCGGTGCTGAGGAGGAGGAGGAAAACTTTTATTTCTATTTACAGTGAGAGGTCGATGGGGCGAGCCGGAAGGGCCCGCCCCTTACAAACACTAGGAGGGATCCCTAGTCCGGGATCCCTGTAGCTTCCGCAGCGGCCCGGGCTATAGCTACCAATGCCTGTTAGGCATGGAGTTCGGAGCAGCCGCGCAGGGCAGCTTCCCAGTCCTCTCGAGTGGGGTGGAGGTGGGGTGGGTAGGCAGGATTGGAAGGGCATGCCCACACCATGTGGTAGGTGTCCGAAAACTCCTCCTCACAGTGTGGGCACGCGCCCGAGAAAGAAGAATTGAAGTGCTTAAGTACTGCCGGGCACAGTACAGTATTGGTATAGAGGCGGAGAAGCCAGCGCTCCTCCACCCTGGTGAGGCCTTTACAGGGAGGGGGATAGAGGCCATGAAAATTTTGATAAAGAGAGGTGATCTCTTTAAAGGTGATGGCCGGATTGAAATTGAATTCCGGATCAGGCTGCGGATGAGGCGACGCCCGGTGAGTAAGCGCGCGGGCGGCAGCGTCGGCTGCCTCGTTCCCCTCAAGACCCGCATGAGCCGGAGCACACACGATGGTACGATGGGTCGGAAACCCTGTGTATTCGCATGCGTGGAGAATTTTGAAAGCACGGTCTGGAATATACCCTTGCTCAATATTGCGGCAGGCGCCCCTGGAGTCCGTAATAATGACTCGGGACTCTGGATCTGCGGCGGACAGTGCAATGGTGATCTCTTCCGCAAATGTAATGTTTGGGGCACGGAAAGTAAGGCCCTGAACTGTAGTGTTATGGTGGATGACGGCCGCCGTGTACCAACCCCCATGGTGTGGGCCGGCCGCATCCACATAGAAGACACCTGGCTTATGGCCATATTGTTGAGAAATAGCCTCCGCCCGCGCGAGACGGCGACCATCATGGGTGTCTGCAGTCATGTTCTTCGGAAGGGGTCGCACCTGGAGTGCAAAGCGCCAGGCTTCAGGGATGCGGACCCGTTCTTCTGTATGTGTTGCGTAGGATATTTGTAAGCGGGTCAGAAGGCGGCTCCCCGCAGGTGTTTTGCTTAGGCGCAAGTATTGATTGTTAAGATGAGCTTCTCGTAACTCCCCAAAGGTGTTGGTCATCCCCAGACCGAGGAGACGCGTGTTGGACGTCGTTATGGGGAAGTCGAGCGCTCTCTTATAAATCTTGCGGAGAACTACTTCTAAGGCATTCTCATCGCATTTGCGTAGGTGGAGGTTGGGAGCCGAATATAAAATCCGGCTGGTCACGAATGCATTGGCCAGCCGCAGGGCATCTTTGCATCGTAGTCCCCCCCTTTTATTGGACACCCGGGGGAGCATCCGACTTTGCATCGTAGTCCCCCCTTTTATTGGACACCCGGCGGAGCATCCGACCCACCTGGTCCCCCACCTGACGTAGCTTGTTTAGGGTAGTGTCTATCTTACGCCTATGATGAATGAAAAGCCCCAGTACCCGGATCTCCTCGTGTTCAGGTATCGGTCAGCTAAGTAGGGAAAGGGCAATTTTGGTTGTGCACTTTGAGTTGGGGCGTATGTGCACAAATTCCGATTTGCTCGGGGAGCATTCAAGACCACAGCGACGAGCGTATTCGTCCACAATAGCTGCCGCTTGTTGCAGGTTAGTCTCGATGTCTCCAACCGATTGTTGTGTTGCCCAGAGAGTGATGTCGTCTGCATACAGAGCGTGCTGCACACCGGCGACCTCTGCCAGCTGGGTAGGGAGCTTCATCATGGCCAGATTAAATAGTAATGGCGAGAGGACAGCTCCCTGTGGGGTCCCTCGTGTGCCAAGTTGATATGGGCCATATTCTGTGTCTTGCAGCCGGATATAGGATTGGCGATCTGTAAGGAATTGTTTGATATAATTGAAAGTATTGCGCCCACAGTCTGTTTGCGACAAGTGGGATAGGATGATCTCGTGGGTCACATTGTCGAAAGCCCCCCGCAGGTCAAGTGCGACGACTACTTTATCATTGCTGGGGTGCTCGACGGGGTCGAAAATCTCCTTGTGAAGTTGCAACAGGACATCTTGTGCGGACCGGTGTGGGCGGAAACCTTACATGGTGTCTGCGAAAATGTTTTGCTGTTCCAGGAAAGCCGACAATCTGTCGCGGACCATAGTCTCCATCAGCTTCCCCACACACGAAGTGAGGGAGATGGGCCGGAGGTTGTCGGTGTTAATGGCTTTACCTGGCTTGGGAATGAGTTACTAGTGCCGTTTTCCAATCTATGGGGAGTGGTGTGCTTCCAATCCAGATAGTGTTGAAGTAATCGAGGAGAGTTTCGTAGGCGGGATCTGGGAGGTTGGCAATAAGCTTTACCGTCACCTTGTCCCGGCCTGGTGCTGTACCTCGCTTCATTTTAGCCAGGGCCGCTTTTAGGTCATGGAGCTGGAACAGTTGATCCAAATCCGCGTTCTCGGAACCTGCATACGAGTACGCCTGACCACGGGGATCCTGGTGTATACTCAAATATTTGTCGCGGAGCGCATCGGCCAGTTTGGCCGTGTCTCCAGTGAAGTTATGTATAGCCCTTTGAAGCTTTTTTTGCGTCTCAGTACGGGTTTGTGCCGGATCAATAAGGGCGCGGAAGAGGCGCCACGTACTCCGACTCGACATCTGCCGAGCTGCAGTGTTGCATCGGTGCACCCAGTGGGAGTCGGCGAGTTGGGCCGCGTATTGTGCCACCTGTTGGGTGATATCCGCGATGCGAATTTTGAGTTTCCGATTGTGTTTTTGACGACGCCAGCGGCGGACTAGGCTGTGTCGTGCCTCCCAGAGGTGGAGGAGGTGGTTATCCACCGCCGGGCTCGCCTCTGAGAGTTGAACATTTTGCTCGACTGATTTCAAGTGGGATACTAGGTGTTAGGACCACGTTGAGTATCCTTGGTCCATTATCGATTGAGGATTGGTGTAGCTGCTCCTAAATTTGGTCCAGTCGGGTAGTTTTGCATTGGCCTGTGGTCTTGTGAGTGGCTTGGTATGGATTGTAGTGGTAATTATGCAGTGGTCGCTACCGAGGGATTCCTAGGTGTTCCTCCAATCTGCATAGCGAATATGTTTCGTAAAGGTGAGGTTGTGTGTTTCGGAGGTTGTGTGTTTCGTGTGAGGTGTTTCGTAAAGGTGACAACGTTTGCCCACGTCTTGGAGCCGCCGTTCTGGGGAGGTCCGAGGGGCTTCGCTGCACCGGCTTGAGGCGGCGGTGGCGCAGCTGGAGGTTTTCCCTGGCTCCCGGTAGAGGAATTCACAGGCTGGTCCATGGCTTGGTCGGCAGCCTTGGCCTTCAGCTTGTCCGGGCGACGCTTGCCACGCCTGCGTCGGTTCCGCTTCGATTTACGCCCGCGCTCGGCATGCGGGGGCTGGATAGCGCGATATTTAGCCGTACACGCAGGGCCCCCCGTGGCATGCGCCCCGCCGCACACTGAACACTTTGTGTTGCACTGGTGTGGGGCCCGCACCCCCTCAACGAGTAGAGCCTGCTGTCCGCACAGGCCACAATGGTCCAGCCTCTGGCCGGGGCAGGCGTCCACACGGTGGCCGACCACACCCCAATGTCGCCAGGCTGGAATGGTTCGCTGGTAAGGCCTAACTTGTACAAGCTCCGAGTCGTAGTGCACGAAACGTGGCTTCTCTATTCCGGCGAAAGTCAGTCTCACTTTGTTGGATGCCCCAAATTTACGCACTTCCACGATGTTGCCGTAGCGCCATTGGAGCCTAGTACGGAGCGAGTCCGTAGTTTCAGAGTTACGGACGGTAATGACGCCGTAGCAGACGTCCTTGCCGTCTTGGCGCAGGTGCCCCACAAAGGGGACCCTCCCGTCGGGTCCATTTAGTTCAAATTCGCCGATGATACGGTCGGCTAGCTCAGGTTTCGCAGTCTGAACAATGAGGTTTTGGTCTCTTACCGGTATTATGGTAAGGTCTGTTGCGGGTTGCGTGCCCAGGAGAGCCGTGAACGCCCGGCCGTAGCCGGTCTCCTGGAAAGTCTCGTACAACGAGACGCGGGTCCGGGGCTTGATGACGACGACGTAGTCGTCTGGAGCAGGCTTGGGAATAACGGGCGGTTTCCACTTCGTGAGCAGTCGCCGACTGCGGCCCGCCGCGCGCGGGGCGGGTGACTGCTGTTAAGGCTTGGTCTTGCGCTCGGCGCAGCACTGCGTTCAATGCGGCGCTGCGAAATCTTGCCGAATCTGGGCCTCCGGTTGCCGCTGGTGTAACCGTTGCCGAAACTGGGCCTTCGGTTGCCGCTGGGTTAACCGTTGTCCAGTGCATGTTTTCGGGGTCGTAGCCTCGGCAGGAGATTTGCGCAGCAGCCATACTGGCGTCAGTGGCCAGAGGCCCCGATGTGCCGGGTACCGGTTCGGCCGTTAGGCCTCTCGGTGCTGAGGAAGCGTTGCATAGGTCCAGTCATTGTCATCTAGGTAGCCGGCGTAGAGGTGGCGTTCGAAGTGCTTAGGTTGGCGTCGCTGGTGGTGTAGTTGGCGGCGTCGTACAAGCTTCCGGCCGAAGTGCCCGTGGAGGCGATGCTGGCGATGTTGCTGTTGTGGCCACCCCCCGGATGGGTGGCAACAGCGCTGGAGGCACCCCTGGTCGTAGCAGGTGGTTGCGTCAGTTGTTGACTCCCCGGAACGGGATTAGGAACGGCAGGAAAACTACGGTGCGACGCCGTAGAACTCGAGATCACCGGAGCAGTAGCCGGCGCTGCTCTCTAACAGCCGAGGTGTTCTTGACCCGCGGGAAACTCCGCTTCTTTGTTCTTCCCCCCGTGCCAGTTGTTGTGTTGTTGTGACTGAGAGAAGGATGAAAAGGAAATTGCACGGGCCTGCCTACTGGCTCAAGCCGAGCCACCACCGCTGCCACGTGCAGATAGAGGAGAGTCAAAGATCAGAGGAAAGAGAAAAAGGAAAGGAAAGACGCGCATCGCAGCAACAACTGCGTCCGCCTGAACGGACGCTGCTCAAAAAAGATAAGCGGCCGAAGCCACGTTCGCCGAAGCGAGAACAGATACCCCCGTGCCACGCAATCCCTTGCGCTTTTATAGCCTCGGCGTTGGTACACGTAATCCTTGTCGTCATAGTCACGTCTTCTCTTCTCCACCAATCATCTCTTTCCACCTCACCAAATACTTAATCTTCTTTATTCTTGGGTTAATACACGTTATGCTTATCGTCATCCTAGTCGTCTTCTTCAAACTTCGTTAGTTCATACTTTAATTTCAAACTTCGTCTTATATGTGACAGCCCATGATGTTGTGTTTCGTTTCAGATGTGCAACTTTTTCGTCAACTACACAAATGTGAAGACGAAGGTAAACTTCGGCATGACCGACCTCGACTACGACGCCCACGACGTCGACTGCAGAGCGTTCAAGCTCAAGGCCTTTCAGCGTGCCTGGATGCTTAGAGCGGTCCGTGACTTCATGTACAAGGAGTTCTGGGATCCCACCGACCTGTATTTCTGCCTGCGGGTGACACCGTAGAAGAAGTAGGCTTTAGGTCCGCAAATGGTGCGCCGCGGAGAGTTCATGCCCAGGTGACGAGCAATAAATTGTCTACCGAAATCGAAGTGAGCCCTGTAGGATGCCATTCGTAGCACAGATTGCTCATCCATACACGCGCGTTGCAGAAATGCAGCAAGCGCATGCAGCAAAGCGGACAATGGACGGTTTAATGCAGTCACTCACTCGCTTTCACTTACCCACTCAGTTCAGAAGTGCGCGTTCACTACTTGACAACTCCACCGTCGAGGTCTCTCGGCCATGTGAAGGAGAAGGTGCCGTAAAGTGTGCAGCAGCTATGCATTTGGATGGCGCATATGTTGGCTTTTCAGTTTGGCTCCGCAGGCATTTTTTTATTGCTCTCTAATGACTCCTGAGTGTTTTCAGCATTTAGTAAATCTTTTTACACCATTTTTGCAGTGATGCAGCGGTGTGAAGGGGGTATTATCGATGTCTGCGACGTAATTGGAGCGAACTAAGTGCCCCGTGATCGTAAAATTACATGATCTGGTTTTGAAGAAGGGTAATGGACAAAAGAAATAAGTGGCTCTCAATGCCGCGTGTTCACGGCCCTCCAGATGCTCGTTAAACAGCGCAGTCGCCTTTTACTGCATCTAACTCTCAGATTTCTCTAGAAATTATAAGGCTATTAGGAAAACTTTAGTGACTACTACTACTAATTTTCTCACTTGTAGAACTGAGCCCCCCCCCCCCCCCCCTTCCCGTTCCTTTGGCTGTCAAGTTTTTTTTTATCTCGCTCACGTAATGAACGCGCGCCTTTTGCCGCGCAATCTTCTCACGACTATAGTGCATGCTATCACGCGATTTTTTTTACATCGGAACAACTGCGGGGTAATATGCCGTGCCATCCATGAATGTCGAGATTATTATACGTACCCAACAGGACAAACAGCGAATTGGAAATTTTCTCGACAAATTACAGAACCTATACGAAGCAAAATCTGTTCACAAAGCAGTTCAAGGACAACTGCAACTTGTTTCTGGGACTTCATGCATTTTTGCGATTTTTCGCAACGTTCCTTACTGACAACATGTTTTATGCCGCGAGGCGGCTTCAGCGTCACAAGTAATAAAACTTTTGTGTCGGTATAGTTTCACGCTTAATGCTGTGAGATGTTAAAGTGAACTGTAATTGGCCCCTACACGATATATATGCATGTATATAGAAGCCTTTACCCTGAAGGCATTTATCTTGAGTGCCTACGCTGGTGTACCCTCCAACCAGACCTTCACCAAGTGAAGGTCCACCTTCACTGGCGGTCAAAAGCAAATGGAAGGCGACTTCGTCAAAAAAAAATGATTTCTTTTAATGTAAAGCATAATGGTTCATTTAACAGCACATTTTGCTGGGCTAGTTGATGTGACATTGTTGTCAGGAAAGAAAAACAGCGCTAATTGTACACAAACCACACAAGCGCCCGTCCTGTCCGTCTTTCTGTGTGGTTTGTGTGGTTTGTGTACAATTAGCGCTGTTTTTACTTTCCTGAAAATAAAGCATAATGGTGCATGTTTGTTGGTGCACAGTGCAATTCGCACAGTCACAATTAGGCTGTACATGTGTATTCAAGGATGCATGAATTGGAGGGGGCAATGATTAAGTTTTTTCGTTAATATTGCCTTTCATTTACTTTTGACGATCCCTGTACATAGGTTACGTATGACCGAATCAGAAAATGCGCCTTATAGTGCTACCACACTGAATGTATAAAAAAAGGCTACATTAGTAATACCAGCAATCGGTGAATGGGGGCACAGTGACAGCTTATCTGAGGTCCGCAATTATCGAATTCAGTCACAGTCAGTCTGCTCATTTTCGTTTTTAATGAAATCCGCAGTCGCTTATATATGCACGTTGGTTTCTTGCGGACGTGCTCATGTCGTTTTTTCTCGCATCGCTCCGCCGAGACTTCAGCGGCGCGTAACAGTGCCGTCGGAGCATTGCTGGGGCACACCGCTCCTTCGATCGACATCAGAGGACGGTCTCCGTGACGTACACGACCCGAGTAATCGGCGGGGAGGTGAACAGGCTGCCTGCGGCACAAACGGAATCGATTTGCTTTGGTTAAGCCTGCCCTAGTTGGTACAGAAACCCGTTGCATGCGTACTGCATATGTATGGGGGCGAGTTGCATCGTAAAGAACTGGTGAAGTGAAGACGAGTCCTCACGCCATCAGGACCACACAGCGCTATTCAAGCGCACTTACTTGAATGACGAGCAGGTAGAGCTTATTCCCCGAAAAAGAAGTCTACGTAAAGACTTATGTTAAAAGACATTTTTCATCATAATCAGTCGAAAGCTCTGCTATTTGAGTTCACTTATGAGGCCAGGTGGATACTCTGTTCAAGCTTACTCATACAGACTGTTGTCATCATCATGCACAGTATAAACATCCATTCAGTCGTACTCTTTTTGTTCGCTACACTTGTCTTTGGAGTTATTTTAAACCATATTAGTCGAACCTCGTTATAAAAAAATGGTTTATATCGAAATACTCACCGAACGAAGTAATCACCGGGACTCTTCGACTACATTATAATGAGGTTCAGCTGTATTCGTGAACATTTATTTGTAACGAAAGTGTTACAGGATTATTATTACACACTGTATACTTCATCCTTTTCCAAACTGTGAAGCAAATCCGACGGTTACCAACGCGAATTTAGGAATATGGAGTGGCCATTATTATAGGTTCACAGTCTGACAAAGCGAAGGAATCTACTGTTATGCGCGACACCCTCGCGCCGCGTTCCAGTTTTATCATGGTTCTTTTCATATTGCCATGCTTGGGAATCTCACCTATGTACGTCAGAACAAGGACGGTGACGACAAACGCCATGGCCATCAAGGTGCACAGTGCGCACAGGTAGCACGACTCTCGCCTAGCGCTGCCCTCTCTGCAGTTAGAAATGGAGGTTGCATTATATTAGGTTAAAAGCAAACAACGGTCGTGTGCCGGCATTTGTTTACGCTAAAAACAGCGGGCGACCGAAATTAGAGGTCATAAATGTGAGCCGCTTCAGTAGCTACAAACGCGGTACCACATTCGGAACTATTATAACTGCATGTACGGCCGATAACGCTGTTTGCCTATTGGTGGCTAGACAAAGCGTGGAAGATGATGCTCATTTGTGTAGGTAGGCGGACTGAAAAAACATTACGGATGATCCAAAAATGCCTGCTCCTCTCGCTAGGCTTTGATATGGCGCTGCAGATCGACACGGCCAATTTCAGCCCACGTTGCTTATACGCAATAATAAACAGCACAAATAGCAAGAGCACGGGACAGCTACAATTATCAATCAGGACTGACAAGATTTTAGTATCTATCAAAACAAAAACCTAGAGACGCCTTTTAGCTGTGAAGAATAAAACCAACTGGTCGACGTCAGTCGCCGATGCCTCCAACGCCCAGCTTCGACTCTCAACGCAAGGGCTAGCTCCATCAGGGTTCAGTTTACAGCCTCATAGACATGGAAGCTGAGAGTTGTGAACCTTTAGCACATCCATCTCCGCGGTCCAAATGTTCCTAAACATATTTACCCCTCCGATTATCTGTAACAAATCAGAACTTCGCATGAACCAATCAAGAGCGCGTGCGTCAGTTGCCGTCTCGCTTACAATCTATTCTCGTTTAATAACTAACGTGCTTTGTATAAAGTACTTCGCTCGCACGAACAGAAAAAAAAAATCAATTTATAAATGTTGCACTGAAATTTCCTAAGGGCACGTTTCTCGCGTCAGCGAAATTGGCGTTGGCGTAGCACCGCGCCAGGCTGATCTGTCAGCGTTCAGTAACGTCATGCATGAAGTAACGCTGATTGCTGAGTGGTCCGAGGAAAGCGGCAGCACAAATGCGGACGTTACGATGTCACACACAGTCAACCACTGATGACAAATAATAGCGAATAAGTGATAAAAGTGTTACATTAGGCGGTGCATGCACTGATATGCGCATAAGGAAGGAAGAAGAAGAAGCTCGTGAGTTTGTGAAGAAGACGACGGTCGAGCAGTGTCAACTGGTGCCTGCAGAAAACGCTTGTTGTTTGAAAGCCCTGTCTTCCGTGTCCGATCTCTGCAATCCCAAGCGGAACTACCCCGTAACGCCTTGGTGGAGGTATTACGGAGGAGTTTCAACCCCGCAAACAGCTTGCCCTTAGTTTTGCTTTACGAAATTTCGAATACCCTGTGAGTTTTTTTCTTTTTTTTTTGTTCCTGATTTTGAGTACTCGCTATGTGGATGAAACACTGCCCATTTTTAATTCATATTGATCGTCTAGAATTTTTTTGTGCGTGTCCGCTACGAGAAGCGACTTCTTCGTGCCCTTGTGTATGTACAATTGGTCCTCAAGGCCGGAATTCGATGCAGCGACTACGCGCTCGCCTGCAGTACATGGATCCATTGTCGAAGAAGGAGAACATACATGTAAATAATGGTGACAGGAGTCACTTTCAGCTTTAATTCTCAGAAGTGTCAAGCCGTTCTTCAAGAGAACAGTGCCACGTAGCACGCACTAATTCATACATTTTTTACAGTTCCTGATTCACTTTGATCTTTACCCTCCATGCTTGGGCTATTCTTGGCATGGGAGGCATTGGAAAGAGAAAGAGAAGGAAGAGTGTAATGTGTGAAGAAAGTTGGGAGAGTTGCTAAATATTCATGATTTACAACAGCGCTGCAAAAACACGCAAAAGAGAGACTTAGTAAAATAAGCGCTGACTTCAACTGAAGTTTATTACGGAAAGGGAAGAATATATACATCACGACTAAGAAGTTTCCCTCTACTATGAGACTGATTTGTCTTCATTTCCGCTGTTCTAGCTGATGGCCATTAAATGTCATTTGAATTAATGTTTTTCCTCGGAAACGAATTACCTCAATTTACATTTACATTATTGCCGTCATTGGCCCTCTAAACTCTAATGCGGTTTCTGTCCTCAGGAGATAACTGTCATCTAAGCATTCAAACCACCAAATAGTATTTGTACGCATTACACGACACTTCGAACGCTAGCCTGCCTGAAGGGACACAAGGCATACGTTGTCCTGGCACTTCGTGCACTCAGGGGAAGGGTGACATGCAGAGCCAACCTTAGCATTACCTCAGATCAATACTTTTCTGAAAAGGTTTGCGGTTCTCCAAATCTACTGACCTATATTCTCTCAACAGCGCGGCTTCGAATGTGGATTGCACAATTGAGTTGGAACCATGAGCCACTGGGACATTCTTGCTGCAGCTCTGGCAGAGTGGGAGGGTTCTCTTTTTATTTTCTTCGGTCAGTAGCAAGCCAAGCAACCTCAGAGACGTTGTGCAGATCATTCCGAGGGGCATGACCTACAAAACTATGTTCAGTTTTTCGTTTCATACAGTGTGCATCCTTAGCTCAGTCGCCTGCTAAAGCCAGAACTCTCAGCTGCAGCTTACTCACGCAAATTTTTATTGAAATAAACTAGTTGGAAGTTGCGCATTGTACATGTCGTTTGTGTTTCCTTGTTTTCGTCCCGTCTTTCGCGCAAGTACGTACCCCTCTCAAGTTATGAACCAACTCGCCCAGATTGAAATTTTTATTGTCCTTTTTTTAAAATGCGTCATTTCAAGGGTTCAGAAATATTAAGCGGCTGTTACGCCAACTACGGTATTCAGTTAAAACACTATATGCACATAATTTTTGTGAAGCATGTTTACTTTCTATAAGGCATTTGTATACATAGATTAGCACGTGGTATCCGCCTATGACCGCTAACTAATTTATAGCTATATTTATTGCATGTCCTTTCGGTCTCAGTTTCAAAGTCCGAACGAGACATGGAAAAACAGATATAATCGCCCCTTCCTCGTTCTAATTCACTGTAACGTTAAAGCCAGCCTGCCACAAGAGCCGGAATGGCAACGAATGTAGAAGCAGTGATTATATTCCATCTCTTTCGTGCCTCATGTCACCCGTACGAAACTTTGTTTGATTTGATTTATTTGTTGACTTTGTTGTCACAAAGCTGTTCAAACGGAAACAGCATGAGAGAAAAATTCAAATATCAATTATTTAGCGGTCGTAAGCGAATACCACATGGTGATCTATATATATATAAATGGCTCACGCATCACTGCAAAGAAGAAAGATGACGCCAAAATTGGGTGTCTGCACCCATTTCGTAACCTGCTAAGGGCTGACCAAAGCATGAAGGATGAAGTTGCATCGTACCTCTGCTAAGTACGTAATCTATGGGCAAATCCACGAACTCATTTTAGGACCGCTGGTGATGAGAGATGCCCGGTCACTTATTCGACGTTTTCTAACGTAAAGCAGAGAACAACTATGGAGAGACGCACCTCTCAGCCGTGATCTGTGCCTCGACGATCCTGGCCAGTACCGGCGCGGCGCTGGCCAGATGGCGGATGTCCCCGGCCACATGGGCTTGCACAGTCAGGAGGTCGGGCGGTGGGTAGTACTGAGGCAGGGCCATCGGCTGGCCCGCCATTGCAAACTGATCTGTCTGAACGAATTTAAGGTGGCCGCATTCCACAAATCCGGATTGCCTAATAACGTGTTTCTACTCTCCTATTCAATGCTTGCATGGGTAGGTTAATGGGAGAATATAATTTCGTAGTACGATGCAACTTAAAAAATAAACAGTTGCTAACACTGGGCGGAGCTTTACTCCAGACTTATGTTGTATCCGACTATAGTCGCCTGACGCGTAGAGGCGCTAAATCGTGATAAAAAAATTATGTGTTCACATCTTCCCCGCGCGTAATAGAAGAGAGCTTCAGAGTACAGCAAGTTTTGGGCGTCAATATGACTATGGCTAAACCTAAGACGCGCCAAATGTTTTGGTTAACGTGTGAAGAACAATTTTTCCGAAATAGCGCTCTTCCCGAATCGCCTTTCGTTGCAGCAACATGGCGGTGTCTGGCGAAGCGGCGGAAGCTTGTCTCAGCGCCGATTCGTAGTTTCCGCCACGCTGTTTCGCGTTCACGGCAAATGTAAATCTCACGAAACTTTTCCTTTGTCTGAAGATGCGCCCACCATAAGATTTTTGCGATAAAGCGTGCCATATTATTACATAACTTCCAGATTTACATACCTGCTACGCTTAGTGTGGGCACGTTTCATTTGGTTGGCAAGTAGACGTGGCTTCCGAGAGCGCGGGAGGTTCAGTTGAGTAGTTTTGGTCAAAACTCCAAAAATGACGTTCAGTAACACATTGCCTTCTTTTCATTCAATGTTTTTATTGTTGTGGATTGAAACAAAGCGGAAAATAATTTTATTTGCGAGAATTGTGATCGCGTGCTCAGGCTGAGATGGCGCTCCATTGAAAAGTAATCCTAAAAAGCTTAAATCATTCCTTGCCTGGTGTGAATGTGTCGCCAAAAAACCTAGTCGCCTCACGCGTAGACGAACTAAATCGTAATAAACAAATTATCTGTTCACATCTTCCCCCGGCGTAATAGGAGAGAGCTTTAGAGTACAGCAAGTTTTGGGCGTCAAGATGACTATGGTTAAACCCAAGACACCCCATGTGTTTTATGGGTAACGTGTGAAGAACAGTCTCTCCGAAACAGCGCGTTCCCCAAATCGCCCTGCATTGCAGCAACATGGCGGTGTCTGGCGAAGCGGGGGAAGCTTATCTCAGCGCCGTTTGTAGTTTCCGCCACGCTATTTCGCGTTCACGCAAACGTAAATCCCACAAAACTTTTGCTGTGTCTCAAGATGCGCCCACCAGAAGATTTTTGCGATAAAGCGTGTCAAATTATCACATATCTTCCGGATTTACACGCCTGCTGGGCTTAGTGTGGGCACGTATGATTTGGTTGGCAAGTAGACATGACACCCGGTTCAGTTTAATGGTTTTGGTCAAAACTCGAAAAATGACGTTCAGTAACACGTTGCTTTTTTGTTAATTTTATTTTTTGTGGCTGTGGATTGAAACAAAGCGGAAAATAATTTCATTTGCAGGAGTTTGGATTGCATGTTCAGGCTGAGATGTCGCTCCATTGTAAAGTAATCCAAAAAAGCTCAAATCATTCCTTGCGTGGTGTGAATGTTTCGGTTAATATACGAGAATTTAGTATTGCTGAAAAGTGACGGTATACGAAAAAAATAACACTTTAAAAGTTTACGTTTACTGTTTAAATTTCTCTCCTTGTCCATAATGACGCTGAAGTTAATAAACCTAAGTCACCTGCATAGCGCCACTGCCTGAAGAAAACCTTGATTCTAAATGTCACCGGTACGCGCGTCCACGTCACAAGGGTGCGTTTTTTCTTTGAAGCTCCAAGCCCTGGTTTCTCATGTTCTAAAGCTCTCTATTATCTGTGCGATTAAGGTGCGGGTGTTCTCGTTAATATGCACAATTTAACTACGTGGTGTACGTGGACCACACGAGTACGTGTCTTTGTTTCAGTATTCCCTTATGTTCAGGATGACGGTGGCGCTTTACCCCTTTAGTCGCCGTTGTGCAGCCATGCGCGAGCACAGCAAAAAGTGCATGCATTTCATTTTAATTGATTTTTGATTATATCCGCCTACCTGATTGAAAGTGGCAAAGCAACTGAGTTCATTTTAGGTAGTCGCAAGAAGCGTGGGCCAGACTTCTTACAGTGCAGAGGCAAAGGGGTGGAAGTTAGCAACGCATGCTGGCAACCAGCACTTGGGGACTGAGGGAATAACGAACGCACTGGTACCACCCTCGATTAGGTTTAAAAGACGATAGAGACTGTACCTCGAGCACTGAGTTGTGCAATCCCGCTTAAACGTTTTTTGTTTTGTTTTTTCAAGTAGCCCCCCCCCCCCTCCTCCTAACTTGGCCTTTCATGTTCCACACGTCTCCCAGCGTGCTGGACCGCGACAGGCTTTGTTTTCAGAGAGCACTGCCCGTCACTGGTATCTATTATAGGATATGTGTTATCAAATTCTGGCTAAAATGCACCAGGTCACGCGTACTTACGGGCAATTTTAAAGTTACGGTGCAATTAACATAAATGCATGGGGAGGGCAGGAGTTACAAAAGCGATCCAGCTCTTGCTGCTGGCTTTCTTGTGCAACCTGTCCTTATGTTGTGTTGCACCAGCTATCCAAATGTTCACTATCTGCCATTTTCGTCGCGGAGCGTTTCAATTAGAGGGAAACATCACTTCCGCAATTGTGCGACGGACGGATTAGTCGAGACAAAAATCTTAATCAAGTGGTACACAGGCGCCTAGAAGAAGAAAATCAGTCTTACTGCCAAGCTTGTTGTATCTGAAAAAAAAAGAAGAAAGAATAGCAGCAAGCCAAGGAGTACTGAGGATAACATAAGTTTAGTAAGTAAGCAGTTTTACAAACTACACTTTACTAAAAGCATCGTCTTACAAAATTACGCTCATCGCGATGCAAGCAGTACTTCTCCGGCGTGATGGCGTCAGTAGTGGCGAAAGAAAGCTCGCATAACAGGTGCTTACCGAACTGCGACGTCGTTGCTGCGAGCAAAAAAAGGAGCCAGTGAATTTATTTGCAAAAAAAAAGACTTAAACGCAAATAGAAATCACTATGAGGTCAGAAAATTTGACTAAACAAAAAATGACCGCTTACTCAATCGTGAAGTATCCGTGAGCTGCGATGCTGTAATAACAACCACAGTTTTAAAGCATGCGGAACTCAAGTTTTGTTTAGAATGCAGTCATAATGCTATCAGTGATAAAAAGTGCTAACTATAGCGCTGCGCTTTCACTAATAAGCGCACATGCACATAGGCTTAGGTTCAAATGGTATATGGCCTACTTAAAATGATTTCGATCATATTTACTAAGAGATTCTGTCACCGGAACTTGTCCAAAGAAGGCATTTTTTGACATGCAAGAAGGGCCTGTACATAACATAACATAACATAACCTAACATAACATAACATAACATAACATAACATAACATAACATAACAAAAAATGAACAAGGGAGGGGAAAACCTCAGGTTGTTTGAGCCAACGTTTCGACAAGGGGGCTTGTCTTCGTCTGGGCAAAGCGTTCATCATTGGCAGGGATTAAATAGGGCCTTCGCTCCGAGGAGGAAGGCCCCGGGGGTGGGGCCCCACCCCGGGGGTGGGGAAGCAGCAGGAGGCCCCGGGGGTGGGGCCCCACCCCGGGGGTGGGGAAGGTCCACCGCCGGGGCCTTCCTCCTCGGAGCGAAGGCCCTATTTAATCCCTGCCAATGATGAACGCTTTGCCCAGACGAAGACAAGTCCCCTTGTCGAAACGTTGGCTCAAGCAACCTGAGGTTTTCCCCTCCCTTGTTCATTTTGTGATCGCCAAGGACCATCTACGACATCCTCTCTCCACCATAACATAACATAACATAACATAACATAACATAACATAACATAACATAACATAACATAAAACATAACATAAAACATAAAACATAACACAAAACAACATAACAATGTCACTACATAAAAACGTCAACTTTAGCATTAACGCCTGCCATGAGTGTTCAAAATAAACAATGCTTACCGGATTGCGACATCGCTGCTGCAGGAGGAAAACGCGGGAAAAGCAGATATGAGAAAAAGAAAGGCCCTGTAGCCATCTCATCCTGTGGCATGGATGAGGGAAGTGAAAGTGGGATAGAGTGATGCCCCCAAACATGAAGCCAGCGTATATTCACATTTGAAATAAAACTGGCGGCGTTACCAGCGACGATTAAAGGAAGGCACGAATTGCGAACATGAAACATAGCGCTTACTTAATCGGGACGTGTCGGTGAATTCCGACGCTGCCAGAGCAACAGCAGGATTGGGATTATTGTGAGCGGAAATTATTTCCCTAGTTATTTACTGCCACGAGGCGCTGATGCACTTCCGTAAGTTTTCTTTAACCGGCTTGAGGTGAGGCACCGTCATCGCCTGGTTCGTCACCGTTATGTAATCAGATAGACTAGAGCGATGAGCTGTTTTGGCTTTACTTGAGCAAAGGTTCAGATGCGCAGCAAAATGCGCAGCTCTTGCTCTTTTCCCTCTTCGTCTTGCTGCACTGTAGTTTGACATGTCATCCATTTTATGTTTTTTCAGACATCGCTCCTTTGTTAATAACTGCATAATTCACCCCTTTGTACACTTCTTTGGCAAGGTGCCTTGTACCCCATTCGTATCATCCGTCTCCCTGATACTCCGACAAATCAACGATCATCCCTATTGTCATGTAGCTTTAGAGCACTGTGGCAACTTTAGAACGTCACTACAGTAGTCGCAACAAGTAAAGAGAAGTTCGCTTTGAGAAGACTGCGGTTCTAAATGCACATCCAGGTGCGTAGTCCAGAGGACTACGAAATGGAAACTCATGCGGAAGTGAAGTGGGGCGCGGAAGGACTGTCCGAGTGCAAACTAGCCCAAGCAGTACTGGGCTCGTCAAAACGTCATAAAATTAAGGGTGTGTGTCATCATTTTCATATTAAGGCCGGCCTCCAAGGGGCGAAGTTTTACTGCGAAATTCTCCAGGCGAAAACTATTGCGTGGCGCACTGCCGCGAATTCGTCGCATGGTCTTCCATGTGAGGAAGGAGAGAACGCCGCTGGAGTGAACTTCCATCGGGACAGGCTGGCGAAGTGCAATGTCTAGCCGACTTAGTGATACTGTGATTACCGGCTGCCATGAGCAAAAGTGGCTACAGCATACGACCCAATAGCAGAGAAAATCGCGTGAAAACAAAAACCTGGCGGGCACCAGCATCCACCTATGGCCCTAACTAGCCGCTTGAGTGAGCCAGGAGACAGAAGCGGCTGCTTTAAGTGTCATGGGGTTTTCAGTGTTTGCGAGGAGTTTACTTTGAGAAGGTGCTCTGGATCGTTTTAAATGTTGAAACAAGATTGTTTACTGACCGGCAAGCCATGCCGCTATGTAGTTGTGGCATCAGTGGCACCTTTTGGCAGACCACTCAGGCCTGCTGATGAAACCTCATCAGATCACCCAAAAATGAACCAGACAGTTTTTGGCTGCAGGTTCTAAGGGAAACAAAAAGGATGATAAACCACCCCCCGAACACGCCCGCACCGCTGAACCCTTCGCTGCAATGCGTCCTCCTGGTCTTTCTATGGGGCTATAAATGACAGTGCCAGCTGTTTTCTAGATTTAATCATTCGTCCCTCTTCTCAGTTATCATTTTTTACTTCTAAAATATACGTACAGATGCGTATCTCCATCACAATAAGCTGGAACATAGCATTTCGTCCAGCTGTGTTATTATTACCGAAGCCTATTTTCTATGAATTCTTATTTTTCATTTAGAGAGTTCATTCCACTCAGGAGTTTTCTTTTCCCCTAACAAGAACGGAGGTCTAATACAGTTATTTCTCTCAAAACGCAGGTCTCTTACCCATGGTGGCACATGGATGGCTTGGTATCTTCTTCTTTTGTTTCACAAACGCAGCGAACGTTCAGGAAGATGATGTAGCCAGACTGGGCAGTACCAATATCTTCCAAATAAGAAAGGTTCTGGCTAAGAAGCTCAACATCATTTAAAAATTGGGAAAGATAGCGACAATGGAAACATTATTATGAAAAAGTTTTAAACAAAAGGAAAGCGCGAATAAAAGCAGAAAGCAAAAAAACTAAAATATGGCATGCAGGAAAAATGTATCTACGCAATCAGAAACAAAAAGATGAATACTATTAGCACATTGGATAGAGTAAAAACCTATTTTTCAGCAGTTATAACGATGATCGGACAGTAACCGTAAAAATACTGCTTTTATTGCAAGCATTGCAGCCCAGGGGAAACTCGTATTGCCGTGGTGGTAACCAAACAGGAAGTACGCAAATGTTACAGGTTAGAAAAGCTTGCATATTTCTCCATAACACGCCTCGATTTTTCAAGTACAACGGAAACATGGGACAATTGCAACATAATAGTAATGTATGCTGAAGGCGCCACTGAAAACTGAAAATTATAGCACGAATAGCTTACAGTCCATTGATTAAAAGGTATATACAGCAGCAATTAATACAGAGACCAGATGTAATAAGCATAGGATGCAAAAAAGCCAGGTGCCTTCGCAAAAGACAATCCAAAAACAAGACAATCAAGCATGCTTTCCGCATGCATCAAAAAAGTTAAGCAAGTTGAAACATAACACGTCGTAGTAGTACTGCTTAAGAGGACGCACGCAGCCTTCGTAAATATGGCGGTAAATATTTGAAGGAGTAAATACCTACTATAAGTCTCCTCAAAGATGAATGGAATAATGAGCAAGTTGGTGATGTAGACATGCGCAATCCCAAACCGCTGTTAATTAATCACTATAGGATTACAAGAGGTCTTCAAGGTGTTGCACGGACACAAAGAAGGAGGGATAATCAATTTAAGAACAGAGCCAGAAAGTAACTTTTTTTCCTGACAGCACAGCGCTGCTATGTAACAGAGAATAAATTGTCGGGTACATGGTTGAAACCTATAAGTCCATTGTGCAGCAGCAGGCTTGAACAATTATATAACTAAAGTAACCGTAAACGGTGCGGGGAGAGTGCAACAGTTTAGCGTAGGTTGAAAGGATTTGGAAGAGCTAAGAGAACATACCTATATTGAGTGTTAAAGCGATCACTTCTGAGAATTCGTAAAAATAGCGTGGTTAGAAAACAAAAAAACTGTCCCACAAAGAAACTGTAAGCCATGGCGGATATCAACCATTTAAAAAGCTTGTGACAGAAGCCAACAGCCACAGAAACCAAGGGGCACAGGGTAATTTTTTTTATGCGAAGCATATTACTAGAGCTACACTACAGCCCGTCGAGCGCGGCGGTGGAGCTACCATTGACCTTTAGCGTGACCACGTGACACCACGTGACAACATGACGTCACAGCAGAGGAGAGATGGGCTACCGGCTCGCGCGGTCGACCGCGGCGGTGGAGGCTCCACATCAGAGGCGCGGCGGCTGACCACGTGACGCTACAGCAGCGGTATAAAGCTGAGCTTGCCTCGCTCTCCGTACACTTACGAGGCGGCCAGGTGTTGGGATGCCGCCTAGAAGCAGGGCTGATTTCAACGAGAAGCGAAAGCTTCAGCGTGCCACAGAGACCGATGAAGAGCGGGATGAACGTCTGGCTAAGCGGCGTGCTCAATCCTTGCTACACTTCTAGTGGTTGTATTAAAATGAGTAAGTATTCAACGAAGGAAAGCCATGTATTACCAAGCCTAGCCATCAATATGCTTCGCATCTGACTAGGCTTAAGCTTAGCTAAGCCTCAGCCATTTTTTGTGCCGCAGTCGAACGCTGAAGCGTTCTGTAACGCCATATTATACCACTGCCGCCGATGCCGCCTACTTTGAGAGAACTCCTCCTTTTATGCGTAGCATATTGCAATCACTCAGTTCAGCCCTTGGGCGCGGCCGGGCCGCCACCAAACCAAGTTAATAAAAAGGAACGAAAAAACATAAAATAAAAAGGAAAAAAAAAGGAAAGAAAAGAAGAAAAAAATAAGAAAAAGAAAGGACGGCTGAGCATGGTGGCGGTTGCAATCGCCCCGTTTCAAAGGGGGCGCTCCTATCCATCCATCGATCCATCCATCCATACGTCACGGAGGAAAAGCTGCGGAGAAAATCGAGTGCCGCCAAGCAATACCTCGCGCAAAAAGACCGCGCAATATGCAGCGCATTCTTGGCTTAACTAAGCTAAGCCTGGGCATTTTTTTTGTCTAAATGCTTTATTACTTTTCATCGTACAAATCAAAGTGGCTGCCTGAGGCAAAAAGCAAAAAAAAATTACAAAAGCGCAGTTTGAAGGAACCAAAGTTCGTTATGCTAGTGTGCAGTGAGAGTATACTGCTAGCTTTAACAAAGCAACGAGCGGTGTTTGCAAATATTACAATGCAAAAAGCTTGAAGCAGATAATCAACAAGTGCAGGGTACCATAAAACATGATACAAAGTCAAACAGCAACAAAGTAAGGCACAACAATATATCGCAGTAACTTTCCCACAAACGAAAAATAAAATAAAAATTGGGTTTGAGGAAAGGAAACGGCGCAGTAACTGACTCACATATCTCGGTGGACACCCGAACCGCGCCGTAAGGGAAGGGAGAAAGGTGGGAGTGAAAGAAGAAAGTCTAAAAATGGTTTACACATGTGCATTGCTGGCACTGAATACGCAATGCGAAAAAATATAAAATGGAGAATGCCTGGTTGGAATGGTGGTAACACTAAAGGGAGGAAAAATTAAAACGAACACGCATACGAGGTAACAAAAAAGCAACAATGATTTAAAAATGTATTCAAATCTTGAACAGGGCCCGTCATTTGCTTCACACGCGACAGTGAGATGATGTAGATTTCTCTTCCGCGTCTAAGTTCTTAGCCACTGCCCCCTCCCCTCTCCTACCCCCCCCCCTTTTTGTTCAGCGAAACGGATAGCAAAACGGGGCGTCAACATCACAGCTCACCTATATTTACTAAAGAATATGCGTGTACCTGATAAGCACTTTCACGTTTTTTTTTTAACACTATTCACTTTATATGTAGGACGAGCATACGACATCTCACGGCTTAAGCCGCTCCTGCCTCACAAGAAGTAAAGCTGGCCTGCAGTTCTCAAAAGTGTCTGACAGTTAAAAACCCTAATACAAAAAAAATACTGACTCTGTATGGCACCTGTAGCTTATGGATAGGAACGAGCAGTTACAGCAAAATTGCGAAGAATCAAACCGCATGAAGGGAGCGAACGTCAATGTTACTTGGCTATTTATGCTGTAATTGCAACTTGTACACACCCATGTTTCTAAGATTTTAAAGGCCAATACGTCAGAAGATAATATGAACATCTGGCTGGCATCGCCAGCGAACCACAGCCTCCACATTCTGAGAAAGCGGCGATGCCGACGTTGCTTCAAACGCGCGAGGCAAAGGCGACGCTGTTGAAAATGTGTGAGCAACCATGGGTAAAATACGAACAGGGCGCTATAAACAACTGGTACATCGAAAAGAGAATATCATCAAGACGACTTCTGCTGGCACCTCTGCACACACGTGACTCCAGAGTAGCGTTAATATCGTCTTGCATCACGAGCGCGGGCAAATGAAAAATCGCCGCCTCTTGTAGCTTGATCCCGGATACTGTCTTCATTCATGATGCCCGTTGCGCTTCGCAGTGGCGTAGCAGCGTTCTGGCTAGACGCGGAGTCAGTCTGGGGCATTCTCGAGGTGTTTCCATTAGTGCGCTGGGCTTCGGAAAGTTGACACAAGCAGCACTCTCGATGAGTCGTCACGGCTTGGACGTTCCCAGCGGTGAGCTCAGGCCAGGCGATGTTGTACCGCGGCATCCGGTTACCAGTGTACCACTCCATGCTGTGCGACCAGGCGACGTAGTCGCTGAGCGGAACGTCCATGGCGAGGGAGTAGGAATTGAGCTGCGTATACTCAATGCAGCAGATCGGTACCCACACGACTTGACACGGGGCCACGGACACCAACACGACGTCTTCCAACGGAACCAGCGCCGACATGTCGGAAGATGGGTTAGCAGTACCAGTCGCCTACGGCGTAGTACCTTCTTCGGAACTGGCGCGTCTTCACCCCTTCACAGCAGGGCAATGTTCAGACGAACGCTCTCCTCAGAGCAACACCTGACTGCAGCCTGAATCCGTTCGCGCAGTCCCCCAAGGATGCTTACTGATGTCTCCAGTGGTGAACAAACTTTTCCTAACACAGAGCAGGAACTATGGTACCTCACGTTTCAAGACAAGGCCGCCTCCGCAAGTGCGCACTACACCAAGTGAATCCTTCGACTCGTCGGTCGCGCTCGCACATCGGCAGCTATCGCCAGGTGGGCGCGTGACGTATTCCTGGTCGCTTCTACGCAGCAGGCGGCGGCGTCTATATGTGGTACGCCGAGGCGTTTGCGTCGGGTTACGCGTAAGAAACGCGCGTCCGGTAAGCGACCCTGCGCGTGTGGCTGGTCGACAACAGATAGACGCGCCGGCGCCGACTTGCCCAGACAGTGTCTGGATGCCCGGATGTCTTCCCCTCGCCTTCCACCTCCCAAGGGATGGTGGTGGCTTGCGGTGTACGTCCGGACGTCCACGGGCCAGAATCGCGTTACCGAGAGCGAAGGCGGCGGCGTTGAAGCAGCAGACGGAAAGCGCGGTGCTCTTGATCCCCATGGTGGATATTAGAGCCGTCAGTCGACGTCCGGTGCTCACGAAGAGCGAGAGCTGCCATACGTTAGCGAGCAGTGCGAGAATGACGAGTAAGAAGGCGCGAACGAAGCTGGCCACGGCTATGATCTTTACCTAGCGCCTTGGGTAGCAGCCTGCGAAGCAACTTTCACATCATGTTGGTTACAATACCAGCAGGAATTTAGAACGTTACAAATGTATAGCCTGAAGCGAAAATTCAGGGGGCATTTTGTCTAAAGTGCGTTGAGGCGAAAGCGTTCCCCGCACCATTTTGACTGCCTCTGTGGCACGGTGACGTCAGCACGTGATGACGTCACACATAATTCTGTACTAATTACTAAGTAACGACAAATTACTAATTTATGATTAATTACAGATTAATGACTAAATAGTAATTATGATTAATTACGCTTACGCTTCGCCTTTAGGAGTCGCCCCGCCACGTTGGCTCAGTAACGGCGCTCGGCTGCTGACCCGAAACACGCGTGTTCGATCCCGGCTGCGGCGGCTGAATTTCGATGAAGGCGAAGTTCTAGAGGCCCGTGTACAGTGCGATGTCAGTGCACGTTAAAGAACCCTAGGTCGAAATTTCCGGAGCCCTTCACGACGGCGTCCCTCATAGCCTGAATCGCTTTGGGACGTTAAGCCCCAATACACCAAGCCTTTAGGAGTCGAACGCGACAGCGTTTTCTAGCGCTGCCAGGGAGTCCGTGGAACGGCTTCACCCGTTCGGCGCGATGCCTTGCCCTTTGAACGCAACGCTTTTTGAGGAAAGGAAATGGCGCAGTAATTCTCGGCAGTGGGTCTGGCAGCGGCATGGCGAACGGTTCTTGCAAACACGTGTGCTTCATTTTGCAGATAGCCGCAAGCATCGCTGGACCATACTTCCTGAGCAATGCTTCTTCTTCAAGCTTCCTTCATGGAAAATGCACGCTCACGGGCCCTCCATTCAGTTCCTGCTGTCAACCGATAGATGGCAATGCAACCATAACCTCATCTTCCGTCGATCTCGCTTGTCTCGACCACGCATGGCACAACCCCGGAACGTCATCGACACGGACCCGACGGGATATAAAAGCAACACACCGGCCAATCCTCTTCAGTGGGTCTGGCAGCGGCATGGCGAACGGTTCTTGCAAACACGTGTGCTTCATTTTGCAGGTAGGCCACAAATACGCTTTCAAATGTTATAGGAGCGATAATCGTTTCTTATTGCTGCTGCCAGACCCTCAGCACTTTGCGTGTATATTTTCTTGCCTGTTGCATTCGTTAAGAATTTTTTTGCAACTGTCCGGCGATGTCGAGACAAATCCAGGCCCAAAGTCAGAGGAAATGCTAACGGAGCTGCTAGCTGGACAAGCACGAATCAGCGCAGAGCTTTCCGCGCTCAACTCTAGAATGGCTACCTTTGAACAGCGTATTACGCACATAGAGGCGTTGGCTTCAACTGCTAACGACGCTCTTCAGCGTGTTCATGATCTTGAGATAACTGTTGAGAATCTTAAAGATGTCATTGCCAAACTTGACCGCAAAAATGATGACCTGGAAAACCGATCCCGTAGGAATAACTTAATCATCTATGGCTTGAAGGAACCATCAAATGAAACTTCTGAGGGGCTATTGGCTTCTGTATCGGAGTTACTGTATTCCAAACTTGGAATCCAATGTGAAGGTATTGAACGCTGTCACAGGCTTGGCAAGCAAACAACTGAAAAGACGTGACCTGTCATTTTTAAACTGCTAGACTTTAGAACCAAGCTTTCCATCCTTAAAAACGCCAGAAAACTGAAAGGATCTGATACGCACATTAGCGAAGACTTTTCTGCGCGTGTACGGCACATTAGGAAGGCTCTCTGGGACAACTCGGTTGATATCCGCAAAGAAGCAGATAAGTATAGGTTGCAATACGATTCCCTGATAGTCAACAGTGTTCGTTACACTTGGGATGATGTTTCCAAAAGGCTTGTCAAGGATGCACGTGCTGCAGTGCCTAGGGACACAGAGTGACTCGTTAATGAGCAGAAAGGTAGAAATGAGCAGAAAGAAAACCAGAAACTGACTCTTTTGAACTTAAATGCTAGAAGCTTGCTTAATAAGATTGAAGATTTCAATTGGCTTGTAGAATGTTACACTCCGTCAGTTATTTGCGTAACAGAAACATGGTTGGACAACTCCATATCAGATGTAGAATTTTTGCCTTCAGATTACTCGGTTATCAGAAACGACAGGCAGTTTGCTAGAGGAGGGGGCGTAGCTCTGTTCATTAGAAAAGGCATTGAAATTTTTGTATTGCCAGAACTTCCGAATACTGAGTCTGTTTGGTGCCGGCTAAACATTTCTGGTTTCGTGACAGTCGTGGGTGCTGTGTACCGTCCGCCCGGTTCGGAAAATATTTTCTCGCACATTACAGAATACATAGCGGAACACAGGCACCACAACTATAAAATGACCATTACAGGTGATTTCAATGCTCCTTGTATCGATTGGAAGTTGTTAATTTCAACAGGTCGTGAGAAGGTTGTTTGTGAATCCCTAATTAATATGGCTATATCATATGATTTAACACAAGTCGTTGAATGTCCAACTCGAGTAAACTCAGTTCTTGACCTTGTTTTTGTTAATGAACAGTTGCTGCAATACGGATTGCAGTGTGATGTAGTCGACGGACTGTCAGATCACAAGAGTGTTTTCATGCAATTTAATGTGGTTTGTGAGCCCCATAAGCCGAATTTCAATATTGTTAAAAATTTTACCCGTGCCAACGACCGCGCTATTACTGAACTGCTAGCGTCGTCTTTCGGAGATTTCGTGACAGACAGTGAAACGTGTGGTGTTGATGCTTTGTTAGAGCAGTTTTATAATTTAGTACATAGCTGTGTGCTTCATTTCGTCCCCACAAAATGTGTGAAACATAACCTGAAGCATCCGTGGTACACAGAAGACATCATTCATCTCATAAGACGCATCAAGCGCTTGCGCAAGCGCAGCCGGCCAGGAAACGAAAGCCGCGATTCACTACTACTTTCACTCAAGTCGGAGCTAAAGACAAAAATGACACAAGCTAAACACTTTTACTTCAACACAACACTGTCAACATTCATGAAAGAGAACCCGTCGAAATTTTGGAAAACAATATTACCCTCTTCCCATGACTCTGTATCTTTCATTATCAACGAGCAGCCTTGCACTGATCCCGTAACCATTTCTGAAGCCTTCAATAGCTACTTTCACTCTGTCTTTCATCTTGATGATGGTACCAATCCTCCCTTCATTCATAGCTCGGAACACCAGTTACCCAACCTCGAAGTAAGTTACCCTGGGGTTCACAATCTGTTAGTAAAAATTGACACAACTAAAAGTGCGGGACCAGACGCCATACCTAACATGTTTTTAAAGAGGTACTCGGAATGGAGTGCCCGTTACCTTACAGTGATTTTCAACAAATCACTGGACACATCCTCCGTTCCCCGGGCTTGGAAAATTGCCAATGTCACCCCGGTGTTTAAATCTGGCGATAAACAACGAATTAGTAATTACCGACCGATCTCCCTAATTTCCACTTGCTGCAAGCTTCTTGAGCACATTATTCACAAGCACCTTGTTCAGTTCTTAACTTGCCATAATCTACTGTCACACTGTCAGCACGGTTTTCGATCTGGTTTTTCCACTGTCACTCAGCTCATTGAATTTACTCACGACATCGCTTCCGCTTTAAATAACCGTGATCAAATCGATGCAATATTTATAGATTACTCCAAAGCATTTGACATGGTCTGCCATAATAAGCTTCTTCGTAAACTACGCACCATGTTTAACGGCAATAAGTTACTGGACTGGATAACCGACTACTTACACTTAAGATGATCCCAGTTCGTCACTTTTAACCATGCACAGTCATCGTCAGTCACTGTAACTTCAGGTGTGCCCCAAGGGTCGGTGCTTGGGCCTCTACTCTTTATAATTTTTATTAATGATGTAGCTAATGTTACTAACGACACCGCAGTGAAGTTACGCCTATATGCCGATGACTGTGTGCTCTACCGCAACGTTGCTAACGCCGATGATCAACAGGAACTAAACAAAGTGTTTTCATTGTTCTGTGAATGGAGTAATGCATGGCAAATGAAAATTAATTTCACTAAAACAGTTGCAATGACCTTTGGTAACAAAAAGAATCCGCTGCATTTCTCTTACAGTAACAACGGTAACTGCTTGACCCACGTCAGCGAGTTCAGATACCTGGGCGTTATATTTTCGCATAACTTAAAATGGAATGCTCACATAAATAACATATCTGGGAAAGCACTTCGCAAACTTGGTTATCTCAAACGAACCTTAAAAAATGCCACGAAGGAATGTAAATTAACTGCTTACAAATCACTAGTTCGACCCATCCTGGAGTACGCCTCAATTGTCTGGTCCCCTCATTACGCGCGCGACATTGACCGTTTAGAATCAGTTCAAAAAAAAGCAATAAGATTCATCTTCAGCCGTTATGATCGCAAGTTTTCACCTTCTTCCCATATGCACAGCTTATCTTTACAAACTTTAGAACATAGGCGCACACGTGAACGCATCATTATGCTGCACAAGATCGTTCACACATCATCTGGCATTCAGGCACCCTTCACATTTGTGTCATCAAGCGCACGTGCAACCCGACGGAACCACCCATTAAACATTGTTCCCTTCAAACCAAATATAGATTGTTTTAAATTTTCTTTTTTCCCCCTAACCGTTGAAATTTGGAATGGATTGGACGGCTCACTTCGTTCATTGCCAATTGAAGAGTTTGTTCTTCAGTTGCCTGACAATTTGACCCATTGATCTGTTTTTAATATTTCTGTGTTATCTATTTCTATGCTACCCATGTTATTTGTTTTTACTCATGTATTCACCCACTCCTGCTATGTCTCTCCTCAGAGACAGCAGTATTTATAAATAAATAAATAATCTCGGTGGACACCTGAACCCCACCGTACAGGAAGGGCGGAAGTGGGAGTGAAAGAAGAAAGAGAAATAGGAGCCGTAATGAAGAAAATGAAAATTGTATTTGAGGACAGGAAATTGCGCAGCAACTGTCTAACATATCTCGGTGGACACCCGTCAAAAGCGTGGCACCTCTGCTGACAAGCTTCTGCTGACAGCCTTCTGTCGACAGCGATGAGGCATTAAAGGCTTTCGCGTTAATACGATATGACGGGTAATGTCGGGGTCCCTGTTGTAGTGAGGTTAGCCGTCATACATGGGATCACTAGTGGCCTGTCTCTGGCGTTTAGAGACAGGAAGCTTTAATTTTGAAGACCTATGCTAAAAGATATCGTATTGAATCCTGTTCAATTCTAAAACATCAACCAATTCAAACGCGAAAGGCGCCCGTGCGCTGTACGATGTCAGCGCACGTTAAAGGTTTGGTTTGGTTTGGTTTCTGGGGTTTAACGTCCCAAAGCGACTCAGGCTATGAGGGGCGCCGTAGTGAAGGGCCCCGGAAATTTCGACCTCCTGGGGTTATTTAACGTGCACTGACATCGTAGAGTACACGGGCCTCTAGAATTTCTCCTCTAGAGGCCCGTGTACTGTACGATGTCAGTGCACGTTAAGATACTCAGGTGGTCGAAATTATCCTAGAGAAGACCACTACGGCACTTCACTCCTCTTAAGTCGCAAGCTTTTAATGCCTCATCGTTGTAAGCAGGAGTTGACAGAAATGTCATGCTTTTCAATTGGTCGAAATGGTCGTGACGTCACAGTGCGCGAATTTCAAACGCGGCCAATTGTACTTTGGCTAGCGACCACGCAAGCAATTAAAGGGCTGCAAGTACAATAAATAAATAAAACCGAGAATGGAAATTTTGAGTTGGAGAACCGAACCAGGGTCTCCGAAGTGCGAGATGAGCACGCTAACCACTCCGCCATGACAGCTCGATGGTTTCGAATGAACAAAGGCACGTCTAGGGAATACGGTGTCTTCGTTCACGCCCATCTTCCTCCCTTCACGTAGGCGAGGGTCAGGTGTACACCGAGATATGCGAGACAAATACATTTCCTTTCCTCAAAAACCAATTTGCCGTGCGCAAGGCGTACAGCCGAACGGGCGATGGCGTTCTGTGGACTCCCTGGCAGCGTTGCAAGACGCTGTCGCGTTCCACACACACAGGCGAAGGTTAAAAAAATTGGCGGGGCCTTAGCTTCGGTTAAGCCTGGTAGGTTGCGAAAGCAAAACCGCAGCGCCTCCAACTGAAGTAACGCAGTGAGCCGCGTCTGCAGGTGACGCGTGGCTACCGGCTGCCGCTGCTCGACGACTGAAAGCGTTTTGGAACGCAGTGCGCCGCGTCAACAGTTCACGCGTGTCTACCAGCCGCCGCTGCGCGACGACTGAAAGCGTTTTGGAACGCAGTGCGCCGCGTCAACAGTTCCCGCGCGGCTACCGGCCACTGCTGCGCGACGACTTAAAGCGTTTTGGAACGCAGTGCGCCGCGTCAACAGTTCACGCGCGGCTACCGGCCACTGCTGCGCGACGACTGAAAGCGTTTTGGAACGCAGTGCGCCGCGTCAACAGTTCACGCGCGGCTACCGGCCACTGCTGCGCGACGACTGAAAGCGTTTTGGAACGCAGTGCGCCGCGTCAACAGTTCACGCGCGGCTACCGGCCACTGCTGCGCGACGACTGAAAGCGTTTTGGAACGCAGTGCGCCGCGTCAACAGTTCCCGCGCGGCTACCGGCCACTGCTGCGCGACGACTGAAAGCGTTTTGGAACGCAGTGCGCCGCGTCAACAGTTCACGCGCGGCTACCGGCCACTGCTGCGCGACGACTGAAAGCGTTTTGGAACGCAGTGCGCCGCGTCAACAGTTCACGCGCGGCTACCGGCCACTGCTGCGCGACGACTGAAAGCGTTTTGGAACGCAGTGCGCCGCGTCAACAGTTCACGCGCGGCTACCGGCCACTGCTGCGCGACGACTGAAAGCGTTTTGGAACGCAGTGCGCCGCGTCAACAGTTCCCGCGCGGCTACCGGCCACTGCTGCGCGACGACTGAAAGCGTTTTGGAACGCAGTGCGCCGCGTCAACAGTTCCCGCGCGGCTACCGGCCACTGCTGCGCGACGACTGAAAGCGTTTTGGAACGCAGTGCGCCGCGTCAACAGTTCACGCGCGGCTACCGGCCACTGCTGCGCGACGACTGAAAGCGTTTTGGAACGCAGTGCGCCGCGTCAACAGTTCACGCGCGGCTACCGGCCACTGCTGCGCGACGACTGAAAGCGTTTTGGAACGCAGTGCGCCGCGTCAACAGTTCACGCGCGGCTACCGGCCACTGCTGCGCGACGACTGAAAGCGTTTTGGAACGCAGTGCGCCGCGTCAACAGTTCCCGCGCGGCTACCGGCCACTGCTGCGCGACGACTGAAAGCGTTTTGGAACGCAGTGCGCCGCGTCAACAGTTCCCGCGCGGCTACCGGCCACTGCTGCGCGACGACTGAAAGCGTTTTGGAACGCAGTGCGCCGCGTCAACAGTTCACGCGCGGCTACCGGCCACTGCTGCGCGACGACTGAAAGCGTTTTGGAACGCAGTGCGCCGCGTCAACAGTTCACGCGCGGCTACCGGCCACTGCTGCGCGACGACTGAAAGCGTTTCGGAACGCAGTGCGCCGCATCTCCAGTTCACGCGTGGCTACCGGCCGCCGCTGCGCGACGACTGAAAGCGTTTCGGAACGCAGTGCGCCAGCGTCTGCAGTTCACGCGTGTCTACCAGCCGCCGCTGCGCGACGACTGAAAGCGTTTCGGAACGCAGTGCGCCGCGCCTACAGTTCACGCCTGTCTACCGGCCGCCGCTGCGCGACGACTGAAAGCGTTTTGGAACGCAGTGCGCCGCGTCTCCAGTTCACGCGTAGCTACCGGCCGCCGCTGCGCGACGACTGAAAGCGTTTCGGAACGCAGTGCGCCGCGTCTACAGTTCACGCGTGTCTACCGGCCGCCGCTGCGCGACGACTTAAAGCGTTTTGGAACGCAGTGCGCCGCGTCTACAGTACACGCGCGGCTACCGGCCGCCGCTGCGCGACGACTGAAAGCGCTTTGGAACGCAGTGCGCCGCGTCTACAGTTCACGCGCGGCTACCGGCCGCCGCTGCTCGACGACTCAAAGCGTGTTCGGTGATTTTTTATATATTTTGTTTCTGATGTTGTTGCGACTGAGAGAAAGAAAAAACAATCTACAGCTGGTATGACGTCACAGCGGCAGTAGCGCCACAGGTGCGCAGCGCGGCAAACACACACTGTAACTGCAGCCGGGCTCTCTGAAGGAGCGAGTTGGTCGCCCATAATCTACAGCTGGTATGACGTCACAGCGGCAGTAGCGCCACAGGTGGGCTGCGCGGCGTAACTGCAGCCGGGCTATCTCAAGGAGCGAGTTGGTCGCCCATATTAAGGCGAAAGCCTTTAATGCCTCATACTGTCGTTAGCAGACGCGTCGGCAGCCGTGTCAACAGACGCGTCGGCAGAATTCGCCTTTCGGCGTCACTGCTTAAAAAGAAACTGCGCCGAGGATGGGAATCAAACCAGTGCCTTTGGCATTTGAAACAGAGACGCTACCACTTCGCCACGAAGGCTCGAGGTTCCAGCATGAATAAACGCGCATCTAGTGAATGCATGGGCTTCATAAATAAAGCAAAAGAAATAAAGTCGAGGAAATGAAAATAAAAAAGAATAAAAACAAAATATAAATAAGAAATGAAAATAAAAATAAAAACAATAAAAATACGAAAAGGAGCAAGAATAAAAAATAAAAAGAAACAAAATATGAAAAATAACAAAGTAAATAAAACAAAACAGTGCGCCAGGAAACGCTTTCGCCTTGCAGCACTTTAGAGAGCCAAAGTGCCACTGCATGAATTTTTCACTCCGCTAAAGGTCAAACGTAACTGCGGCCGGGTCACGCGAAGGCTTGAAAGTGCGAGTAGTATTGCTTTCGCAATAAAAATTTAGGGGGGGCACATTGTTGACCTATAGTGCGGTGAGGCGAAAGCCTTAAGAGCAGTGTTGCTGCTTGTGTCACTGATGTGTGGTTAAGATGTTAAGCCTCACCTCTGAGTGGAACGCGACAGCGTCTTGCAACGCTGTCAGGGATTCCATAGAACGCCATCGCCCATGCGGCTGTGCGCCTTGCGACGGTAAATTGGTTTTTGAGGAAAGGAAGTGTTTCTGTCCCGCATATCTCGGTGGACACCTGAACCTTGCCGTAAGGGAAGGGAGGAATATGGGAGTGAAAGAAGACGCCGTATCAGCTAGACGCGCCTTTGTTCATTCCAAACCATCGAGCTGGCATGGCGGAGTGGTTAGCGTCTCTCACTCCGGGGACCTTGGTTCGACTCCCCAACTCTACCAATTTCCTATTCGGTTTTATTTATGTGGTCTGAATAGAACGATTAATTAGACTAATTGGTCTTTACCATTCTCTAATGCCATCCATCATGTCCTGTCACTCACCTGTCAAGTGATGGAACTGTCAGAATGTTCGACACAATGTCTATGAAACGCGTAGAAACATCTAATTACTAATGATGGTTAATGATAGTTAAGCATGACTTGAAATTTCGCGATGCCGCTTCTTAACTAGTACTAATTACCAATTAGTCATATAGTCATTAAGTACAATGATATAATCACGAAATCTCTATCATGTTCGGATGTATTTCGATTGCACCCGATTAAGTATCGATTGGCTATTGCTTGGCATATGCCCATATAAGGGATGCATCCGAAACGCGGACACATTTGCTAACACGTCTTGGTCACAACAGTATGAGGCATTAAAGGCTTTCGCCTTAATAACATCTTAACCACACTGAGTGACGTACCAACACCGCGCATATGGCCTCACCACCGACTTAAGGTCAACAAAGCGCCCTCCTGAATTTTTTTACTACACATTTCATATTCTTTTCGGTAGCAAATAAAAGCAATTTTGCTCGATTCGGTTTAGAAAAAGAACATTGCGCACACCGTCATGAGCCCATAGTGGCGTCAGCTTGTGGCCTAGGAAGGGAGACATCAAAATTTACAGCACCGCGTCTGAGAAACGGCGCTAATCCCTCGGTAATGTTGATTTTTTTCTCTTTTTCTCTGCATCTGCTTTATTAAACCCAGCATCTAAGCGCGGTGTCCTTGTCAAAGCGTGATTTCAGACCATATTTCCAGTGTAGCTGAGGGTGGCCTGCAAGGCCAAAAGGAAAGATCAAGGCTACCAATGCACCTCCGAAGCCAAGCGTTAACAATCTGTCTGGAGCTAGGCCAAATGACACAATCGCTTTTGTGGCGGTGCACTCATCGTACTCAAAACAGCCACAGAAGATGGTTTTAGCATATAGTTTAATTAGTATCTGCTCTTCAACGACTTAAACTAGCAGTGAGTAACTTTCAAAACGCTAGAGGCAGCAGCAAAAAGGGTATCAGTAGAGGCACTGGAAGCAATGATTTTAGGTATTCGCAGAATGAATTTACGGCGAAGGAACTACTGTAAAGATGGCCACAGAGAATCATCTCGGCAATGGGAAGGCCTAAAAATTTCATGTACTACACACCTTGTACACGCCATTAGGAAACAGATGCCATCATGGGCGCACGCAGGCTCACCGTTCAAATATTTCGATCTGCTTTAATAAACGCACATTTCACGCAATATTTTATTCATTTCAAAGCAGGGTCAATCCCCAGCATCAAAAGAGTGACGGAAGTATTTTAAGGCGAAAACAATTGACAGCGAATGCAATCTTATTATGCAAGAAAAAAAAACATGTTCGTTGTTCAAATGTTGAAATCTTTAACCAAGAATCTTCGGCCTTTTTTCCGTGTCTTCCTTCATGCCATGCTAATAAATCTGAAACGCAAAAGAAAAGCTTTAGTCTACTTTGCTCGCAAAATGACAGTATAATGAAAGGTAACATTTTTACCTGCCTTTTGTGACCTAGGAAATGCGTGGAATGTGTACTTCTGCTGGCTTCATTCTCCTGAAGCAGAGTTGTCTCTGAGAACGGCCTGCAGATTGCTCCCGTATTCACCAGTCTTCAAACGGTCGTGCTTACCTTTCATTCCGCTACTCAAAAAAATAAATGTTGGCTCTCCAAGACAAAATTGGACGTATTCCGCAGAGGCTTATTTTTTGCCCCACTTACGACAGGGCTGTACAATACCAGCAACAATGGTAATGCCAACTAAACATATCCAAACGAGAAACAAACTTTTAGGGACCACCGAAGCGCTCTCCGGATTAGATAAGCGTTCTTTCTCGCACACATTTAGTTCATGCAAGGCCCATCCCAAAACAAAAGATTGTGATAATAAAAATTAGTTAATCAATGGTGGTTGCTGTGCTCCAAGAGACAAAAAGGGAAACGAATGCTTACAAACGATAGATGTTCGGTTACACGTTTGCCACCCTACACGGCAGCAGCGAACGAGTACTGCCGCGCTAATTTTCACCTCCTGGACAAGGACAAACACCTGTTCCATACCCTTCTTCATTCTTACTGAACTTACGTGTGGTCTTCTTTGTAGTAGTGACATCTGCAATTGAAATCATCGATGATTAAGACGTCGCATATACATCAAATCAGTCAAAATCCTCCTAAGTTTCTGTTTTTGTAAGGTTTTGTATTTGTACCACTAGTTTTAAAAATATGCCCCGTATTAAATGCAAGGAAGATATTTTGCTTTATAAAGATGAAAATCACCTTTCTTTGCATTCTGCGACGTTGCCGACGGTTCGCCCAGTCAATACTCAAGGTAGTCAATACGCCAGGAGGTCAATACGCCCAGGTCGTCTAATACATAGTCATGCACTAGAGGATGACGCAATGGGCAGTAGCCCAGGGTAGAGTGTCTGCGGTAGGCCAGCAGCTATTAGATTGTCTTATCACCATCCTTCATCATCTCTATTCCTTCGGCTGGCCGCCGCATAACAATATGCTTATGCTAATACTGCCTTAGTGTTCTTCGACTATACTACAGTGCAGATATGATTGACACTTTTTTTTCGATGTGAATGCTTCCCATGAACTATTCCAACAGCAACGGTGTTCAGTCACCCGAAAGTGGATATGTTGATTACCCTCTCTCCATTTCACTTCCCGAAGCCTCCCTTTATGTTGTCTCTCTCTCTCTCCCCTCCCCTAAACGTAGATAGGGGGCAAGCACATGATGTTGGGCTAGTCGGTTTTCCATTGAAGTGAACTTATCGCAAAAAGGGGAGACAAGTAGGAACAACAAACAACACGAGTGCTACTAACAACTGAAGCTTTATTGCAGACGGGGCAATAAATAGGGATCCTATTTATTCCTTGTCTGCAATAAAGCTTCAGTTGTTAGTAGCGCTCTTGTTATCTGTTGTTCCTTCTGTCTCCCGTTTTTGCGCTAAATTCACTTTAGTGCGCGCCCTCTGTCCCCTTGACATAGTGGTCGATGGTCACTTGAAAAAACTCATTTCATTGCCACTCTTTTTCCTTTTTTCCCCTTTCTTCCCCTCCCCAAGTGTAGGGTAGCCTACTGGGCATCGCCTGGTTAACCTCTGTGCATTTCCGTCCATTTCTCTCTCTCTCACTTTAGTGGAGAAGGGGATTCTGACCCCCGCCTCCTGCCAACCAAGGCTGGTAGCAGGTAACGCTGCGGAAACCAACGCCGAACACTGCGCGAAACTGAAGAACGATTTAGCACAAGGTAACGCTCTAAAAACAAACAGCTGACATCATCAGACATTTTACAGGAAGCGGCCAGGGCGGCTACACCTGTAGCTCATTTTCTGGCTTTTCTAGCTTATTAGCCTCCGTTCCCAGTGCAAGTAGCTTGTCTATTATTAGAAGGCAGTCATTATTCGATATAAGCCCAATGCAAGTTGTCAACAGCTCCGCTTAAAAGGGGCAGTGTTTTCGCACGTGTCTCGCCTACTCGTAACATTCCTTCAAATCATTCTTTCAAGCGAAATCTTTTCAATTAAACAAATGACATGTTAAGTTTATTTTTGCTGTTTCGTAGTCACTAATGTTCCATTGCCACTACATGGCTGGGCATGACATATGGCCGCTACTCCGACAGATGTCACCACTCTTCCACCCATCTCCCTGATTTCTATCCATGCATGAAGAATTAGACAAGAGGGGGAAAATACTCTTGTGCTCCTTTCTGCAGCCTTGTGCGGCACATCTTTCATATTGTGGATAGAATATATACGAGGGGGTACCCAAAAGAAACCGGACTTATTTTTGTTTGAACTTATTTGTTCACATTTTAAGCACAGACCTTCAATCTCCTTCAAAGTATTCCCCACTTGCAATGATACGCTTGTCGAATCTTTCATTCCATTTTTCAAAACATTGTTTAAATTCATCTTTTGTGATGCTTGACAGTCGTTTTTTTCTTCACCTCAGCAACATCAGCGAAACGCTTTCCATTCACCTATTTTTTCATTCTAGGAAACAAAGAAAGTAGCACGGGGCAAGGTCGGGAGAGTATGAGGGTTGAGGAATAGGGGTCATGCCATTTTTGGTCCAAAATTGTCGTAGAGACAGGGCTGTGTGAGCAGGGGCATTGCCATGATGTAAAAACCAGTGACCCGACCGCCACAAATCTGGCCGCTTCCACCGCACACTGTTGCCCAATCTTTTCAAAACATCCAAGTGGAAAGCCTGGCTAACTGTCTGACCCTGCGGACCAAATTCTCAATGGACGACTCCTCTCACGTCGAAAAAACAAATCAGTATTGTTTTGAGGTTTGGTTTTACCTGACGAGCTTTCTTGAAGCGAGGTGAATTTGAAGTTTTCCATTGGCATGATTGTTGCTTTGATTCAGGATTCGATTCAGGAACACTTGAGTTGTCCCTATAGCATCGTCCTTGTACGTCTTTCTTAATATTTCAAGAGTTTCCATTCAACTGTTTCCGAGCAAAAATCAGAATTTCACCGGCGCAAGCTGTTCACGAAAATCAGCCATTGCAAAAACGACATTCACACAAAACAGTCGTCACTCTAAAAGCCTGCCTAAACTAGTCTGACCTCCTTCAACGACGGCACTCGGCTTACTGACTCTGGAATGTTCGTTCTATGCGCTCCTAGTGGCAAAATGCGGTACCGCAGAAGCTTTGCCGACCAAAAAATTTAGTCCGGTTTCTTTTGGGTACCCCCTCGTATCCATAAATTTATATATATCTGCATACCAAATATATGTATGTATATGTATGTGATAGATCGGGTTGAATGAGTTGATGGTTTCTCGAAACCAGAAGACACTTTCGTTGCTGATAAGTCTAAATTCGAACAACTTTTCATGCCAGTTCCATTTAGAATCGTGACCCAGGTGACCAGGTCGTGTGCCGTGAATACCCCATGTTTACTTTTTACATCTCTAGTACTTGATTTAATCTGCGTTGTGTGATAAATCTGGGCGGAGAGTAGTGGTGCAAACATTCCCTTACTTTTTAGGCACGCAGTCCTTCGTACTTTTTTTCAGTGCTTTAAAGACTTTCGCTTGCCGTCAGGAGGCTCATTCCCACTGACCGCCACACACCTGTGGCCTGCTTGTTCCCTAAACATTCTGAGTGTTCCTACTCGCCTAACCCTCCTTTTGCCCACTGAGGCAGAAAGAATACCTAGGCATCATTGTTTGAAACTAAAAAACCGCGGCTAAGAAATCTAATAGTAATGCAGGGTAGAAGTTGTGACGAAATAGGTGGGCTAGATCCAGCCCAAAATGTTTGCTGTTTGAGACCCCATGCAAATCAGCTGTCACACATTTTATACAAGCGAGCAGATTAAACCGCCTTTCATGCTCCAGCCTAGAACAACCGCGTTCTTTGTGAAGATCAGGTACTTACAGAACCGGTGTAGATATGCTGCAAAGCATGAAAAAGGCAACAGAACCGCACAGTTACTAAGTATCGCTACTACATGATGGAAAGGCATTACCTGCTTATTATGCCGGCGGATAGAATTCTTTTCCAACTAGTTGGTGCATATGAAAGTATAAGAAAGTTCTTTCCAAGATAGCTATACCTGACGTATTACACTAGCAAGGAAAAAACGGACATGTATACATGTAAGTCAATTTCTACGTTTTTGTAAGAATCATTGCAACAGTCCTGATTTTATGAATACCATCAATGCGGAAACCAAAATATCGACCTAGCGTTTTTCTGCAGTGCTTCCCTTCGGCCAACGATCTGGGTTTCTTTTTTTATTCAAGCAATAAAATGAAATTCTCTTTCACACTCACGGCCGGCACTTATTCCTTTTTTGGTGCTTTTCCGCGCAGTGATATTTCCGTGTTCTTGGTGGGAGAACAAGAAGTGATGGTTGTTCTGTGGTACAAGTAATAAGTGGTTAATATGATAGCAATTTCTGAAATTCTTTGCAATAACGCGGTTTTACTGTGGTAAGCGGTTTGCTTTCGGCTGGGTGCTTTTGCGTTCGGTTTGTTTGCAAATACCTGACCATCTCATTTGACTCTTATTTCTCGGGTTTGATGTCGACTTTAAGCCGAATTCAAGTGTGTTAATTAGAGACCACAAGGGAGGCCTGTTGTTGTCATAGTACGTTGTTTGATGCCTGACCGAAACAACACTTTCAACTTATGCCTATGAGCTGCAGCATTACGCCTCCGGAGTAAATTATTCCGAACATGCAGGGATTCCAAGACCGAAATGCTGAACCCGCTGTTTAACTGCTATGCCAACGCTGCAACGCAGCGTTTTATGACAAGCGATCGGATATCCAGCCGTTACCAGCGCCCCAAGGCTCGATTCTAACTAGAATTCCAACTTTGTTTCTGAAACTCGGTCAATATTCTAACTTTCGTTCATCGATGAACATAAAAATGGTCGCCTCCTTGATTGAATATAAACGTCAGTTCGTGCCAGTTTAATTTTCACAGCTTTATTTGCGCATACGCACCCCTTTCTTCTGCGCAGTTGTCGATTCCGAAATATAGACTCTTATCCCGCACTATCTTCATTATCAACAACATCCGCCTGACTACGCCCACTGCAGGGCAAAGGCCTCTCCCATGTCTCTCCAACTAACCCTGCCCTTTGCCAGTGGCGGCCACGCTATCCCCGCAAATTTCTTAATCTCATCCGCCCATCTAGCTTTCTGGCGCCCCCTGCTTCGCTTGCCTTCTCTTGGAATCCACTCCGTTACCCTTAAGGACCAGCGGTTATCTTGCTTTCGCATTACATGCTCTGCCCAAGCCCATTTCTTCCTCTTGATTTCAACTAGGATGTCATTAACCCGAGTTTGTTCCCTCACCCACTGCTTCCGCTTCCGATGTCTTAACGTTACACCTATCATTTTTCTTTCCGTAAATAGCTGCGTTGTCCTTAACTTAAGCTGAACCCTGTTTGTTAGCCTCCACGTTTCTGCCCCATAGGTGAGTACCGGTAAAATACAGCTGTTGTATACTTTTCTCTAATATTTGCTTATTAAGGCTCCAAGTTGTCCATTGCCCTGCTAGTTCTATTCTTTCCTCCGCAGCCGACACTTCAACGGCAATCATTTTCTTGCGGAAGAGGAAAAGCCGCTTTCGCACCTTTACGTGCAGGCCGAGATGTTTCGTTCACTTACAGTCTTGGCTGACGAGCAAGACGAGTATGGCGAAGAGCACGAGACTCAGACTCAGTAGGAACAGGCTCATCAGCGCCACCACCCACCTCTCACGAGCGGGGGCGTTTTCCCTGCACGAGAAGCGAGACTGATAGTTTTTTGCTCACGAGCAAACGCAAACATGTAAATAGAGCGAACGCTGAAATAGCATACGGCAGCAGAGTGAAACGGAAGCACGCATACCGGGTGTCCCAGCTAAATGTAAACAAACTTTTAAAAAAGGCGAAGTGTCCTAGTCCAGTGAAACCAATTGAGGGTTGTTCATAGTCGTGTGGCCTAGTCTTGAGTATTTTTCCCTCTTCAAAGTTGATTCATTAGTTAAGTTTAATTAGCTAACTTTTTAATTATTGACTTCAGAAAGAAAGTGTCAATGAAAAAGTTTTAGATCGCCTCGAAAAACCGCTAGTAGTGCTGTTTCCGTAAAGTTACGATTTACGTAGCTTCATTTATTGGCCTTAAAAGAAAGTTATCACGTGACCAGCTGTTCGCTCACTTCTCTGTACCAATGTGGATGCAAAGTCTCACCGAGGAGAGGACTTCAGAAAAAAAAAACGGATTTTATTCTTTAAGGCGCGTCTTGGGACGTGGAAGTGGCACAGTTGTCATGTGGAAGCTTTTTCTTGTTGTGCGGATTATGGTTAAAGGCCAGGAAAAAACTACTCTACGTAAATATTACTTTGCTTCAAATGTCTCAGTAAGCTGTTTCTCGAAGCAATCTACAACTTTTCCATTAACACTTTGTTCCTCAAGTCAATAATTAAAAAGTTAGTTAATTAAGCTTAACTAATTAGTCAACCTTGAAGAACGAAAAAAAATACTGCAGACTAGGTCAGGTGACTCTAAAGAACCCTCATTTGGTTTCAGACGGCTAGGACATCGTGTTTTTTAAAAGCTTGGTTACATTTAGCTGGGACACCTGGTATATTCTCCTAAGACTGGAGCTTCAAGACGCTGTTTACAAACTCTTAATTTTAACAATACACTGAGCATTGGGCGATGGTTAAATTGCATATTGTGCAGCTACAGATGTGTATGCTGCACTGTAGCTTCTTGGCAAGGATTTCAGTTTAGAGTTGCAGTTACAGCACATAGTATGCGGACAAATGTACAGAGATGAGGGGCTGGTATGGTACGAGTATTGAATGGAATCTGACTCCACTGGAAGCAAGTGGTTGTTGTTTTCTTCGGCTTTTTGATCAATTACCACATAGGGGGAAATGATTACATTACTCTTCCTTTTCATTGATCAATACCACAAAGCATTCTCTTACACGTTCCTTGGTTTCGGTGACTGTTCATTTCCCTCAAAAACTAATTCAGCCATAGCTACCATCACAGTAGAGACACATCGTCTATAGCAAAATTTGCTGCTTATGGTTTGATGTTGATGGCTGAAATTCTTGCCGCATAGGCGAGGAAGGCAGAGTATTGTGACCGTTTACAAGAAATTAACCCCTTACTAATTAATATGAACATAAATTCCGTGTTTAAAAAACGATATTAGAAGGTAGAGGTCGAAACGGGTCACTAGGTTTGAGACTATATTTAAGACCGGTGTGGTACCTGCCTACTACATAGTTGACAGCGGCCACTGGAAGTGACTGTGACCCCCCGCCTTCCACACACACAAAAATTGGCTGCTTCCTGATAGGTACAGTTGAATAACAAGATCATAGTCGGCAGCAAGTGAGGAGCGTTTAACTCCGTGCTTTCTAGCAGGTGCAATTTTCGCATCAGTGCCCGCAGATTAGTAGGCACAAAACACAACCAGGTGATCATTTCGCTGCCCAATTAGCGAAGGCAATAGAAGTAATAAAACGTTGATACTTGCGTTGGAAGTGGTACGTAGGCCGCAAGGCTAGAAAGTAGAAGCGTGGGGTGTACATGGTTACACTCAGTCCCACAATATTGACCTAACGGAACATTCGAACAACTCGCACGGTTCTAACCAGGGGAAAACAGTAGTGGCCAGTACGGAGGCTTCACAAACTGTTAATTGTACGCTTAGTCAAAAAATGACAATATCATACCACCACGTCCTGACAAAACAAATTGCCTGCATTTGCGATACCGTGTGCGCCAACTTTTATGCCCGCGGCCACTTTGTTTTGATGCATGTTGAACCAAAAAATGATTCGAAGCGGCAAAAACTAGACACCTTCAAGGACGACACTTTTTTTCTGATGTCATTTCCTCTATCCATCGTTTACCTGTTTGTAGGAGAGAGTGCAGGTCTGTTGCAAGTGATACGAAATGGCATGCTACAGCATGATTGAACTCGTATGAATAATGAGGCTACACTTATGCACCGAAAGTAATGTTTTGACATTTGTCGATTCGCATATCATTATATTTTTTATCCCTAACCCGTGAAACAGATCGACAACACACTTTACACATTTGCTGCTTCATTTTGGAAACTGCTTAAGCTTCCAATTAATATCATCAAAGCAGAAAAAAAGCATTCCTAATAAAAAAAATTCAGGGAGCTCTTTGGCTCTGTAAACTTCTGAAAGATGAAAACCTTTCCTGGCGGATGTTTGGCATTGACTGCGAGACTGTTTGTGCTGTACTAGTACTTTATTTGACTACACATTACAACTACACACAGACTGCCGACTTTGACTGCTTCTTTAGCACGACTCTCTCTCTGCTTCGATGAGTCCTGTTGTAGACATGGGTTGTAGACAAGGAAACGGCGCAGTATCTGTCTCACATATCTCGGCGGACACCTGAACCGCGCCGTAAGGGAAGGCAGGAAGGTGGGAGTGAAAGAAGAAAGAGAGAAAGAGGGTCCTTAGTGGAGGTCTCCGGTATAATTTCGACCACCTGGGGATCTTTAACGTGCACTGACATCGCACAGCACACGGGCGCCTCTTCCGTTTCGCCTCCATCGAAACGCGGCCGGCGCGGTCGGGTTCGAACCCGGGTGCTCCGGCTCGATAGACGAGCGCCTTACCATTGAGCCACCGCGGCGGGTAGTACACGGGCGCCAATCACCGGTTTCGTCGATCTTTGAATACTGCTTGACCTTGAACAGCGAGCCTCGAACCATCTTTTATTGCGAAAGCAATACTACTTGCACTTTCACGCCTTTGCCGTGTCGCGGCGGTGACCACCATTGACCTTCATTTGACCTTGATTGGATTAGATTGGATTAGATTAGATTGGATGGACTGCACTGGACTGGATCGGATTGGATTGGATTAGATTATATTAGATTAGATTACATTAGATTACATTAGATTAGATTACATTGGATAGGAGTGGATTGGATTGGATTGCAGTGGATTGAATTGGAATGGATTGGATTGTATTGGATTGGTTTGGATTGGATTGGATTGGATTGTATAACCGATGCATCACCACAAGTCCAACCACAAGCACCACCACCAGCTACACTACCAGCTGTACCATGGCGTAGGTACGGATATTACTTTCGCAATTACCGGGCTTAACCAAGCTAAGCCACAGCGAATTTTTTTTCTGTTTTGCATGAGCCGGGGTTTCCAAATGCAATCCAGCTCACCGTCTGCGTTCACCTGGAGACACGTCGCCCGGACTTAGCAGGTCGCTAGGTGACTCCGCCGGCGGCTCAATCTCCTCTCCTGCACTCTTCTTCTCAGCCTTTCGTTTCTCCTTTTCCTGCTGTTTCTGCAACTTCACCTGCTGCCGTTCTTCTTCCTTCTTTCTCTGCGCAGCCAGAAGCGCCTGCAGAACCATCTGCGCCGCCGAGGCCGTCCCAGTTGGCTGCAAAAGCAAAACATCGCTCTTTTTTAAACAGGTCCAACGTAAACACCGATTCCATGACATTGAAATAAACTGAAATTTTTCTCGCAATGTGGCAAGCTACTTTCGCAATCTCTCACAGAGGAAATTTTTACGGGTGTGGGGTCGAAATTTTCAGCGTTCCGTTGAGGTTTCCTTTCTGAACTTCGCACGGAATAAAATGAGGGCTAAATGGTATGTTAAATGAGGCTGTTTTTTAGGCAAATAATATTAATCCTGGTCGAAATCAAGAGGAAGGAATCGTCTTGAGCAGGGCATGTATCGCGAAGGCAAGATAACCGTTGATCCTTAACGGTAACGGAGTGGATTCCAAGTGTAGGCAAGCGTATGAGGGGGCGGCAGAAAGTTAGGTGGGCGAATGAGATTAAGAAGTTTGCGGGGATAATTGGTTGCAGCTGGCAAAGAACACGGTTAATTGCAGAGACATGGGATAGCCCTTTGCCCTACAGTGGGCGTAGTCAGGCTGATGATGATCATGGTGATGATGAATATTAATTAGTTAACCTAGTCCTCGAGGAATGAAAGTCATGCAGACGCTTCGAACTCAACGAAAAGCTTTTTGTTGTTTTCGGTCTTGATTAAAAAAAAACTCGCGCAACTAAGGGGAAAAAACGTTCCTTTGATGAAAATTGCCTGAGTGCATCTCATTACAGCCTTGCTTTACCCTGGGAAAAAATTCGCTGTCCGAATTATTTTGACGTTTTTAACACTGTTTGAAGAAAAGCAAACCGTTTAAACAAGTTCTGACACTTAAAAAAAATTCGTGTTTTAACAAAAAAGGGTCTGTGTTTTTCGCATTGTGACCTTGAAAGTCATTGCTCCATAAAGACCAGCGCAACGCAGACCGGTTGTTTTTTTTCTGGCCTGTCTTCTTTACCAATGATTTCCAGCGACGCAACCGTTGATGGGTGACATCACGATTATTCAATGCGCTCTGGCGGTATGGTTGGTTCTACATATTTAAAGCAGTGCTGGGCTTCTATGCTGGATACCCCGAGTTCTGCGCCCCGCCGAGTTTTCTGCGAGTTTGAACAACGGCAGTCAGTGAACGAAGACAGCGCGGAACGCGTGAAAGCTGACGATATTAAAATGCATTATCTGTCTGTCCACAGCCTGAAGCCAGCTATGCACACGCGGCGCATTCTTTCCTCAATTCTTTTTCTTCTTTCAATCACAGCAGGACCATAACACCTGGCAGAGCTCTGTTGTATGATGCTGTTGGAGAACGGTGCACGACCAGACCACTGCGTCTTCATCGTCGTCATCCGTGGCTAATGCTTCGCAAGCAGCTGCAGTAAGTGCCGCCAGGTTTTTGCTGTATTCTATACTCCGTTTCATACATAGCTGTCAACGCAGGCAAGGCTGCGGCGCCTGTTCGCGCTCCTCGTCCGCATCGTAATGTAGTGCGTCGAAAGTGAGAAGAGTAATGAACTCAAAATTAAAGTAAATGTTGGTTGATAATGCAGTATAATGATAATGGTGTTTTATTTTGTAAAAAGATTGCTTTTTCTTTTATGTTGTACAAAACAGAGTGCCTTAGTTTTCTGGGTTTTTTCGGCTCCTCCTGTATCAGGTTTTCGCAGCTAGGCCGGCCTGCGATGTCGTCTGCTTTCGTCTTTCGGTTTCCGAGTATGCGAAAATGGCACCGCTATCGCCTACTGGCTTGTTTTCTTCGCCCACTGCGGCTTCAAAAACATCTCCTGCTCGCCTGTTCTCCAAGCTGAAGTCTCCGAAAATTTCGAAAGACTCCAAGCAGGTTATTGTCAACGTTTACTTTAGCGTAAGGAAGCGCTTCCCGGAGAAGAATGTGCGTGAAGTTCTCGAAACTGTGGGCGAGATGACCGGGGTGTGCCCTCGGACAGTTGCGAGGTTCAAGAAGGAAGGTCTCGCTACTGGAATAAGATCACCACAAAAACGACCTAGCAAGGTGACCATATCTAGCTCTCGCAGTGTTAAATATGACAGCTTTGCAGGCAACGCCATCCAACTCAAGTTACATCGTATGTATGCCGTACACTACACTGCCTTTTCCCTTCGAGACAAGTAAACAGCGCTGTGTTTTTCAAAGTAGGTATTAGAGTGACAGTTGCGAGTTTCTACCTAATGAATCTTTTAAGAAAAATTAAAAAATAATGAAAAAAACCACCCGAGCCGGGAGCCGAACCTAGGCCCTTTGTAAAATGAACACACAGGCGCGCGCTTCGTACCACTCAGCCACGACGCGAGGCGGACGGATACATTTTGCTTGTTTTTTGCAGCGGACTACTACCGTACCTTTGGCAGCGTTGACAGCTATGTATGAAACGGAGTATATGTGGTTGCAGTGCAGGTTATACTGTGCATACTGTCGCAATTCGAGATAAGAAATGAATGACAGACGACGCGTCCTGTGCTTTCTATTGTTATGCTCAGGTTCTTCAGCGAGGACGTCGGTTGAACCTGTTATATTTCGATTTAAAGCAAGTTGGGTGTGGCCCAACCGTAGCGTGTGCAAGCATAAGAACTGCACGCCATTCCTGGGGCGTGAAAACACCTGGGGAACGCTCAAGCTCACCTTAACTGTATGACGTGAGAACGTCACGGTCGCCACGGTCGCTCGGCGGATCCATGGCGCACCCTCGCGCCGACATCGACACGCTTGTTGGCATCACATCATCATTATCATCAGCCTGTCTGCACCCACTGCAGTACAAAGGCCTCTCCCATATCTCTCCAATTAGCCTTGTCCTCTTCCAACTGCAGCCACCCTGTCCCCGCAAACTTCTTTATCCATTCCCCCCAGCTCATTTTCTGCCGCCCCTTGCTACGCTTGCCTTCTGTTGGGGTAGCTCGCTGCACTGCCCTTAAGTTTAACCCTTTTCGTTAGCCTCCAGCCGTCGCATACTTCACATACAGCTTTATTACTAATTACTGTCAATATTGATTGGTAATGCTAATCACTGACTCTAAATAACTAGCTGTTCTCATAATGTAATTCGCCCACTCTTTGTTGTGAGGTGCTCGTACGAGGCCGCAAGTAACCGAAGTAAACTAACGTTCCTCAGTGCTGCAGACGTAGAATGCTCGGCTCCCGACCCAAACAAAGGTCAGCGGTTCCATTCCCCTTGAGCGACGTTTTTTTTTCACCTCGACCAATCATGATTTACCGGTGACAACGACGCCGACTCCGGGTTTTCATCTAACCGGTACCTTTAACGCCCTCGCGTTAATCTGGATTTGGTGGACACGCGAACTCGGGCCACACTCATGAATTCACGCGGGAGAGTCATGGCGGCGGCATCAGCAGTAGCTTGAACCTTCGCTTCGAGCGGCTGCTAATGTCAGTATGACCGATTGGAGCCGCCTAATGCTGTAACGGACGAAGAGTTTCATGTTCACTTTCCCCTATTGAAAACGTCGGTGCGAGGGCTGTGCGACAAGCAGCCGCCACGATGGCTCAGTGGTTATGACGCTCGCGGCTGCTGACCCGAAAGACGCGGGTTCGATCCCGGCCGCGGCGGTTGAATTTCTTTGGAGGAGAAATTCCAGAGGCTCGTGTACTGTGCGACGTCAGTGCACGTTAAAGAACCCCAGGTGGTAGAAATTTCCGGAGCCCTCCACTACGGCGTCTCTCATAGCCTTAGTCGCTTTGGGACGTTAAACCCAGTAATCCTAAGCTTTGCGACAAGTACGTCGTAGGCCCACGTGTGCGGAGACTGCATAGCGGGCGTCAGTCGCCCACAGTCAAAGAGCAAGTTCTCTGTGCCGTTTGTTAAATGAAAGCGTCGCCTGAGACGTGCACATTGGATGTCATCAGACTACTCTGATTCGGTGTATGACTCCTCCGATGCTCTGTACAGATGTGGTGGCTTGATTTTTCCAAGGCTACGACTGACTGGGCTTATATTAAGGAACGTGATTCATTCTTCGCACCAGCATCACGGACGTAGTGGGATGGATTGCCGACACATCTACTGAAATAAAGGCTCTTTCACAATCTAACCCAGACATGTGCGAGGAATCAACGAGATTATCTCGTGCGAGCCAGGAAAACTACGAGACAACTACTGGCGTTCACTCGCTAAACTATTTGAGAGATGCATAGACACAGAAACAAAACTTCAATCAATTATCCCGTTTACTAACACTTGGAAACTAAAAAACGCGCGCTATTAACTGGCAGTTAAAGTTTCGGGTAGCTCATCTTAAAACAGAAAAGAGTTGGAACTCTGACAGCGAATATAAGCAAGAATAAACGCTGGTTTGCTTATTGCAGTGTTTCTAGGTTTGCTGTGCATTTTTTTTTATTGAAATGCGTGCTTAGAACAGGTGTTTTGTTAAATAAATTTGAGCCCCAAGACAAGAGCGCATGAGGGTAGGCACCTGGAAATTAACTAGAATCTGATTTAGAGATGATTTGACTTGAAATGAATCGCTGATATATCCTGTGATTCTACTTGTCGCTGTTTTGCTTTAAATTCAAATATAGGTGCGCGTTAGAGCAGTAATGAGTTTAAAAAACTTCAGACACGAGGTGGCCTTCAGCTATAATTATCACTAATGCCAGCTTATAACTGGGTTCTAGTCAAGCAATACTTAATATTTAGTAACCGCATTTCTCTTGACATAGTCTAAAATGCATTGAAATGCACGAGACCTAAGCTTCCTATCTTGCCCCTCAAGAGCAGCGAACCGGAGTAAAATACTAAGCGGGATGATCACAGGCGAACGAGCGTACTGTAAGATTTCGAACTTTAATAGTAAGTAATACCTACGAGTACGTGCCTGCTTTCCGCTGCTGTATCGTTGATGTTCCATCGATACTCTAATTTCGAGTCAGGGCAAAGTGGAAAATGCGCCGCTGCTGACAAAATATCGAACTTTATTATAGCTGTTGCTTTCGAACAGCTATTCACTACAAAACAAAAGTCTCTGATTCATCGTATTGCTCCTACATTCGGCTCTTTTCTATAACGACCAACTAAGTACGATTCAGATAACCCTGGTTAACCTACTGCCATAACCGCCTGCCAGTCGAGAGTCAGCGCCTGTCCTGTGTTGAGTGTTCACTCTTGTCCATGTTCTTTCGTGCAGTGCTTTACGTGTATTTTTACCATCTGACAAGTTGTGTCCTGTGGGTAGTGCTTGGCTGCGTCGCCTTTTTTGGCAGGTAGTTCGAATGGTAACAATGAGAGAGAGAGAAAGGAATTTTAATGAGGGAAAGGTGGAGAGGTCGGCCGGTGGTAACATGGCCCTGGCCTGCTACTCCACTCAGGGGAAAGGGAAGAGGAGGAAAAGGAAAGTGCGAATGAAGGCTGATGATGGCATAATACAATGAGTTTCTCGGGTGATGTCTACACACACACACACCACACACACCACACTGGCTGGCACTCGCATCGCGGTGAGTAGACGCACATAAAACTCATAAAACTGGTGTCAGCAATACAAACACCGACACATGTCATTAACCATGTAGGTTGTGCACAGGCGGTCACAGACGAGTATCCAGGCCTGTTTCACACAAAAAGGTGAGCAGGGCCTTTGTCACACGGCACCAATCAGAACGTCTCGTCCTGGCGCCCAGAAGAGTTTCCTCAGAGAGAGGGCGAGAGTCCAGTCGTTTCACGGTCGCCTCCAATGTTGTTCTTTCAGCAGTATAGTTCGGGCACTCGCAAAGAAGGTGTCCAATAGTCTCTGGAGTGTGGCACTGTGCGCAATTTGGGCTACTTTCGATGCCGATCTTGTGAAAATAGTGTTTGGTGTAGGCAACGCCAAGCCGTAGCCGGTGGAGTGAAGTCCCATGACGTCGCACCACCATAGATGGCAAATGTAATCGTGAGCCAGCGTCAAGCATACAGACGCGGTCCTGTTGATGACTCGAATCATGCCAGTGCGACTGCATTGCCGCTTGCATTAAATGCGCCAACAAGGCTCCAATGTCTGATCTAGAAAAGGCTATCTCAATGAAAGCACCATCACTATGTGCCATCCGAGCCTCGGCGTCAGCACGCTCGTTTCCCGCTATGCCGCAATGGCTCGGTATCCATTGAAACTTTATGATATGGCCGCGGTGGAAAGCTTCGGCTAATAAAACCACAATTTGTTGAACCAGCTGCTCGCATGCCCTTGGTTTTAGATAAGTTTGTACGACCTGCAATGCCGATCTCGAGTCGCAGAATATAGTCCATTGCTGCGCTGGCTGGTGACCAATATAAAGGACGGCTTCTCGTATGGCTGCCAATTCGGTTGCCGTAGAGGACGTTTTGTGCATGAGCCTGAAACGGTGACATGAGGCATTTCCTGGCACTATCACCGCTGCAGCTGAAGAAGTGGTCGTCACGGATCCGTCCACGAAAACATGCTGGGTGTTAGTATACATAGATGTAATGTATGACAGCGCCAGCTGTTTCAGTCCGACTGTTGGAATGTGCGTCTTCTTTGTTATCCCTGGGATTGTTGTCCGTATAGATGGTTTTGGTACTGCCCAAAGTGGCACCTCCGCAATCTGGTGTGGCGCGTAGTTCGAAGGCACCGCATTGCGCTGCATCCTAAGGGCTCTGGAAAAGGCTGCATCTGGACGCGCCGCACTAATGTTGGTCAGGGGGTGATGACGATGCCTGGTCAGATGCCGCAAATGCACACGAAGTGGCTCCTGTTGAAAATAAATTCGTGCTGGGCAGGCTCGGGCCTCATAAAATGTGCCCCATGTAGATGTTTTACATGGCAAACCCAAGCATACTCTTAAAGCACGAGCCTGCGCGCTTTCAAGCACATGCAGGCCTGATAGTCTGACTCCCGAGAGAACGGGTGCACTGTATCTGAGAAGACCGACTACCAGCGCCTGGTACACATGTAGTAAAGATCGCTCAGAGGGACCCCAACATTTTCCTGCCATACACCGCACAATGCTTGCAAAGCTGTCGAGCTTTTTCTTGAGCACAGAAATGTGCTTCGTCCAGGACAGGTCACGGTCTATCGTAACACCTAAGAATTTGTGATGTGTTACGTATGGAACAATTTGCCCGTCGATTGTGACCGGATACCACGCCATTAACTTGCGTGTGAAAGCCAATGCTACGCTTTTAGTTGGCGAAAGTTCAAGCCCCTGACGGCGCAAGTACGCAGACGTAATGGAAACCGAACGCTGCAATCTTGCTTGCACTTGGGGACGCGTGACACTTGATGTCCATATGCAAATATCGTCTGCGTAGGCGGATATCGAAACAGTCTTCGGCAGTTGTTTGAAAAGGCCAATGAGCACGAGATTGAATAACGTTGGACTAAGCACTCCTCCCTGAGGAACACCACAAGCAACATGATGATCTGCTGTGTCTTCTTCAAGAGTCTCCATGTAGACTGTCCGGTTTGTCAAATAGCTTGCAATCCAATTATGTAGACGTCCGCCTATGCCACATTCATCGAGTGCATTTAGTACTGCATCATGCTGAACATTATCGAATGCGCCCTTGATGTCGAGGAAAAGAGCAGCAGTCAACCTGTGACGGCGTTTTTCATGTTCTACCGTTGACACGAGATCAATTACACTGTCGATGGCAGACCAGCCTTTGCGGAAACCCGTCATTGTGGAAGGGTACAGTTCACGTTTTTCAAGGAACCATTCTAGACGGGTTAGCACCATACGCTCCATCGTCTTGCCAATACAACTTGCCAGAGCTACTGGTCTGTAGGATGCTAAGTCGAGTGGCGATTTCCCTGGTTTGAGCAAGGCCACAATGCGGCTTCTTTTCCACTGCTGTGGAACAGTGGCAGATGCCCAAGAGTGGTTGAACAATGTTAAGAGGGCTTTCATTACCTGTGGGCCTAGATGACGAAGCGCATTGTATGTTATTCCATCAGGTCCTGGGGACGAAGGATGCGTACAAGCAGAAAGAGCCGCTTTCAGTTCTTGAATTGTGAAGGGGATGTCCAGTCGATCGTCCATCGTGGGGGGAGCACATCGATGCTGCCGAGGTGAAGAAGCGCTTCCGGCAATTCTCGAACAGAAATCCTCTGCCACCTCTAGTTCTTGCCGTCTTTCATAAAGTGCCAATGCACGGAAAGGGTGTTTCTGCTGGGGAAATGTCGGCAGTGCTCGAACGACGTGCCAGATTTTTGAGAGTGGTTTGCGGGGATCCAATCTGCTGCAGAATGACCGCCACCGTTGTTTGCCTAGGTTCTCGAAATAGCGCTGTATTTGCTTCTGGGCACGTCGAGAGGCCCGGAGATCCGAGACATCCTTTGTCCTCCGGTATTTTCTTTCTGCGCGCCAACGAATCGCCCGAAGCTGCGCGTAGATCACATCCACTGGAGCTGTGGAATTGGGCGCTGAGATGTTGCGCGTTGTATCTTGCATGGCCGAAATAATACGCTGTTCCACATCTGTTGGATCAGCGAGGTTACCACAGGTTTCTTCTAGAGCAATGCGGAAAGCACTCCAGTCGGTGCAACGTATTTTGGCATTTGGAAGACGGTGAAACCATCGTAGCTGCACATACGTTGGTATGTGGTCACTTCCATAAGTTTCAATATCAGCACACCACGTTGCGAACGATGAGAGGCGCCTGGATACAAATGCAAGGTCCAGGCAGCTGCTGTAGGTAGTCCCTCGTAGAAATGTCGGCGCGCCATCATTGAGCAAAACAAGACCTGCATTGTCCATGAACGTGGCGATATCCCGTCCTCGAACGTTCGTAATGGCGCTTCCCCAGCCGTGGTGATGCGCATTGAAATCTCCTACTATTATATGGGGCTCCGAAACGCTGTCGAGTAGCGATTGTAGTCGTAGGGCATCAAATCGACCCCTTGGTGGTATGTAGCCACCTATAATAGAGATTGTGCGTCCATTCAGAGTCACAGTGATTGCAACATACTCGTTGCTACTGCCCCCAGGAATTTGATGCCGAATGTAAGTGAGGTCACGACGGACGCATAGTAGTACCTTGCTCAGATGCCCAGCCGCTTCAGAGAGGAAACTTTCATAACCAGACAGTCGAAAAGGAGATGTGATATTAGGCTCACATATTACAAGCACTGGAAATCGGTACTTGAAAATCCTCTGCCTAAAATCTGCTAGGCGGCCTCGCAGACCTCGAGCATTCCATTGTAATACTGCCGATCGAGAGATTCTCTCCTGTAGTGAGGGTGCTGACGACGGTAGAGCCATAATTTTTGACTGCTATTAAAGGGTGGCAAGCACCGGTTCAATAGCGTCTAAAATTTGGACAGCAGCCTTAGCAATTGGCGTGTCCACTCCAGCAATTATCAGCCGTAAGGTGACTATCAGCTGTTTCAGCATCGCCCTGATTTGATCATCTGTTGTAGACACATCCGGCGGACGCACAGGCGGACGTGTCACAGAGCTTAGAGTACGCGATGGTAGAGGTGGCCACTCTGCGGAGTCCTCCTGGGTGGTTGACAGTCTTGGCTCTTGCGGAGCTGGAGGCGGTGGCTTCTGCGCGGCAGAGTGGTCTCGGTCCTCCTGATGTATTGACACGTCATTTACTGAGCTCAATTTCTTCTGCCGGTTTCGTGTCCTCCTCCTGGAGCGACGTACCGCGATTGCTGCTTCTCGGTGAGTAGAATGGTCTCTCACCATTTTCTTCAAGATCTTCATCTCTGTTTTCACCTTCGGACATTCCCTAGACGTTGCCTCATGAGGACCTTTGCAGTTGGCACAAACTGGAGGCTCAATCGCACATGTAGGTCCCTCGTGCACGCCACCACAACGCGGACATGCTTTAGTGCTCGTACACGCAGCACGTACATGTCCAATCTTCTGGCATTTTCGGCACTGCACCGGTCGGGGCACATAAGGACGCACTGGGTGCCTCACAAAACCCACTTTCACATGGGATGGTAAAGTAGTACCCTCAAACACTAGTTTGACACACCGTGATTGGCCGAAACGGTGGATGTCAGTTATGTGAACAGAACTTGATAGCAGTTGCACCAAGTCCATATCCTTGATCTCTATGTCCACGTCAGAAATCACACCAGCAGTAGTGTTAAGTCCATGAGCGAAGAACGAGCGGACTCGTATGTTGCCAAGGACAGACACGGTCTTCAACTTCTCCAGGGTGGCCTGGCTAGAGACATCAACAGAGAGGATATTCCTTCTTGCATTAATACGCACTTCTTTGACTTGGCCCGGAACCAGTCGTTCAAGAAGAAGAGTCAAAGTCTGCCTGTTGATGGAGTTGAGATTCTCTAAATCCTCAACAGGCATGTATGAAATTGTGTGAGAGATTGCTCACTTACATTGGCCTCGTTAGCAGTCTTCTTGCTCACACTGTGTTGGTTAGGCATCTTCGTGGTCACAATGGACTTGTTAGCCCGCTTCGTACGCACACTGGGCCCACACTCAGTCGGGGTTTTGGAAAGCTTCCTCTTCAGGCGCCGACTCACAATCTCGGTGTAGCCACCGTCGAACTCCATGTCATCCGAGTCGGAGAAACTAGACGACCCCGGGAGCTCTGAGGGGAGATCCATACTGCATCCAGGTTGATCTGTGCGGTTCACACTGCTAACCACAGAAGGCAGCAGAGGCGGCGGGTCATCCGCCATCGCCTGGGACGGCGAGGTTGCCTTGAAGGCCACAGAAGCACAAATTATTTTGAAAAAGCAGGAGCTCGATCAAGATAAGCTGCCGTTCGCAGCGCTCTTCGTCTTCGTTTGTTCTCTGGTAACAATGATGTCCCCATCGGCTTCCGACTTGGCGCGTAAATGCGGCGCTGGAAAGGGAATTCCGCCGGGACGCGAGACCATGTACATCCCTCAGCGCCGCGGTCCGCCTTGTCAATACAGCTTAAAAGGGATGCAGTAGAGTGCATATCACAACTGCTTCACACTGATTAACACAGCACTGATTAACAACTGAGGGTTCATTGCTGATCATACAATAAACCCTCAGTTTTTAGTCAGCGAAGTGTCGTCCGTTCCCTTGTCTCTTGTGCTTGTCGTCGTTCCCGCTGTTTATTCAACATGCTTAACCAACTAGCCCGCCAAAACGTGTTAACCCAACTGAAAGGAAAACTTCTAGTTTTGTCAAACATGGCTTTGGCTAAAGCGTTTCTCTTCTACATGAATCGCTGTCGAAGACCCGTTTTCTCCGAGCCGTACAGTTGAGATAAACCGGATGCCAGGCCAAGAGAAAACGCGTACCAACTGAAAAACAGGCGAGCATCTGCAAGCGTTGGGTATCGAACTTTGGCCCTTCCGAAAGCGAGGCGAAAACTCAAACCACTGGGCCACCGTTTAAGTATTATACATTACTAAACAAACAGTATTCTGAAATTCGATACAGCTGAGCAAACATTAAGCGCCCTGAACATTTCCTATGGCTACCGCTCTGGGAAGATTTGAGTCTTGTGGGCTCTCATTACCTCGATTCTGGGTGAGGGCAGAACCTCCAAGGAGCGGTTCCTCGACGGGGGCTGGCTGCCGTGTTGGCCTTTCCGGCCAGTGCCACCGTGAGGCGAGGTGGTTGCCGTGGATCCCATGGAGGTAATGGGGCTCCTTTGAGGGGACAAAGCCCCGGCTTGCCCCTGCGGTGGCTGCGGTGGCTGCGACAAATAATCCAACAGTGACCACTTCCAGCGTGGCGAAAAGACCAAATATATAAGAAGTCGCGATCTGAGAGAGCAAAGGTAAAAATGGCTGAGGCTTAACTTGGTTAAGCCTGGAGAATGCGAAGCATCATCGTGTCGCGTATTTTGGAGGCGCACAACCACAGCGACGGCGCGAGGTGGGCCCCCGTTTCTCCACTGTCGTGACGTCATCGTGTCACGTGGTGTGACGTCATGTATCACGTGATTTGGAGGCGAACAACCACAGCGACGGCGCGAGGTGGGCCCCCGTTTCTCCACTGTCGTGACGTCATCGTGTCACGTGGTGTGACGTCATGTATCACGTGATTTGGAGGCGCACAACCACAGCGACGGCGCGAGGTGGGCCCCCGTTTCTCCACTGCCGTGACGTCATCGTGTCACGTGGTGTGACGTCATGTATCACGTGATTTGGAGGCGCACAACCACAGCGACGGCGCGAGGTGGGCCCCCGTTTCTCCACTGTCGTGACGTCGTGTCACGTGGTGTGACGTCATGTATCACGTGATTTGGAGGCGCACAACCACAGCGACGGCGCGAGGTGGGCCCCCGTTTCTCCACTGTCGTGACGTCATCGTGTCACGTGGTGTGACGTCATGTATCACGTTATTTGGAGGCGCATAACCACGGTGAAGGGCTGAACTGGTAGCTAAAGTAGTATGCTTCGCATAAAAATGCTTGCTGGTGGAGTAGTTATTTAATTGCAGGCCATGAAGCGCACTTTCAGCGCGAAGCGATGAAACACAGGGACATAACGAGGTAATATGCAATGCATTACGGGCGCTACGATTTTGTAATACATAAAAGGACACGATATAGGAAAAACATGGGTTCGGATTATTTACATGGACTGGATAGATGGCTTTTAACCTTTTTTTTTAAAATCAGGTGCTTTTAAATGATTTTGTGCCGCGTGCTTTGGGGGTCCTTCGCATTCTTTCATTAAAACTATTTTCTTTTCGCGCTATAAGTTTGTAACTAGCCTTATACGGGAGAAAAGGAGAAGCACATGAGATGGTAAACTAGAATGAACTCCTGATAACCAATGAATCTGCAGACGTGCTGAGGGATGGATTTTTTGTTTTGATAGCATTAGTTCATTCATTTGAAGGTGGCGCCAAAGATCGGGGAAATCCCAAGGTCTGCGAAACTCGGTCCAACCTGCATTGCACCCCCGGGGGGTTTTCTTCGGAATCGAGGGACATAAAAACGTAACTCGCGGCAATAAAATCAGTTTTTTTCATATCTAAGAATTGCCTCCCTCTCTTCTTTAGTCCGTAAGTGTGTATATCCGCCGTTGTTTGCTAGTCACGCTTATAGTTGCAGAAACCCGACCCAGCTGCCAATCTATTCCTCTATACCCACCCATACCGCCATTTGTTGGCGACAACACGCGCATTTGGCCGTTGTAATGATCGTATTTATTGGTACGGAATTATTTTTTTCACTCGATAACAGGCATGTTCATTTTGAAAGAATTAAATAAGCCGGTGCCTATGGTGCTAGGGCCAGCCGGGGTAGCGTTTCGTTTGTGGTCTGTTGTCAACCGGTACGCACACTGCCGAGTGAGTGGGCATGACGAATTTGATGTACGTCAAAAAGAAAAAAAAAACGACAAGAAGCAGCCTGAACATGAGCCTCTAGTTGACCGTTTCTTTCTCTACATTCACTTTTTTTTAATGCATGTCAGTGCTGCATGTTAAAAAACCCCAGGTGGTCGAAATTTCCGGAGCCCTCCACTACGGCGTCTCTCATAGCCTTAGTCGCTTTGGGACGTTAAACCCCATAAAACGAACCAACTTTTTTTAAATGCGAAAGCCTTTAATGGCTCATGCTCGCGGTGTCCGTCCGTGCGCTGGAATCGTGCTAACTGTGGCCTCTGCTCCGCGCGGCGGTGCAACCTCCTCCCCTCCTTAGCAACCGGTTCGCCGGTGGGGGGCGCAGCTGTGCATAGCAACCGTGACGTCACGCAGCAGCGGTACAACGAGCGCGCGCGTCGGCGGTAACAGCTGCACCGCCGCTCCTTCGCCAGACGTCTGGTTGCAGTCGACTAAGTGAGACGCATGGCTCCGTAGCGGCCCAGTGATACCGCGGTTCGGAGAAGCGGCAGTGGGTTGACCACAAGGCTTTCGCCAAGCACACTTTAGAACTTCCGAAATGTCTTCGGTAATTTTTTTTTCGACACGATTGAGATCAAGAAGGAAAAAGTTATAAAACAGTGTTTTTCAAAATGGGGCTCCCAAATGAGTGCCAAACAAAGGGCGCTGAGGTGCATGGGTGGACAAACCGCTGGAATCAAAAAGAAGTCATTGACAAAAATTAGTTTTGTTTAGGTTTCTTTTTAAGAAGCGATGACCGTATTAGAGGCGTCGTACGATGCGAAGAGTGTCGCCATTCAGTTTGGTAACGAATAATTTCTTAGCTTTTGCGAGCATTTCTTTATATTCCGCCTCTTCGTCACGGCGATGGAGAGTGCGTCGAATAATACCACGCCTATGCTTGCCTATATTGATATAGGTGGGCTCAACAGAGGGCAACGTTGCGAAGCGAATGACGCAGTAAAGCTACTGTTACCACCTCCTCGCCAAAGTGGAAAGGGGAGCACGCCTGCAAGCCTCATAGATGTATAATTCGCAACTTATGCGTCCATGTTCGGTTTGGAAAGGCGCGAGGTAATTTCAGCGGATTTGAACAGCACGCCGGCTTCAATGCGCCACTGTCTGAGCACCCGCAGGCATTGCGCATAGAACCTTGGGCCTTCCGAGCGCATGGCGAAAACTGAAACCTCCGGGCCACCGTTGCGATTCTGGACAAACGGCGGCTCTGTAATTTGGTAAAGCTGAGCAAAAACTTCATGGGGGCACTTTGTTGATCTAAAGTGCGGTTAGGAGAAAGCCTTAAACGCAGTGTTGCTGCTTGTGTCCCTGATGTGTGGTTAAGATGTTAAGCTTCGCCTCTAGGAGTTGAACGCGACAGCGTCTTAGAACGCTGCCACAGCACAGAACTCCATCGCCCGTTCGGCTCTACGCCTTGCTCGTCGGTAAACTATTTTTTGAGGAAAGGAAATGTTTCTCGCATATCTCGGTGGACACCTGAACCTCGCCGTAACGGGAAGGGAGGAAGATGGAAGTGAACGAAGACACCCTATTCACTAATCCATAACTACAGCGCAAACGACAGGACAGAGATGAAGAAGGGACACCATCTTCATCTCTGTCCTGTCGTTTGCGCTGTAGTTATGGATCATCGAAAACACCAACTCGCCCAACAAATGCTTTTGTCCTATTCACTAGACGCGCCTTTGTTCATTCCAAAGCATCGAGCTGGCATGGCGGAGTGGTTGCGTGTTCGTCTCGCACTCCGGAGACCCTGGTTCGATTCCCCAACTCGACCAATTTCCTACATGGTTTTATTTATTCATCTGGCGTGACTAGAAAGGTTAATTAGGCTGATTGGTTAATGAAGCCATTGACTAAACTCAGTCCCACTTATTTGGGTCATCACTAAACTATCCCTTTAATTGGTTGCATGGTTACTAGCCAAAGTGCAATTGGCCCCGTTTGAAATTCGCGCACTCTAACGTCACGACCATTTCGACCAATTGAAAAGCGTGACATTTCTGTCGACAACTCCTGCTTACAACGATGAGGCATTAAAAGCTTCCGCCTTAATATTAAGCGCCCAAAACCATTCCTATGGCTACCGCTCTGGGAAGACATGAGTCTTGTCGTCTCGCATTACCTCAACTCTGGGTGAGGGCAGAGCCTCCAAGGAGCGGTTCCTCGACGGAGGCATGTGGAGCTGATATGGGTGCCTGCGCACTCCGGGAATCCCGGAAACTAGGCTGCCAACCTTTTAGCCCGAGGTTCTTTAAACCGGGCTCAGGTGGCCTCGGATCGGGGATTCACGAAGGAGCGCATGCACACATTCAGTGAGCTGACCCAGGCATACAGAGCCTCACGCCAGCTCTACCCCCCGCCCCACCCCTCCCTAGATAACAAGCACGCAACACTCTGGCGCAGACTACAGACACACTCTCTCCCCTCACCCCTTACCCTAGCCCACTATCATCCATCCTTTCCCACTCCCGCATGTGCCCTATGCCCAGAACCCTTCGCTTCTTCCCTCCACATCATTTCCCTCTGCCCGGCGGACCCTCCCCCGCGGGACCTACAGAACCTCAAGACCTGGGAGGACTGGGAGACCCTGCTGCGCTTGGAGGACCCGGCCGTGCAGACCATCGCCACCGGCCGTGCTGCCAGTGTTATGGACCTCAGGAACATAAACACTTGAGTGCAGTGGGGTCGTGCGGGGACCCTGGGGCATGCCCCGAATTTCTTTGTAAATAAAGTTTTCTCTCTCTCTCTCTCTCGACGGAGGCTGGCTGCCATGTTGGCCTTTCCGGCTAGTGCCACCCCCCTGCGGTGGCTGCGAGAAACAATCCCTCAGTGACGACTTCCAGTGTGGCGAAGAGATCAGATATACTAAGAAGTCGCGATCTGAGAGAGCAAAGCTAAAAAATGCCTGCTGATGGACTAGTCAATTGTAGGTCATGGAGCGCACTTTCAGCGCAGAACGATGAAACACACAGACATAAACGAGGTAATATGCAATGCATTACGGGCGCTGTGATTTCGCATGACATAAAAGGACACGATATAGGAAAAATATGGTTTAGGATTATTTACATGGACGGGATAGTTGGCCCTTAGCCTTATTTGTTTGAAATCAGGCGCTTTTAAATGCTAACCGTTGTCTGTCGTTCACATTTCATCACTAGGTAGGTAGGTAAAAACTTTATTGATGAACCAAGTAAGGGAAGGAAGTGGGGGAGGTTTGGTTGGCTTGGTTCTTAATCCCGGTTGGCGGCCATCAGTGCATGACTTCTGGCGACCTTCTCCACCCATTCCACCAGCCTCTTCTGTGAGGCCGGCTCGGAGCTACAGACCGCGATCTCCCAACCTTCTAGGTCTGTGAGGTTCCAGCGAGATGGTGGTTGGAGTTCTCGGCAAATGAAGAGTATGTGTTCAAAGTTTGCTCTCGGAGCCCCACAAAGAGAGCATTCGGGCTTGTATTGATCCGGGTGTATTAGTGCCAGATAGGCCGGTGAAGGAAACGTTCTGGACTGGAGTTGCCTGCATATAGTCTGTTGTTCCTTCGTGAGGGTGTGGTGTGGTGGTGGATATGTGAGCCTTTCCTCTCTATAGTGTAGCGTGATTTCATTGTAGGTGTTTAGTCTGTCCCGCGTGCAATCCCTCTCCACTGTTTGGCCTGCTCTGTTGACTTACGCTCGAGCAATAGAGTTTTTTTCTCCTCGCGCTAGAAGTTTGTAACTACCCTTAAAAGTGAGGAAAGGGTATCGTGGGGAAGGGGAGAACGTTTTCCATGAACATGAATAAAGGATGGGAGGAAACCCTTGGTCTGTTTAACAGTCTGGAGAAGAGGACTAGTGTTCCTTTAGTAAAGTTTTGCACTTTGCTCAGTGAACAAACATAAACCCCCAGCCCGTTGCTCGTGCTCTAAACAAAACAAATTTTACAACCCTATATCTCCTTACGTGGCCAAAGAAATGCGAGTTTTACTGATGAACTTTCTATATTAACTGGGAACATTAACGAGCAACCTGTTTAAACATGCTAAAGAGCGTACATTTCTTTAGGAACATGTACGTGAGGAATATCATCCAATAATAAATTACCGAAGACGCTTTGGAAATTCTAAAGTGTGCTTGGCGAAAGCCTTGTGGTCAACCCACTGCTGCTTTCCCGAACCGCTTGGCGCGTGGCGGGCTTCCCGCATGTGCGGTTTTTATTGTCTTTGGCGTCTGCAGTCGCTTTTTTTATTGTACTGTTTGAGAGCGCAGCGCTTCGGTGCCAGTTTCGCGGCGTCGCCGTCGCCGTTGCCCATTCGGCGTTCACTGTTTTCATTGGCGTTGGCTTTGACGTTCTACACTCCGATAATTTTAAGGAAAGGAAGTGTGCAAACTGGCTCCCTCGGTCAGTGGACGCCTGAATCGCGCTGTTGTGTTGTTGATGGGGCCGTATGAGCCGTTGCCTAGCAACTGTTGCGGTGGACACCCCAACCGCACCGTACAGGAAGGGAGGAAGTGGGAGTGAAAGAATAAAGTCAAAGAGGGGCCGTAGTGAAGAAAATGGAAATTGTATTTGAGGAAAGGTAATTAATTACGCAGTAACTGTCTCGCATATCTCGGTGGACACCCGTCATTCGTTTGTAGAGGAAGGGAGGAAGTGGGAGTGAAAGAAGGAAAATAAAGAGGGGCCGTAATGAAAAAAAAAATTGAGAAAAGGAAATTTCGGAGGAGGTTGCGTCGCTGCGCGGAGGAGAGGCCGCAGTTCGCACGATCCCAGCGCACGGAGGGACACCGCAAGTACGGATGGACACCGTGAGCACGGACGTACACCACGAGCATGGGCCATTAAAGGCTTTCGTCCTAAAACACGTGCCCCAAGTGGGACGGAAGGATAGGGAGGTAGTTACAGAAGTGATTTTTCTGGAAATAAAATAACTCTGCTAACGTAGGAGGGCAGATAAGACTGTTAACGTTATAAGCAGAAAGCGAGACAAGACGTAGATGACGTAAAGTAATCTACAGGTAAGAGAGGCAACAGTTTCGATCTGGCCCTGAGTTCGCAGCTTGCAATTTCGAAGAACTCTCCATTACTTCCAATAATCTGCTTGGAATGTTCGATGTCAGGGAGTAAGCCAGATTGCCTTATATATGTGCAAATATGGTTTAGAGCTGGTATTTTTGTCAGGGGGTAGGTAGGGAGGTTTGAACGTTGGGAAATCGCAGAACATATGGACGTCCTGAGGTTAGCCCTTGCAGTATCTGTGAGGACCATGGAGTGCCGCGCATTTGCTTTGAATATTACTGGAAACAGGACATCGGGCTGTTCAATAGAGAAGCGGTAACATGCTCAACGAAAAGGAAGGGCAGATTAAAGGCTCTTACTGGAATCCTGGCACATCCAAACTACCCCGAATAACATCACCCGCACAAAGAGAAAACTGCCCCCAGTACATGCACAGGGACTTCCCTCTGCAGCTCAAAGAAGAAAAATCGACAGCGACCACCTCCTCACAGTCCGACAACGTGACTCAGAGCCTTAACCCCCCCCCCCCCCCCTCCCCCCGCACCTTTAGCATCACAGCTTTCGTTCTTTTGACCTCCTGCTCCCCTCCATTCATACTTAACCCTTCCCGGTCGTCTGCTGGGCGTCGCCCGACAGCCGAAAAGTACCCGTCCGGTCAGATGTCGGGCGTGGCCTAATATTTGTCTCCTATTTGACTACTATTTCTGTAGGTAAATTTGCGCGCCATCTGGTTGGATTTGTCGCATCCTGCCAATTGGCTTTTCTCTCGAGTGATGACAGCACCATACCGCTGGAAAAATATTTTTTGAGAACGTGGTATCGAGGCCCTGAATTGGCGTCAATAGCTCGCGGCATGAGTTCCATTCCGGGAGGCATGTTTTACGGAATGTTTTCTAATGACTTGAAGGCAGGCTTGAAGGCCGCAGCAGCAAGGATTGCGCTGTCTGTAGTGACAGAGCGATAAACGGAAGGAGAAGGGACACCATTATTTTGCAAGACGTGAGTGAGGAAGCCTGGCCTTCATCCAGGAGATTGATTCGAGATGCTCCACACTTCAAAGAAGTACCGCTGAAGTCCTAGCCCAGATCCAGAAAAATGGTTCCAGTAAATTTTTATCACCAATTTATGTCTTGGCACTCACTTTCTTTGCGAGGGGCTAGAAGGCTCAAAAGAATGCTGACTGGTACTGTAGTCAGTGGGGAAATTACGCCTGACCGGAAAGGGTTAAAGACGCTAGCTACAGCCCCCAGTCACCCCTGTAGGCGGAGCCGAGCCGGCTCCGAAACATTGGATTTCAAATTAAAGTTTTTGGTCTAAGTCATCAAACCCAACCAGACAGGCAAATGGGTCAAAATGTTTAGTTTTCAAAAAAAAAAGGGACAAGAGAAGGATCATGCTGGCAGTGGAAGGGAAGGTGACAAGGCTTACGGGATTAAGAAATAATCCTCACAGAGCGCACAAGAGGATCTCGGCTCGTAAGCAAGGCTCAAACTCACGGCGTACACAATGCCTCCGTAAGATGGATGGGTACACATAACGGCACGAGGTAAGACAGTTTACTGGTCACTAATACTGCTTCTCCTCTTGCAAGAATTTTGGGAGGTGGCGGTGTTAAAGAGAGAAGCAATACGGAGCCGAGCTCTCGACGCTTGCAACGCGAGCAGATTGGCCGCCTGTGATTATTTCATATCTTGAAATCATGGCCGTTCAAGATTTCAGATTGTATGACATGCAAAGCGAGAGCCCGAAAACTGCAATCACTGCCAGAGAATTTACACCACATATTTCTTCAGTGTTTAACTTGACGAAATATGGCGTCGCGGTCGCATCCCATGAAGAATTTCACCCTGGCCTCCACTTGCCACCCATAGGCTAAGCGTGAAATAGTCCGACCTGGTTCTGCCAGTGCGAGAAGGAGATAGAGAAACACAGAATTATCTGCCGTCCCTAAAGACGTTCGCTCTGTAATTTACGAGTATGCAAATGGAACGAATTCGTACCTGCAACATAGTAGTATTAATTCAACGCCAAGCAGAGTGGATGCCCGGGGAGTTCCGTGGTGCCCTTCTTCTTCTTCTTCTTCACCACACAAAAATGGCACATACCCACGCGGGGGGATTGGCCAAGGTACGGTGGTGAATGCCAAGGGGGAAAAAAAAGCGGGAAAAAAGCGAAGTAAAATAGTGCCCTTCAGTCTTCAATTTCTTCTTCTTTAACGCCTTAGCGGAGCGCACGCCGAGAAATTCGCGTTCATCGACCTCTTCATCAGTCAATCTCATATATCCTGGTTCGATCGAAATCGCGAGCTGCCAGTGTTATGGACCTTAGGAACATAAACACTTGAGTGCAGTGGGGTCGTGCGGGGACCCTGGGGCGTGCCCTGAATTCCTGTTACAATAAAGTTTCTCTCTCTCTCTCTCCCCATGGCTACGGGCACTTCACTTCGGGCAGGTTTGTTGGAGGTCCAGCTGCGTGAATTCTGCGTGGCGATAGCTGACCTGTCCTTCCTTTCCCTCACCTAGGCTGAGACCTCGCTTGCCATTGTGGTGCGAAAGTGGATGTTGCAAAAGAGCTCGTCTCGTCTGCCCATTATCTTGTGTCCTCAACAAAGCCGCGCTTCCCTTCCTTAACATATGTCCCAATTTGTCCAAAGTCCTACCCTCTTGAATTTAACGGTTTATTTCAATAAAAAAGAGGTACAGAAGAAGGCCATTACATTGAAAGTCGATTTGAAACGCGCTTTCCGGTTCGCGGAGAAAGAAAGCTTCTTCCGTATGGTTTAGTGGTTTTTGGGGGTTTAACGTCCCAAAGCGACTCATGCTATGAGGGACGCCGTAGTGAAGGACTCTGGAAATTTCGACAACCTGGGGTTCTTTAACGTGCGCTGACATCGCAGAGTACACAGGCCTCTAGAATTTCGCCTCCATCGAAATTCAGCCGCCGCGGCCGGGATCTAATCCACGCCTTTCGGGTAAGCAGCCGAATTCCATGACCACTGAGCTACCTCGGCGGGGCGCTTCTTCCGTATCACGGACTGGAATACGCTACTAGAACGTGCAGACGAGTTGGCAACTCGAGGTACAGACAAATCACTTTTTCCTCAGTTTGGAGAAAATACGGTACATCCGTGCAGCTAAAATCAAACCGGCTATTAGCACTCAGGAGCGCAATGGTTCGATGACACGTTGCCGTCCTCTCGATTCGCAGTTTTACCACAGCCCCGTGTGCTGGACGCGCTCTTTGCGATGCGCGGCTACCCTTCATCGCAGCCGTCGGCAGCAGAGTACCCACGCTAGAATCTTATCAAGTGTGATAAGCATCCACGTCAGAGTGCGGGTGTAGTTTGTCTACAATGTGGGAGCTCTCGCAGAGAGCACGCGGCGCAGGATGGCAGCTCTGCGGTGCGGCCCCGCAGTCGCTCCTGCCGTCGGAGCCGTGGTCTCTCCACTTTTTATCCCGCCTGTACAACAGTAACTGCAGCCAGGAGGTCCTTCGCGACCATGTACACTCACCGTCAAATTAAATGGAAGGCGACTTTGTCAAAAAAAAAATTAATTTCTTTAAATACAAAGCATAATGGTCCATGTTTGTTGGTGCACAGTGCCATTCGCACAATCACGATTAGGTTGCACATATGTATTCAAGGATGCATGAATTGGGGGGGGGGGGGGGGGGCAGTGATAAATTTTATTCGTTAATATTGCCTTTAATTTACTCCTGAAGGCACCTGTACGTCACCCCTCCTTTCGAGAACCTCCGCTGCCATGCTCAGTGAGGCAGTTGCGAGGCGTCGAGTTTTCATCCATTTTCCACACGACTTTATATTCCTTTGTTTTTATCAGTCTACTAATACTTTACCTCCACTTTCAAATGAAAAGTCAGACTGACCGCCGTCAGGCTGCACCTCTAATAATATACCTGTATGAGGTGTCCTGCACCTCTTAAGATATAATTAGGACTGAAACCGGGACCAAATATTCACGCGGGAGAAGCTTTTTTTCTGATTAATTTATTTTGCCTTGCATTGCATTCTGAAAGCACAGGGTCTCTGTTTTCATAATTTGCTACAAAGTTTAATATTGTGGTGCTGCTGACAGACTTTCCCGGAAGTGCGGTTTCCATGTTCATATTCAATTTTATAGTGCTGTGAGGTCCACTGCATGACGCTGCCTTAACTTTTGTTTGCATCATAATGTGCTAGCATGCATTGGTTTGTTTCTTTTTAAACGTATTGAAATCAAATATATTATATTGAAATATTATTGTATACCTCTTCAGGAAGTGTAAACCCTGTATATGCTGTTTGTAAGTTTCATGTTCATATTCATCTTGATATCTGTTGTGTGTGTAATTCTTTAGGAAATGTAAGCACTGCATTTCCATGTTCATATTCATTTTTATAGTGCTGTGAGGTCCACTGCATGATGCTGCCTGTAGGCCCCCAGGGCCCAGTCAAGCTGTCTGAGACAGCTTTTTGCCTGGGGGACCCCCAACTTGTAGGTTGGACAATAAAGTGGATTTGGACTTCAGTGCAGCTCCTGCAATACTTCGGGGAAGAGAGCTACGCGAAAATTGCAAAAGTTTGCCCGAATCCACCGTTGGGATCTTTGCAATGATTTACCGTCGCTGCCATTGTATTGCTGACCCCTATACTCTGCAATGCCTGAGTTTATTCAGAAACTCACTGCACTGCAACTCAACGAGCAGATGTGCGAGCCGCCCACACCCACTGTCAGCTTCCCACAGCACACGACAGCGTCACCGCCGCTAGCTCTTCTCCATGTGAAAGTCATGTAATATGTTACAGCAGACGAAGCGCACCGTTCCACAGCACTCGACGGCGAGCAGCCCTGCATCGACCTATAGGCGGCCTCAACTGCAGTGCCGCCACGCCCCCCACAGATGCGACGAAAATATGCGCGTTCAGAAAGGCGGTTCCAAATATTTGAACCGCATATACAATAGCGTTGTGCAAAGAAGAAAGCCTGCCGCAGAAAAAAGAAAACTGCTTATACGTCACGGGCAAAAGCTAAACTAACAAACGTCCTTTCAAGACGCCATTTATCATGAAAATAGACATACATCTCTTCGTAGCGTCCTCCTGCTGCCTAAAGCTTCGACATGAGTTAGGTACACCGAAAACAGGCTCCACTGAAAAGGAGCCACACCGACAAAAACAGTCCGAACACCTAGCATTACGAAGTTGCTTTCTTCTTTCGGCTCTACATGGTTTGTTCATTTCCTTAAATAAACGATAAAAGTACATATAAACGTATATGTTGCCTGTTGTGCAATTGTTTAGCATGCCCGAATATGGAGGTTGAAAATGGCGCCGCAAAAGATGTATTCGGCAAATCTCGATGGAGGGTGCGGAAGGGGTGGAGACGGAGCGCGGAGAATTTCATGCCTCCGATTACTAATTAATCTCGATTGCTGTTTTTTCATTTGCCCCTGCTTCCAGTGGTGGTTAAGGAAAAGTTGAAATTTTTTCCCTTTCCTCATTTCGATTTGTTTTCTTTTGTGCAGAACCAAGATGAACCTTGCTGACACCACGGCCAGGATCACTGCCCACATTGACGAGTTAAGTTCCGTCACCTCTTAGCACTTGAGTATTGAAAGGAGCTCGAAATCAAATCTTACTAGATGCATGCAGCTTGACGGAATTTCGAAAATGTACAAGCTCGATCCTTAAAGCTTTAGATAAGAACGTGCTGTATGTTCACTGGTCCTATAGTTCGCAAGTGTTAGGCTGAAGCTTCAGTATAACATCTGTATAACATCGCCTCAATGCTTGTCTTTGCATCTGTTGAAGGCTTTGGTTACTGTTTTTTTTTTTGTTATAATCTAAAATGGCAAGGTTTAATGCTCCTGCGGCAGCACAGGGCGTTGTCGTATAGTGTACATGCAGGAAGACACCGGCCTAAAACCCTCACATTAGCATCGTGCGCTTTTTTACAACATGCTAAAGGTGCTTAGGAAGACCTAAAACATTTTTGCTCGTTTGCTAAACACAGGAAGGCGACAAAAATAAATAAGCACAGAAAGGTTACCTAATCATGTAAGCATCACCATGCATCAAGCAGCCTTCACAAGCTTGCATGCAATCGTTTCTAAGGATTTCACGCTACAATTGTTATAACCCGCATGGCAATGCGTTCATACCACACAAAGTTCACAATTATGTCAGCCTCACATATAAAATTGTGGCACGCTCCATGCTTGATTTGCGGACAAGAAAATGCTCGAGGTCTCGTTGGTTGTAAGAATCAGCCGGAGTCACTTCTGTCTCGCACTGACTGCGAGGAAGTGACAACCACCGAGCACAGCAGCCGTAACGCAAATGCTTTATTCTGATTATGCTCCACGAAAATGGCGCTACTTGGAGCGAAGTTCAACAGTAGCACCAAGATAGCGTGAAATACATGGACTGGCGGTAAGCGTTGTCCGCTCACACGGCTATGCACTGCACAATATGCAGTAGCGGTATGTAGGATCGTAAGTCGTCTTTTTATTTTGTTCCAAATTCGGCCTCGGGCGCTCCTTTTATGAATGGTCACACACCTTAACTTACGAACAATGGGGTCACAACACAATGCACAGCAAATTAAAGCACGAAGTGACGGTTTCGGTGTTGGAACAGCTTGTTCATGCGACTCTGTTGTGCACTTAACCTACGGATTTTCCAAGATCGAAACCTTTCTTTCTATATTGTCTGTCTAGCGCTGGCGAACACGTCTGTTGCGCTCGCCCGTTCGGAAAGGGTGGATGGCGAACCGACGCGAACGGGGGCACTACATCCTTGTGCATTTCGGTTCCGTAACGCTCGCAAACGATCGCATCCCGCACCTGTAACTCTCTGTCGCAATTCTTGCAATCCACAACACAGCACGTATGTTCTCTGCCGTTTCAAATCTTTGTTACAAGAACACATCCGGCAACCACTCGCGACATTTCCACTGCTGCGTCGAAGCATACACGCCGGCGACTTACGAGGCCCGTAATGGCGCCGTGTTCTGAGCGCACCTGTGGCGCCATCTAATGTCAAGAGGAAGAACTGCGCGCTGTAAACGGTCTACATATATATGCGCTTCGCCTCAGTGGATTCTAGTCGTTATGGAGAGCGCGAAAAATAGGCAACAACGAAAGATCGAAGCGAGGAAGAGAAAACGCGCTCAATTGCTTTCGCAATTCAACTAGGGTTAACTAGAGCTAAACCACAGCCAATTTTTTTGTGCTGGTCACACACTTCTCAGAAGGAGGAGGAGGAGGAAGAAAAAGGAAACGCAGGGAGGTTAACCAGAAGGATAATCGGTTTGCTACCCTGCACGTGGGGAAAGGGGTGAGGCGATAAAAAAAAATTAAAGAGAAAGGAGAGTAGCAGAAAATTGGTCACATTGAAAAGTCAGCGTTCGTTAAAGTCACAGCCTATCATGCCGGCCAGTGGAGCAGTGCATTGGAGGCCTTTACCGCCGGTGATCGGGGGGGCGCTAGCGTCGGCTCCGTGACAAATCGCAATCAATTGCGATACACCAACTTTTTTCCCTGCAAGCCTGGTATTATCGTCTCCAGGAACCTCAGCGGCACCCGTCTACACCACGTTTTTTAAGGTGGGGCCAATTTTTGACCACTTTTCGGTCATTTGAAGCGTTCGTCACGCCGCGGTGGTGCTAAGCCTAACGGCGCCGGGGCCTGCGATGGCCCCGGTCGGGGATCCCTCGGCTCTGGCGGCTCCAAATCAAGTCACCGGATACGACTCAAGGCGAAGATCCTCTACCAATCGAGGACGACTACCTACAAGATATGGTCCGCGTCTGGCGCGGAAAGAAGAACGCGGCAGCGGCATCAAGGGACGCTGGTGCTGGTGCCACCCAGCAACAGGCACCGGCTAGCTCTGCGCATACGCAGGGCCGGAGTGCGCTGAACGCAGCCTCGAAGAACTCCAAGCAACTCCGGTGGCGGCCGCAGAACACGCCGCACATTGAAAAAGATGACATCGTTGTGGTGCTGAAACCAAGAAACACGGTCGACCTCAAGGCAACATTTGGTCCTGGACAAGCCGGCGCTGCAGTCCGCAGCATCCTCGGGGCCGACGCAAATGCTGGACTTGAGGTGTGGCCCGTTTGGGACCAAAACATCCTTGTATGTGCACTGAAATCAGTCGACGCCGCGGAGAAGCTACTCCGGGATATTGTGCTGCCGGTAGGGGAACGCGAGCTACCGTTCCGGGGACACCCTAAACTCTCCGGTGCGTTCTGTCGAGGCGTCGTGACTTTCGCCAGACGAAACGTCTGAAAGCGTTAAAAGTAAACTCAGTGCGGAACAAAATGTGGTGTCTGTGCGCAAGCTAGGGGGAACCCCGGTTGCGGTGATCACCTTCGCGGGGACCAAGGTGCCACGGACGGTGTTGTACAGCTACGAACGGCTCCCTGTTCGCCTGTACAAGAAAACAGTGCCAGCATGCCACCGCTGTGGCACAGTGGGCCATCGGGCCGATGCGTGCCCGCGACCGCAGCCGGCACGCTGCAAACGCTGCGGAGTCCAGGTTCCCGATGCCACTCCTGACGGCCTAGCGGAACATGACTGTGTTCCGAGCTGCCTCATCTGCGGAGGCGGCCACCCTACCGGAGCTCCTGGCTGTGCTGGGCGGTTCCGGAAAGCCATCAAACCGAGCTCCCCATCCGGATCGAAACCGAAGACAAAGACGGGGCCCAAGCAGGCTCCTCCGCCCAAGGCCAAGAATGCGCCAGCCGATCAGGAAGTCAAGGCCAAACCCGGCACATCGAAACCTGTCAAGTCCGCAACCCAGGCGGTGCCCCCGGTCCTCAACGCCAGGGACTTCCCGCCCTTGGCACCCGTCCAATCACAGGTGAGCAGTTGGAGTAGGGCAGTCTCTGGGCCCCCTACCCGTCCCTCCCTTACCCGTCCCTCCCCTACCGAAACCGCCCTACAGCAGCAGGTAGAGGAGCTCAGGCGCCAGAACCAAATTCTAGCGCGCAAAATTCAGGAATTAGAGCCCAAACAGGCCGGGTCATCCGAACCAATGCAAGAAGCTGAGCCAGATGACGAGGATGACGGATCATCCGTAACATCTTGCCTCACTAGCGTCTCGCGGCAGAGCGGGGACACGGTAGTTGGATCAGCTGGTCGCGTCGCCGGCCTAGAGGCACTGCAGCGCCAAACCGAGCAACTGGAGGAGCAAGTGGCGGCCCTCCCGAATCAAATCATGTCAGCAGTCCGCGAGTCCTTCCAGGACATGTTCAAGGCAGCTTTAACGCAAGCACTTCCCGACCTTATGGCCCAGGTCACTGACTCGGTCCTTAAAGCCGTGCAGCTCTGGGTCAGCACCCAAATTCAGAACGCCACTAGCTCCGATTCCCCTCACCTCAAAGGTAAGACAGCCTCCCGCCAGGCAGCGAAGGAACACGGTTCAGGCTCGGCAGCTGTTGGGTCGGTGCGGCCCCTCGCTGTGGTTGCGCTGGCTCCCGGCCAGAGCTAGACCGCTCCCCCGTAAATAAATAGAACAAGATGGCTAGCACATCTAATAGGAATGATAAAAACCTTGAAAAATTCCAAATCATCCAATGGAACTGCAGGGGTTTCAGGGCTTGGAAAAAACGGTCACACCTCCAGCTCTACCTGCAGTCCCTAGGTGACATGCCCGCACTCGTTGCCCTGCAGGAGCCCGGCATAGACGCTAAATTATCAGGCTACAGCACCTTTCAGGGGGGCCCCTCTACGTGCATCCTGGTGAATAAGGCTTACACCGGGGTTCAGGTCGACTTAGACTTGAGTACCGAGCAAGAATATACAATGGTCCGGGTACTGCCTCTCAGACGCCGCGACCCGTCAATACATATCCTCAACATATACTGCCCTCCGCGTAAGCCGCGCGTAACTTTTAATGAAATCTTCCTTCGCGCGATAAAAATGGCAGCCAAAGAGCCTCTAGTGATCGTTGGAGACTTCAATGCTCCCAGCCTTCATTGGGGCTACCACTTCGAACAGGCAAGAGGACGTAAGCTGGCGGAGCTCATCTCCACCCTCAGCCTCACGTTGCTCACGGACCCGGCGTATCCCACCCGAGTGGGGAATTCGGTAACCCGCGACACGTGTCGAGACCTTTCTCTCCTTAAAAATGCTAGAGCGGCTGCTTGGGAGAACTTAGGAGATTCTCTAGGCAGCGATCACCTCCTTCTCCGGATTACACTCATGGCGAAGGCAGCGCGCAAAAAATGGGGTCAGGCCAAGCTGACCGATTGGCACAAATTCCGAAATCACACTATCCCTCCCGTACTATTTTCCGGCGGCTACGCGGAGTGGGCTAACCACATATACAAAATTTAGAAACAACACGTCACAACACTACAAACCACCGAAGAGATCCCCGCAGTGGACACCCATCTCCTGCATTTGTGGGAGGCGCGCCGGAGCTTAACTAAACGGTGGGAAAAGCAGAAAACTAATCGCAAATTACGCGACCGCATAGTCAAACTCACAGAGCAAGCTGCAGCGTATGCTGCCGAACTCTCAGATTCAAATTGGATAGCACGCTGCGACGCCGCAGCTCATCAGATGAGCTCGAAGGGGACGTGGCGTCTCTTTCGCAGTCTAATCGACCCCTCTCAAACGAGAGGGGAGACGCAAAAGCAGCTCCGGCGGGCTCTGCAAGGGTATCAAGGTACGACGGCGCAACTTGCGGACACTCTGTGCGACAGATATCTTTGTCGTACGGAGGACCCGCCTGGGCCTGAGTACATGTACTCTGGCAGGCCTAACGAAACACTTGATGCCCCTTTTGAGTTGTACGACCTTAAGGCGGCCTTAGCAAAAATGCACCGGGGTACGGCTCCGCGACGGGATCACATAACTGTGAACCTGTTGGCGAACCTACCGGACTCAGCCTACCTCCATTTATTAGAATACATCAACCAGATCTGGGACGGGCGTCCACTCCCTCCCGAGTGGAAAACGTCACTTGTGACGTTTATCCCTAAAACAGGTAAGGCCGCGAATACGGACAACCTGAGGCCCATATCATTGACCTCATGTGCGGGCAAGCTTATGGAGACGATGGTTCGGGATCGCCTCTCTCCATACCTGGAGAGTAAGGGCTTCTTTGCAGTCACCATGTTCGGGTTTCGCCCCCACATGTCTGCACAGGATGTCCTTCTCCAGCTGCACAGGGATGTAATACGACCCACAACTATGCAACACAATGGCAAAGCCATCCTCGCCCTTGATCTGAAAGGGGCTTTTGACAATGTTAAACACGGATGCATCCTGGCCAACTTGAGTTCTACCGATTGTGGGGCTAGGGCCTACGCGTATGCAAGAGATTTCTTGACTAATCGCCAGGCCTTTCTTCGGATTGAGGGCGAGGAATACGGCCCTTACATGATGGGAACACGGGGTACCCCTCAGGGAGCGGTGTTATCACCGCTCCTGTTCAACATAGCTATGATGCGCCTCCCAAGCCAACTCGCCCGGGTGGAAGGCATTCAACACGCGTTATATGCAGATGACATTACAATTTGGACCACTGAGGGGAGCCTTGGGGACATGGAGGCCCGCCTTCAGCAGGCCGTTTCCATAGTCGATGCGTATTCTATTGACTGTGGGCTCCAATGTGCTCCAGCGAAATCAGAGCTTTTGCATGTCAGAGCGAACCCAAAGGATAGGACAGCAATTCACATCTCTCTGTCAGGAGGTCCTATTAGAGAGGTGGAGGTGCTCCGTATTCTGGGCCTTTTCATTCACCACAGACTCAGACCGGACTCCACCATTCTGAAACTCAAGAGAGTAGGGAAACAGGTAGGGCGCATGATCCGCCGCGTTTCCAACAAGCGAGGTGGTCTGCGGGGCAGGGACGCGCTTCGGCTCGTCTATGCCTTCGTGACTAGCCGGATCCTCTACGCCGTGCCCTATCTCCGCACTACTAAGCAAGACGAGGCGCGAATAGACGCCGTCATCCGCAAGGCAACTAAGCGAGCCCTGGATCTCCCGGTGGCTACCTCTAATGCCAAACTCAAGGCATTGGGGCTGCTAAACTCCTACCAGGAGCTGCGGGAGGCCCACCTCGTGAACCAATACACGCGGCTCATGCAGACGGCCCCTGGGCGCCGTCTGCTAAACCGCTTACACATCCAACACGACTGCACTCCGGAGGAGGCGGAGCGTACCCCAGTACTGTGGCGCCATATGCTCTGGGTCTCCATGCTACCCCGTAACATGTACACCGACATGCACGTAAACAGGCGACAAGCGCGGGCTCGGGCTCTTGAGAGACAACACGGCTCTTGACCCGGTGTATATTATGTAGACGTAGCAGGCCCATCGCCCACGGGATTTTACACGGCCGCTGTCGTTCACCAGGAAATGCACGTTGATGGACTCTCTTTTCGAGCCCCGAATTCAATGCGAGCCGAGGAAGTAGCGATAGCGCTTGCTGCCGCCCACGCCAATTCGAGAATCATCATTACGGACTCCCGAAAAGCAGGTGATCATTACTTGGCAGGGGAGATCTCCCCCTTAGCTGCTTGTATTCTAAGACGGACTGCCACTGATCCAACACCCAAAATAATCATTTGGGCTCCTGGCCACCAGGGCTTACGAGGTAATGAGGCCGCTGACGCGGCTGCCCGAGCGCTTACTCACCGGGCTCCTCATCCCAGCTCTTCTGGCTCGGGGACTAACCTGCCGCTGCTGCGATTCAAGGAAATTATAACGCATTATAGCGACATCCACCGCCTTTTCCCGGCCCCTGCAAAGGGTCTGAGTAAGACGGAGGAGCGAACTTTAAGGCGCCTGCAGACAGGTACTCTATTCTGTCCTGCAATCTTAAAGCATTACGATCCTAACACGGATGGACGATGCCCACACTGTGGGGAGACCTGTGACATCTTCCACATGGTGTGGGCACGTACTCAAAATCCCCACCTCCCCCCTTCCCCTACCCCTTCCAGAGAGGCATGGGAGACTGCCCTTCTCAACTGCTCCTCGCTTGAGTCCCAAATGGCTCTGGTGAAACGGGCTAGAGACGGGGCATTGTCATGCGGTGTTCCGGACTAGGGACGCCGACCATGTAGCGGGGCAACTCTGTGGCTCCTAAACTCTATTTCAGTAATTAAAAGTTTTCACCACCACCACCACCGACGATCGCCGCGGCCAGTGGCCGAGAATCTTCCTTTCCATCAGTGGGCGTGAATCTAGACGCTCCAGCGCACGGCTGAGAGACTGCCTCATGTTCGCCCAGGCGTGCGTGGACCTCGTGTCGCTGGAAAAGCACCAGTTCCTTCGGCGCTGGTCTGCCCGCTTCTTCGTCGTACGCAGGGGCCGTGTTACGGTGCGGCCCCTGCCATATTGTGTGGCGCGCGTGTGTGGTGCGCGTTGTTCGCGCGTTGTTCGTGCGCGTTTTTTGCGCGCGGGTTTTTGTGTGCGGTTTTCAACCTGGCGTGCTTCCCCCACGTATTGACCCACTAGAACTTCCTTGGACACTTTTTGTTTTTGGACACTTACGTTCCCTGTGAGTGTGTGTGCATAGGGCGACATCAGTTGCCGCAATGTATCTTTGTTTTTGTAGACGGACGGATGTCCCTTTTTGATCGAGAGTCCAAATAAACTTCTCTTAATTCGGCGCTGTAGGCAGGGCAGTCACAAAGAATGTGCGATATAGTCTCGTCATGCCCGCAAATGGCCCATGCAGGGCTATCAGCCATGCCGACCAAGAAAGAGTAATGGTTGGTAAAAGTTACACCAAGCCAGAGGCGACACAGCACACTTCTTCACGTCGTGGTAGGCCGGATGGAAGCCGGAGCTTCAGATCTGGGTCCAAGGAATTTAAACGTGAACTGAAAAAATTGACTTCGGCTTAGCTAAGGTTAAGCCTGGATATCTCGAAGCGAAAAGCTGTGGCAAGGCGGAGGAGGAGCCGCGCGTGTAGTGAATACGGGCTGTCTTAGAAGGTTGCTTTAGAGACATGTACTGTGGCGTGCATTCCTCTCGGGTGTACACCAAGATATGAGAGACAGGCATTTGCTTTCCTTAAAAGCAATTTTCATTTCATTTCATTTTCCTTAAGGTTACGGCGCGGTTCGGGTATCCACCGAGATATGAGAGAGGCAGGATTCGTTTCCTTTCCTTAAAACCAATTCTCTTTTCATTTTCCTTCCCTTACGGCGCGGTTCGGGTGTCCACCAAGATATGAGAGGTTCCTCACGCACTGCTTGTCTTTTCTCTATTTTTTTATTTGTGCAGCGTGTGACGTCACTCCTTTCGGGGGGGGGGGGGGTACACAAAGATATGAGAGAGAGGCATTTCCTTCCTTAAAATCAATTTTCATTTCATTTCATTTTCCTTAAGGGCCTTACGCGCCTTACGCGCGGTTCAAGTCAAAAGGATCGACTGGAAATATCTGTTCTCGCTTCGGCGAGCGCGGCTTCGGCCGCGTATCAGTTTGTTCAGCAGGGGGCCCCCCTGAATTTTGACGGGTGTTCACCGAGATATGTGAGAAAGTTACTGCGTATTTCCTTTCCTCAAATACAATTTTCATTTTCTTCATTACGGGCCCTCTTTGTCTTCTTTCACTCCCACTTCCTGCCTTCCTCTGCGGTGCGGTTCAGGTGTCCACCATCTCGGTGGACACCTGAACAGAGAATTACAGAGAATTACAGCGCCATTTCCTTTCCTCAAAAAGCGTTGCGTTCAAAGGGCAAGGCATCGCGCCGAACGGGTGGTGGCGTTCCGTAGACTCCCTGGCAGCGCTACAACTCGCTGTCGCGTTCCACTCGTAAAGGCTAAGCTTAAGCGTCATTAATTAGCAGTTAATTAGTATTCAGGCATTAATCAGTAATTAACATTTAATTAGTGATTTGTCATCACTTAGTAATTAGTACTCAATTGTATGTGACGCCACCAGTGCCACAGAAGCAGGGAAAGTGGTGGGGAAAACGCTTTCGCCTCTACGCACTTTAGGCAGTCAAAGTGCCCCCTGAATTTTACTGATACAAAAACGCGCCTGCCTTTTTTGTGAGTTTGAACTTTAGTGGAGCTAATGTGATGTGGAGGGATAAAATGTGACCTTTCGAACTATTTTAGAGTGTAGCTCTTCGGCGCCCATTCCTGCGTTTCGCGGTGTCGCCGTCGCCGTTGTCCGGGACGGCGTTTTCACGTTGTCCGCGAGGCCGTTGCATAAACGTCTTTTCAAGGCCTAAGTCACATAAAAGAAGCCAACACTTTTAGTGCGAAAGCTTTAAAGGCCCCTTTACACAGAAAATCTGGCGTCGACATTGTGATCGAAAAAAAAGAAATTCGCTGTGGCTTAGCTTGGTTAAGCTCGGTAATTGCGAAAGCAATTTCCGTACCTACGCCGTGGTTCAGCTGGTAGCGTAGCTGGTGGTGGTGCTTGTGGTTAGACTTGTGGTGATGCATCGGTTATACAATCCAATCCAAACCAATCCATCCAATCCAATCCCATCCAGTTCATCCAATCCAATCCATTCCAATCCAATCTAATCTAATCTAATCTAATGTAATCTCATACAATCTAATTTAATCCAATCCAATCTAATCCAATCTAATGCAATCAAGGTCAAATGAAGGTCAATGGTGGTCACCGCCGCGGCACGGCAAAAGCGTGAAAGTGCAAGTAGTATTGCTTTCGCAATAAAATGGCGAGCATGGATTTGGCAGGTTGTGCCCCGAGAGCAACCTAGGAGGCCAACCTTTGACCAGCCAAGACACAGGGGCAGCGCGCAAAGGAGGTCCTGGTGATCATTAGAGTAGCCCTTTGTTTTCCGTCGAGGGCACGTTGGGTCAAAGCCCAGGATTTTGAGCGACTGTGCTAAGGAAAGGCCAAGATAGTAGAAGGTAGGGGAGTGTGGAGCAGGCGTCTGCGGGCGAGTCAGGCGGACGTCAGGATAGCGCCGCACAGGGAGGCGACGTTGATACGAGACCGGCCAGCGAGAGAACAAAAGTGCAGGGGCTAGAAGCAGAAAAAGCGAGGCGCGATTTTTTTTTTGTCGTGTTAGCTTTTGTATATGGCTAGAACTGAGCCGCCAGGCCTAAAAAAGAACGAGCTGTAATGATTGATTCGTTTTGGTATAAAGAAACAGGGTTCCATTCCTTGTTTTTATCTCGCATAAATGCACTCTACAGGCTGAACGCCGCTGCTGGAAGCCAAAAAGAAACAATTGCGAAATGGCGTTCCTCTCTCTTGACGCATAAGCTGCCTACGTTTTCTGCGTGTTTTGTCAGCTTCATCGTTGAGCTGAATCTTAGGATGTAGAAGTAGGTTTCATAGCGCTGCTTAATGGGGGCAAGTGCGGTTTAGAAGAGCTAAACATGATAAGTTCGGCTGTGAACATTTTGAAAGCAATAAGCTCATGGAGTGAGCAACGCGGACAGGAAAGACGCAAAAACGAGAGGAACTGCGCCTACTCTGCTAACGTTGGTCCTGTCATGCTCGTATTGGGCCGCCGCGGTGGTTATGGTGCTCGGCTGTTGACACCAAAAGACGCGGGTTCGATGCCGGCCGCGGCAGTAGAATTTCGATGGCGGCTAAATTCTACAGGCCCGTGTTTTGTGCGATGTCAGTGTAGGTTAAAGAACCCCTGGAAGTTGCAATTTCCGGAGCCCTTCACTACGGCGTGTCTCATAGCTTGAGTCTCTTTGGAACGTTAAAACCTTAAAAAACAACACCAAGATATGTTCATATTGGCCTTCTCATGAACCAAGTAGCCTGAACAAATGCTTTACTAAGATGTCTTGAACTATCTTTTCCTCTTAGATTCGGTCGGAACTCAATTGCAGTTTTCAAAAATTCCAGGTCGAGGAATAAATGGGGTTGCCCTATGTTTGCAGTATCGTGAGCGATAAAAGCAAAACCAGCAGTCTTTCAATTCCTGAGACGGGCAAAAAGCATTTGTGATTCCGAAAGTGGCAAGATCATGTGAACTGCGCAATGAGAAATTGTGACATGGTGTGCATGTTCTGTATCACATACAAAATAAAATAATAAATGCATAAGGCACACCTCCACGTTTTAGTTAGTCATTCCACTATTCTGGCATGGTTTTGTCAACTCTTGATCTGGACGTGTGACGTAACAACGTGTCTCAGGCCATGATGGACGTCGAAGCGGAGGGCTAGAGATTTACTTGGACTCTCTGTGCTTCTTTAACATGAACGAACACTGCAAAGCAAACCGCCGTTTGTGCATTTCACCTGCATCAAAATACGGTTCCCGAGACTGCCATCGAACTGGAACCTTCAGATCACCAATAGAGCGCGAAAGTCCTGGAAGGAAGGAAGGAAGGAAGGAAGGAAGGAAGGAAGGAAGGAAGGAAGGAAGGAAGGAAGGAAGGAAGGAAGGAAGGAAGGAAGGAAGGAAGGAAGGAAGGAAGGAAGGAAGGAAGGAAGGAAGGAAGGAAGGAAGGAAGGGAAAATTTTATTTTGCTGTAGTGCTTTTTCTGCGGTTTTAGGGCATCTTCAGAGACGTTCTCTCCGCGGTTGTATTTCCAGGAGTATTCTCTGTCGACGTCGTCCACCTCTAATCAGTCGTCGGTTGCTCTCAGTCCAGGGCTCCGCTGGAGAGTCTCCCATTGCTCTGCACTCGGGTGCTGTATTTTGGGGACCACGTCTATTGTTTTGGCAGGTCTATGTAATGTGATATAGATTGGCTTTTTCGTCGCACCAGGGACATTTGTCCGCGTATATTGTAGGGTGCATTTTGTATAGTGTATGTAGATTTGGGTAGGAACCTGTCTTTAATTGTCTTCGAGTGACAGCTTCCTCTCTGTTGAGCGATTTGTGCGGCGTGGGGTATCCCCTTCTTCTGTGTCTGTTGTTTTCTAGTATGGCCGAGTATTCATAGGGTGCTGGCGCGAGTTCCGTGGTCTCGTCGGATGCTCGAAAAGTAATGTATCCTCGAGCTATCCTGTCGGCCTCCTGGTTCCCTGCCACCCCCGTGTGCCCCGGAAGCCACACAATTGCTACTGTAGCGGGCAAACTTTTGTAGAGATTTGGAACACTACACAGCGGAACATTTACATACGGTCACCCTTATATCGCCAGTCGTAAAAATGCAAAATGAGATTGCCAGGAGTTCGGGACAGCAGATTAGAATACTTGTTTTGTCAAGACGTAGCACAAGAGGAAAAACTTGCAGCGTTTGGTTTTTGTTTAAAAAATACGCTATTTAGAACTAGATAGCCCTTTCGTACCCGCCGTGGAGACTCAGTGCTTTAGGCGCTCGTCTACCGAGCCAGAGTACTACCCGGGCTCGAACCCGACCGCGGCGGCCGCGTTTCGATGGAGGCCGAACGCAAACGTTGCCCGTGTGCTGTGCGATGTCAATGCCCGTTAAAGATCCTCAGGTGGTCGAAATTACTCCGGAGACCTCCACTACGGCACCTGCTTCTCTTTTTCTTCTTTCACTCCCATCTTCCTCCCTTCCCTTACGGCGTGGTTCAGGTGTCCACAGAGATATGTGAGATCAATACTGTGCTATTTCCTTCCCCCCCAAAAAAACCAAAACCGATCCTTTGATCTGTGCGGTTTAGCAGTAGACAATGCTGTTGTGGACCGGCGTATACGTGGGCATGGAATCTTTGGAATATAGTCCTAAACGCGCTATATGGAGTGTTGTCGAGATATAAATATCCAACAACTTTATTTTTTTTTTGGATAAACGCTGCCCTCAATGAGGGAAAGCCAAGTTGATATCTTTGAAACCGCTGGAAAAGAGCGATTGTTGCTGTAGGTTGTTTGAGAATGGAGTTTTTGTACTTATAAAAACGGCTAAATTTTTAAGTGTTTCCATAAAGGCCCCTTCTTTAAAGCATGAATGGTTTTGGAAGGAATGTTAAGAAAGGCATCGTGGTGGCGATATAACTTTGGTGTTTACGGGAGACCACCTTGAACATGAGTCATCAAGGAAAACCTGGTCCGTTAAATGTGCGTGTCGTTTAGAAAACGCGGCTTCTTTTTTTACGGTTCCTTAGGCCGCAAGCCCAGCTACGCAAGCTAACGGCTGACATAAACTCGTGATAGCGACGGAAGTTTTGGCCGGACCGCCTGCGCTCACTTAGAGCCCTCAAGAAGAAACACTTCGAAAGAGCAAGTATCGGCGGAATATGTTGCCCTCGCCATTAGGCGCTTAAGAAAAAAGAAGAGAGCTTAGTTTAGGCATTCAGCGAACCTTATGTTCAGGGTCCTTGTGCAGTAGTCTTTCAAAAGATAAAGCGTTGTTCCGTAATAGATGAACTGTCAAGTGATTTCCAGAAAGGCTATGTGTCCTTAAGAACAAATTGTTCGTCTTGAAAAGTAAGGGCAGTAGTTAGAACCGTTTTAATCAGTTGATCACAGAGTTGGCTCTGCGGGTCGTTGTACATGGGTTGAGAAAGCAAAAACAGTCAAGAGAAAATTCACGCTTCGCTTCGAGTGCGCGAACAAGTTTTGAATAAAAGATGATGTTCTTGTACGTTGTATTGTCGCAAGCAGTTCTTGTATTAGATGTCTTCTGCCTTTCATTCACTGAGAGCTCTGTGGGCAAATGATATCGTCACTGTAAGGAATTTACTACTTCGTGTCCAGCGTAAAGGGGAGTACGAACTTAATGCCAGCCGTTCAGGGAGAGAATAGGAAGTAGTTCATTACTGTTTCGAAAACGCGGGAAATTTTTTTGGAAGTTTGAATTTTAGTGGAGTTAATTAATGCGATGTGGAGGAGAAAAATCTGACCTTTAGAATTATTTTTGAGATATCGTTATAAACGAAATTTTAACTCTTCATTTGGAGCTACACCGACCCTCTGGATTCTGCTGTGGCACGGTGCAGCGTTGGGAGTGATACCACTACATTTAATGCTGAGTAGGCCCGGACATTGTAAACGCTGGGGTTACCGCTGAGGAGTTGAGAATGATGGCGGCGAGCAATGCGCCCAGCTGCATCCTGTCTCGCACTCGAGCAACTTCGTCTTCTACGCCCGTCCGTAAACAATGGCGGTACAATAGCGTCAGGATCGCAGAACCCGAAACAATGCTTTTCAAGCAAATATACAATCGCGGCTAGTCTCTAAACATAGCGATGCAGTATGAGAGCACCACCAATTTTCCATATGTCGATTCTATGAAAGGTTGAGAGCAAGGCTTAAGAGGCCGTTGCATAAATGTCTCTTCTACGCCTAAGCCCGGCAGCGGGGGTAGAATTTCGATTGAGGCGAAATTCTAGAGGCCCATGTAATGTGCGATGTCAGTGCACGTTAACGAACCCCAGTTGACCTAAATTTCCGGAGCCCTTCACTACGGCGTCCCTCATAGTCTGAGTTGCTTTGGGACGTTAAACCCTCGTAAACCAAACCAAAAGGGGCTATCACATTCAATGCTAGAGCGTTAAAGGCCCGTTACGCACAAAATATGGCGTTGGCGTTATGGGCCACCTAGGTCATCTGACCTTGTGGCGACATCAGAACCTGCCGTTGGTGTTCCTTGTTTTGGAACGTTATTTATTGGTATGCTTTGGAGATGGATGTTCGAGATGCAGTAAACAAGGAAGAAACCTGCTATTCCCACTGTGCTTCCATGGTGCCAGCAGACACAGCCCAACAGACCGCCTGACCCTCTGACCAGCACGGCGGGTGTGGGGGCAAAGAACATCAACCACTCGAGCGGCTCAAGAGACTGTCGCGCCTCCAAAGCAAGCCCCGCGGGTGAGAGCAAGGTAGCGAGTACAGGGTTGTTTAACTGGCGCAGTTTTACAGGACCTGGTGTTGCTGAACTGGAGACTGCTGTGAATACCACGACGTCGCTATTGTTGAAGACGGTGGGCGACCTCAACAACGCAGGAGCCGTCCAACTTTTTGACCAGCCAGGACACCGGGCCAGGCATAGGAGGTCCTGGTGATCAATCAGTAGACCTTTATTTTCTGTCGAGGGCACGTTGGGTCAAAGCCCAGGTTTTTGAGCGACGATGCTAAGCTAAAGCGGGAAGATGGTAGAGGGAGGGCTAGTGTGGGTTTGGCGCCCGCGGGGCAGACAGGTGGACGTCAGAATAGCGCCGCACCGGGGGCGACGTTGATGCGAGACAGGCCTCCAGGAGAACAAAAGTGCAGGTGCTAGAAACAGAGAGAGCGAGGCGCGAATTTTTCCTTTGTCGTGTTAGCTTTTAGATACGCCTAGAACTGAGCCGCCAGCCCCCCCCCCCCCCCCCAAAAAAAAAAAGAGTAAGCTCTATTGATTGATTCGTTTTGGTTGTGATTTTACACAGCCTCTTCAGAAACGGGGTTCCATTCCTTGTTTTCAGTTTGCTAAATGTACTCTAGAGTCTGAATCCCGCGGCTGCAAGCCAAAAAGAAACAAATGCCTGAATTTGCGATACATTGCAACATGAAATGACGCTCTTCACTATTGACGCATAAGCTGTCTACTTTTTTTGCGTGTGTCATGAGCTTCTTCGTCGAGCTTAGTCTTGGCATGCAAACGTAGGTTTAGTATGGTTTGGTTTATGAGGTTTAACGTCCCAAAGCGACTAAGGCTATGAGAGAGACGTAGGTTTAATACCGCTGCCTAATGGGAGCAGGTGCGGTTCAGAAGTACTGAGCGTGATATGTTCGGCTTTTGAATGTTTTGAAATTGTTATGTTGGCGGCGCGACCAACGGGTATAGAGAAGACACGAAACGAAAGCAACAGTGCGTACCTTAATACCATTGGTCGTGCAATATTCATATTGTTCTTACCATGAACCAACTAGCCTGAATAAAAGTTTTACTAGTAATTCCTAAACTATCATTTTTTCTTTGATTCGCTCGAAAGTTAACCGTAGTTTAAAAAAATTACAGGTTGATGAATAAATCGAGCTCCCCTTCGCCTGCAGCATCGTGAGCGACAAAAGAAAAACGAGGATTTTCCGGTTCCTGAGTGGGGCAAAAAACATTCATGACTCCGAAAGTGGCAACGTCATTTGATATCCGCGATCAGGGGTCGTGCTGTGCATCTGCTGTATCAGTCAAAGAACAGATTCACGAATGCATACGACACACCTATTCATTTTAGTTAGGCACTTCCACTATTCAAGGCATGGTTTTGCCAACTCTTGATGAGGACATGTAATATGGGCTTGGTGCTGTTGGGACTGGGCCTCCGAGCCAAGAAACGGTCTAGGCGACGGTGAGTCAAATGACTTTTATGTACAGTATGTACAAGGGCTTTTACATGATACAAGGGCCAAGAGCACCACGGGCAAGCAAAAAGAAGAAGGCCGGCCCCGGCGGCGAGTGTAGTTCGGGCGTGATGGCTCTTCTGCTGCCCGTCTGCTGCGCGGGTTCAGCGCGGCTCCGTTTTTAAAGCCGCCGTTGTCCGTTGAGGCAGCCAGCCGTTCAAATCCTCCAATCAGGTCACGGCACTGGCCACCGTTCAAATTAGACAAATGGTCAAGAGGCGCCCGGCCGTTGAAGGCTTGCAGTCAGGAACGGGCGGCCGGCGAAGCGCCGCAGGTGTTCGAGCCGACGGAGAGGAGGGGGAGGAGGAAGGGTCCACGCCAGGCGCTGGCGAGGCGGGATGATTCACGCTGCAAGCCGTGACATGTCCGACGGAGTCTGGGCCTGCTTTGAGCGGCGGCGGGCGCGCAGCGCTGGTTTCCAGAGATTCCAGCCAGCGAAATGTGGGCGGCAGCACAACAGCCCCACCGCCGCCAGACAATGCGCCACGAAGACGAGCTACTTCCGCGTGGCTCGGATGCGGGGCGCGCTCGTACGCCAGGCTCCTCCAAGTTCTCGTCCGGTGTTCAGCCGCAGGTAGCTCCAGGCTCCTTTCCGTGAACAGGTCCCGCTCGTCAGGACAGGATCACTGCTCCGCAGCTTTGTCGCCCAGGTGGCTGGATCAGCTTCGCTCGGTCCTTCCGAAGAGCTTGCTTCTCAGCATCGGTCGTCGATCGTTCTGCATCTTGCCAAGAACCGACCGACAACGGGCAACACCCAACACGAGTAATTGCCCTCTGTCACCCGTCAAAACATCAGACTTAAAGGTCATAAAAACTCCGCTAGCAATAGTTCTGTCCCCTTTTCGCCCCCTCTTCAACAAGAGACACATGTGGGATACAAGAACTCTAAAGTAATAACTCAAAGTGTCAAACACATGTAACACACAGAATAAAAGGAATGCAAAGTAAATTTGCTCTCCTGAGATCACTCGACCAGGAAAACACTCAGCTGAGGCCACAAATGAGGACATCAATTTTGCCCCAATTTACGAGCGGACTTGATAACCGCACGCGAAGTGACAAAATAGTCATTAGGAGGCGAAGACAGCCTTGCTTAGAACGCACAGCTTAGTGCGTCTGCGTTCGCGTTTACCTCGCTTCCAACGGACGTTAAATAATACTCGCTAACGTGGAAGCTAAAGTGTCTGCTTCTTTCACTCTGGCTGCGCTTTTTTTTCTCTCTCTCTGTACTTCTTCTTCCAGTTTCTACGGGAGGTACAGTACGAGAGCGATTCGCTTTCACTGACTAGCGACTTGTCCCTTTCTTTGCGCTTCCCGCGCCTGTCGCGACGTCCCATATCAAGTGCGCAATGCTTCCGATGGGACCGTTCTTTCTTTCTCTCTGTTCGTGGGGGCAAGTCAGACCTTCCACGAGTCTTGACTTTCTCGCGCACCCTTTTGCCTCTCCGCTCGATGTCAGGTTCGCATCTACACGGCCTTTTGATTTTACGCCTACTAAGTGGCGTCTTCTCGAATCGCGGCTTTCCATCGCGGTACCTATGCTTGGCCGAGCGCTTAGGCAGTTTCTTCTTGCCAATTTTCTTGCTCCTATCACTGCAGCCTCATACAATCTTTCGCTCTTTGAGCCGTACTCGCGTTTTCCCTGCGCGCGCGTGCCGGTTTCTGTGAGATCGCGGTTTCTTCCCTGACTGCAGCGGAAAGCGATAGACTTCATGCGCGTCTTGCTCTCTTTGTGCTGGCGGCAAGATTCTCTCTTGACCCGCTCCTTAATTTTTCGCCTCCCGGGCAGCGCTCTCTTGAATCTCGCTTTGCAGCCTTTGTGCACTTTCCCGCGCGAAGGTTTACATGATTTCTTTTTTCAATTTATTCTACTGCACAGATGCATTGCCTCGGCACCCTCGCTTTGCGCGGCAGTGATGCCTGGCACATTTCTTTAGCTCTGATTCCGACACTAGTTTCTGGGCTGTCGAAGTGATTGACTTTGTTGCTATCCATGTGCCGTTGAAGCTGATGCTTCCGATGGTGGCAACCCGTTTTCGCGCGTTTTCCGTATTTCTCTTTTCGACGGCGCCCGTCTTTCTTATCCCTGCCTTTCATCTTTCGGCGGTACCACTCTTTCTTTTGCCCACCTTTCACCGTCTTTCGGTGACAGCTCTCTCTCTTGAGCTTGCCTTTACTGTCCTTTCGGCGGCAGCACTGCTTGTCTATAACCTTGTTGTGATAGCTCTCTTTTCGGAACACGCTGTTACTTTACTTCCGGTTGCAGCTTTCTTTCTTATGTTTGCCTTTCATTTTTCGATGGCAATACTGTTTCGCTAGCTGGTTCTTCGAAAGAACATGCTGCTTTCGTAGCCTAGGTTCCTGCTGTCTGACAATACTGCTCTGATTGTCAGACGATGCACATGTGCTACCTAGATCAGGCCTGTCTTTGGCGCCTTTACTAAGTTCCTCAAAGCTGCGGTCTTCCTGCTCAGCGTCTCTGAGTGCGCATTCGTCCTCATCTTTCTCGGACGGGCTGACGTCTACCGCCCCTATGTCGTCTGGAACGTTCTGTTCTCCACTGTCGTCCAGCACCTTAGTTTCTTCAGGCGCAGAAGAACCAGTGTGTTCTACTGACATTACTGCTGACATGCATCTCTCGTCGTGCTCCTGACACGTTTCAGCCAATTTCGGATGAGGGTCGGCTCTGCACTCAGTCGCGATGTTCCCGCTACTGCAGCTGCTTTCTGGAATGTCGCAAAGCTCAGAGCAGTGCGAAAGCACGGGACTTGTTTCGCATCGCTCGCCAGAGACACCAACGCACAACTCAGCGTCCGCAAACTCTACATGCGCCCGCTTCTGTTTATGGTAAGTGTTGGGTTTCTGCAGAGAGAGAGAGAGAGAGAGAAACAACCTTATCGCCATAGATTGGCGGGATTTTGGGCAGGTGGGCTTGGTGTGGCCCCCAGGTGGGGGCGACTTCCTGGGCCCACGAAATTAGTGCCAGTTGGATGCTCTTGTCTGGCCTTCTGAGGAGTTGGTTCCATCCGTCTTCGGAGGGAACTAGCAGTAAGGTTCGAGGGGGCGGATTTCCCGCGCAACCCCAGAGGATGTGAGCCTGGGTGGCGATTTCTCCCTGGTAACAATTTTGGCAGACGGGGTCGTATTCCCCGTCTGTGATGAGTGAAAGTCTAGAATGGCTAAGGATGGAGTGTGTCTGCAACCTGCGGAGCAAGGTGGCTTGCGCTCGATTCTAGTCGGGGTGTGGAGGCGGGAACTGGCGTCTAATCTCTCTGTAGAGGTTCGTAATTTCGGCAAAGGTCTGAGGAGCTTCGGCAAGAGCGTCTGGGTCCGTGGGGCCGGCCTCCCAGTTGGTTAGTCCTCGGGCTAGTCGGTCGACCCTTTCGTTTCCAGAGTTTCCCGCGTGGGCGGGTACCCAGACCAGGTTGATCTTATGGTCGGGAGTGCAGCCGCGAAGGATTCGTGCAGCGAGGTGGCAGATAAAACCTGCCGAGTAATTTTGTTTCGCTCTTTTGGAGTCGCTGAGAACTGTGCGCGTACGTGGGTCAGCGATGGCCAGCGCGATGGCGGTTTCTTCTGCCGCTGTCGGAGATTGAGTTACTACTGTGGCGGCGGTGACGAGGGTAGATTGTGGCGTGGTTGCACAAGCCACGTATGTGTTTGCATTTTGCCGTGCAGCATCTACGTATATTGCGTGTTCGTCGACAAGGTAGCATCTAGTGCTTGGGCTTTCAGGTGACGGCGCGTATCATGGCGGCCAGGTAGCATGTTTTTGGGGATTGGTTTTGTAACTAGGCGGCTATAGACCCCTATCGGAATGGGCGTCGTGGGGTGGACGTCGCCTATGGGGTTGATTTTGAGACGGTCAAGTATGAGCCCCCCGTGTTTAGTGCGGGAGAGGCGGTGGATTTGGGCGGTCTTGTGTGCCTCTATGAGTTCTGTGAGCGTGTTGTAGATGCCGAGTTGGAGGAGGTGCTGTGTGCTGGCGTACTGAGGTAGCCCCAGTGCCGCTTTGTACGCTGAACGTATAATGCTGTTCACAGCTTCCTCGTCCTTCCGGCGGAGGTGATAGTAGGGGTAGGAGTAGACTATCCTGCTAATGAGGAAAGCTTGCGTGAGCCGACAGAGGTCATCCTCCTTCATACTTCTGCGGCGGGTACTGATGCGGCGGATAAGGCCGTTGATCTGATTGGCTGTGGTGCGGAGGCGCTGAATAGCCTCCAAGTTTTGCGTGTTGTTCTGTGTTAACATACCCAGAACGCGGATGGCTCTGCCGAACGCGATGCACAACACGGTGCGCCATGCTCGTTTACTTCGCTTGCGTCGGCACAGGCTTTTTCATTAATGTCCACATGACGGAGGTCCTCTCTGCCGTACTCTGCAACTTCTCCTGCTTTTGACTCGCTAGGAGATCCGCTTTCTGGTAACTCCGCCACAATCTGAATGGGCGAGACCTCTGTAAGTGCATCGTCCGATGCTGTGACTACGTTATCTGATGGTAGAGAAGTTCCCTCCGTTCGCGAATTTGAGGCACCTTCCACTGTTACAGCCGCAGTTACATCTGCCACGTACGGACTACCTTCCTCTGTGCCTCACTGGCAGTGCTGCTCCACCGCGACGCACTCTACCTCTGTGTGACGATCTTCCGAACCTTCCGCCTTTTCGAGCCATTCTAAAATGTCGGCTTTAAACTGGTAGTGAAAATCGTAATACGATGGGGTGCTATTCTCTCGCAGGTACCTTTGGCGAAGGTCCAGCGGTGACACGTTATATCTCGTCAGTAACAAGCTTTTTAGCTCATCGTAGTCCGCCAAGCCACCGTCCAACAGGCGCTTGACAACGTCATACGCTTCGCTGGAAAGCAGGGATACCAACTTCTGTGCCCAACCATTCCGCTCAACGCGCTTTCTCTCGCAGACGCGCTCGAACTGCGCCAAATATTTCGCCATATCTTCAGCGATCACGAAGGGCCGCGGCCTGTCTCTCAGCTGCTGACCGTTGGTCTCATGCAGAGCGGACAATGTTCTATATCTCTCGAATCCGATCTCGTGCGCTTCAAGCTCCAGGTCCATCAGTTTCTTAGCGCGAGCACGCCGTTTTATCTGAAGCTGTCTCTGTTTTCCTGCCTCTTCTGCCTCGCGCTCACGGCATTCTTTGATCTCCTCCCAGGCTTCATTGGCTCCCTCAGGCGTTACATTCTCCTTCCGCATGATCTCAAGAATCGCATGCTTTCGTTTTGCGGGGCCCAAATCAATGCGCAACTCTTCACAAATTTCGATGAGTTCCTTCACTTTCAAGTTCTCCATCGCGTACAATAGTCTCTTGTACTTTGCCCTTTTCTTAGAATTGCCTTGGAGTTCACTACTATAGCGCTACTAGTACGACACGCGCAAGTAATTCTTTCCAACAACGCCTCGTTTACTCCCTCTGAACCAGCTTTCGTTTCAAAGCGCTCCGACTTGGCTCGAAACAGCAAAGCTCTCCACAGTGCTACACACACAGCCCTACTCTAGACTACAATCACGTGTGCTAGAGCAGTCTGGCGAATTGAGGGGAAAACATCAGGCATTCACCGCGCCGAGGTAGCTGACGCCGGTCGATCCCGCAGCTGCCATCCACTGTTGGGTCTTGGCATCCCACCGCTGCCACCACTGTTGGGACTGAGTGTCCGAGCCAGGAAACGGTCGAGGTGACGGTGAGTCAAAGGGCTTTTATGTACACTATGTACAAGGGCTTTTACATGATACAAGGGCCAAGAGCACCACGGGCTAGCGCAAAGAAGGGCGGCCCCGGCGGCGAGTGTAGTTCGGGCGTGATGGCTCTTCTGCTGCCCGTCTGCTGCGCGGGTTCAGCGCGGCTCCGTTTTTAAAGCCGCCGTTGTCCGTTGAGGCAGCCAGCCGTTCAAATCCTCCAATCAGGTCACGGCACTGGCCACTGTTCAAATTAGACTAATGGTCAAGAGGCGCCCGGCCGTTGAAGGCTTGCAGTCAGGAACGGGTGGCCGGCGAAGCGCCGCAGGTGTTCGAACAGACGGAGAGGAGGGGAAGGAGGAAGGGTCCGTGCAAGGCGCCGGCGAGGCAGGTGATTCACGCTGCAAGCCGCGACATGTACGAGAGAGTCTGGGCTTGCTTTGCGCGACGGCGAGCGCGCAGCGCTGGTTTCCAGAGAGGCCAGGCAGCGAAATGTGGGCGCGAGCACAACAAAACAAACATGCAAAACATGTGGCAAAATAGTGCCACATTTCAGGCCACCTGCGTGAATGTCTTGATAATTTCTTCGGTTTGTTTATTTCTTTCACATCGACTACAATCTCCTTTCCTGCAGCCACTCAGTCCTCCTCTTTTCTTCTAACGTTATGTGTGACGTCAGCGTTGTAGTTTTTTGAGTGACGTCAGCGTTGTAGTTCATAGCCATACGGCACATGGTGGCAATCGACTGAACTAGAAGAGAAGCCATGGATTACTGAGATATGGTTAACACTGCCATTCACGTCACACGAGCCGTGGAAGGTGGCCCTGATCATTGAAAGTAAGCTTGTATCATCCAGCAAGTCAACTTCCCACTCCTACAAATTCTTCTTTTGGCTAAATAAAAGTTTGTCTCTCTCTTGCGAAATTGGCCAAAGATGGTGGCAGGTGTATTTTGCTTTTTGTGATCTTGTTTAACTTATAAAACTCCGTTTTCAGCGAGAGTGGTGTCTGTCGTTAGAATAGCATAGTATGATACAGGCCACCTTGAGTTGCTCCTCAGTGTACAGAAAATCTGGCAGACTTTTAGGTGATGAGCAAGTTTTCTGTTTTTAGCATCAGCTGCACAAAGAGTAGGATGGGCAGAGAAAGAACTTTAGAGAATTGCCCAGCCTCACCGTCAAAGGATAATGACTGTGCAGTAGAAGCTTGTTAATCTGAACAGCGAGAGATAATTTATTTAGCAATACCAAGAGACTCTAAAAAAGTAGCAGAAATGTGGGAATCACTACTTTCACCATATTTTCGCAGTTTTATCAACTGCTCCTTGCGTGCATATTGTCCGGATTGTAGACGAAAACTGCTCCAATATGATCATGGCCTCCGAAGCATCCATGAAGGTACGAAGCGCAGCAGTGGAGGCTCCAAGCGGCAGCCTCGCGGGTGAGGAGGCTTCAAAGCACAAACCGCGAACGGCACGCGACGAGCTAGCAGCTTCAGTGCTTTGGGAGAACCACGCGGACGGAAAAGGGAAACGCACCGAGGTGCCGGAGCGGGGGAAGAGAATTTGAGTCAACTTTGTAGCTTAGCGCAGTAATCATTGATCAACGAATGCCGATTATTGCGAAGGCAATCTATTTAATCGAAGCCGACCCACTTATTCATGGCGCAGGCACAATGTATTTGCTTAGAAACGTGATAATTAGAGATTTTGACTCCAGTGTTCACACTTCATCTACTCGTGCCAGTCTTTAATTAATACAGTGCTGGAGTTGTTTTTTGCCTTCAAGCAGCACTGTTTTCGCACAACGGGGTTGTCAGCAGCGTAACTCTGTCCATTATTGCAGACTTCAGGGTGGTGTTAAAGAAGGCACGTTCTTGCCGCAGGTGTCAACATTAGAGCGGCCGAGGAACATCTGACAAACTGGATGCCTATTATAGATAGAGGAAACGTCCACGAACGAAGCGCTTGGTACGTTTAACATTATTGTTTCAAAGGACGTTTTGACTACCTACTGCATATTCATACACTGCCGCTGAGCAAGTCTGGTATCCTGGAGACATGCCTCATGTCCTGTCCCTGCTTACTTTAGATATCCAGGAGGTGTTTCTGGTTTTCTTGGTAGGACGATAAGATCGAGTGCCATGATATTCCTAGAAGAGCAAGCAGTGTTTTTTTTTCCTCATGAACGAAACGTGGTTGCAAACAAATACTTAGTTCAAGTTTTGTGAAGCTTATTGTGCACTATATCACAGGCTGCATTCAGGTTTCTACGGGGCGGTGTAATGATGGTTTTACCACGTCCCGCTACGATCAAAGCGCTGCGCCTTGTGAGTCCTCCCGTTAGCACACTGTGACCACAAGTGACTGCTGTGCTTGTTCGTGCACAGAACGCCACTGACTCGTAGCCTATGCGTTCTCTACCATGCGCTGCGCGTCGCCTTCCAGGGCAAGCGTTTTTGACGGCTGCATCTGGTAAAAAATTTTGTCGGCATTCTATACGCCCCGTATTTCTTGTTTGGTATTTAATTTTATCGATATTTTTTTTCGCCGCCATGTGATTTTCAAAGGAAGGAGGAGGGTGTGATACGTTCGCTATTAAACACACGCCACTTTCTGTGTGACTTTCGCTGAGGGACGAGTGCAGAGCGTCTGCTCATTTTCTGTACCCGAGTTGTGCAGCCACTTGTGTTCGTTGCATCTGAGACGCAGTGCCATTGCCCTAATAGATGCTTTGGCGGCAGCACCACCCTCGTTCGTAATAAGCGAGCGTTCGTTATAACTGCGGCCGTGATAGGTGGGAGCGACTATACATCCACCGCTTGTTCGTGCCCATATCTTTACGGTACACTGTGTCTCAATGACATGCCCTAGGAGTTGTGCAGCCATAAAGGCGAAAACGTCGATGATTTCCTTCTTGGGTGATCGCAAGCAGATGCGCCCCGCCGCGGTGGCTCAGCAGTTACGGCGCTCGGCTGCTGACCCGAAAGACGCGGGTTCGATCCCGGCCGCGGTGGCTGAATTTCGATGGAGGCGAAATTCTAGAGGCCCGTGTGCTGTGCGTTGTCAGTGCACGCTAAAGAACCCCAGGTGGTCGAAATTTCCGGAGCCCTTCACTACGGCGTCCCTCATAGCCTGAGTCGCTTTGGGACGTTAAACCCGAATACACCAAACCAAACGAGCAGACACAATTACTGCATTTTGCCTAACGTGTTGCAGCTGGACGAAATGCTGCACCCAGGAGCAGGAATTAGTCACCAAAGGCGACAATGTACCGAACTTGAGGAGACTCGTTAGGCATGATTTACCACTCTAACTACCTTCGTTTTCATTAACTTGGTTATTATACAAGCACTAAAGCTTGCACGTTCGAGATTCTGAAGATATCTCCACAGTTTACTACGCACTATTCACAGTCTTCTACGAGCCTCAGTAACCGCCACTTGCTGGGATTACCGGCCTCTTTCGCAGATATGCAGCAACGCGCCGTAAATGAAGGTCCCTTCACTCGCTGCCAAAAGCTACTGTTGCGTACTGCGAAACGAGGAGTGCAGTAGAAACAGAGAGCAAGAAAACACCGAAAACTCTGTGAGGGACAGCAACATGAAGGAATGTTTATTGAAGATGCGCTAAGAATACTTTATCGCGCCCAGTTGTTGAGATAATCATCTTCGCAGACTGAACGGCAGGTCGATGGTTCAAGATGTAAGGATTTCACATGAGCCCGTAGCGTTCTTGGCGAATCACATCTTGCGGCCTCAAGGTAAACACTGATGAGTGACCTGCGAGGATCAATTACCTTACTTTAGAAATGTGAATGCCGTAAAAAGTTCGTACCGATTTTCAATGAGGCCGGAATACTTCGTGATTTAACCTTTCCGCCTATGGAAGGTCTAGTTAAAGCGTTACGCCTTTTTGCTCTGGTTGCCATAGAAAAATTATTCTTAGGGCAACCAAGTACAAGCTCTCGTGCATACTACCGGTTCACACCTTATACAGGTTTAGGATGCAGGAGCCAAAACCCCAAGAGTTTTTCACGACTCTTGGAACGAGGTGTTTTCTACGAGCTTTAACTTTAGAGCTGTAACTTTTACTAAAGGAGTGGACTCCAAGGTGCGTATCATTCAACGTAAAGCTTTGGATAGGCTATTTTTCAGGAACACCCTCCAGTGTCCATCAGTTCACTTCACTTTATTACCTTAAAGGCCCCCGGGGCGCGGTATTGCATAAAGGGTGGCATACACTTCTTTCATCGGTGCACTGCTATGGGCGTGCACTTTTAAAAGAACGGGGGCATTTGATGAGGCCATTGTTGCACTGAAACAACGGCCGCTTCTGCCGAGTAGCAGCCTGTACCATTCATACGAGTCACAGTCTAGGAAGCAGCCAGATGACGCATTAAAAACCAAGCTTCTTAGCCATACATAATTCTTTGTGTCCCACATATTGCGCAGTTCTGCGCGAGCAGGGGGCCTGTGACCGATTTTCGCAACATATTTGTCCTTTCGACCTATGAAGCTTTCAGTGCCTTTTGCACCGTGGGAAACAAAATATTAACACCTTTTCATTTTGCGGGTCATTCGCACCTGGCCATTTGTGGTGCCCAAACATTACTATGAAATTCACCATGCGTTTTCTGCGTTTTCGAGAGAAAGGGGGCAGAAGACTCGCCTTCTGCATGGTTTGAGAATGGATGATGAGACAAAAGCATCGTACTTTTCGAATTTCACTGTGCTGGTGCCCATTGCTAGGTAAGCCTTAATTCACACGCCGCACAATGAGTGGACGTAGTCTAGCCTGCCTCGGTCACGCTACCACTCGAGGCATATGGTCCAAAGCGCCCACTCTCCGTCGGCCATGTTCGACGTATGCAACCTTTATTTTGCCCAGGTATTGAAGACTGCAGTTTCCTGTTAGAGCATTTTGCTACCCCCATACCTGCAGTTCTATGGCAAAGGTCTTTCGAACGGGTAAATTGCAAAACGTCTAATCGAGCCTGATAACTTAAACTTAATTGTACTTTTCGGCATACAGAACTTAGGCCGGCAACCTCATAGCAGACGAAGACAAGCAGACTCACATGGAAGGCTAAGAGCTCGGCCTGGCCAAACAAATTAGCTGTCGCTCCGATTTCCGACAGACAACAGCAGCCATAAACCTTGCCTTCAACCTGATGCCTGTGATGGGATTCGATCCTAGATACTCAGTCTCGAGCTCCGCAGCCCTCCATGGCACTACGAGTCAGGACGTCGCGTCTCCTGCCCCTTCTGTTGTCTGCTCCCGGGCGCGTCGCTAGCAGTACCTCTCAGTCTTTAGCGGTAGCGATAACTAAGACGTTGAGGATTAGCTCTCGTCCTTTGAGCGCGTTAGCACCCCCGCAGCTTACCATTATAAAGCATTCCGTGTCGAAAAATTGTGTCATCCGTGAGCCTGCTAAATACAGATATTTTACTGCATGCCCCAATACCAACTTCTCTGAGACAACTACGCAGCTTTATTGGCATGTGTTGATTTTGTGCCGTTTGGTTCGCGACATTGCGATTCGCGACACTGTGAGAAACACTGACGCGTGTTGTTGCTATGCAAGGGAAAGAGTGAATTTCTTGCTTCTTACCCATCAATGCCAGAGTCCTGTTAATTTCTGTCCGGAAGATGTCCAGCATCTTTCTAACACCGTCAGTTCCCTGAAAGACAGGTCAGTACTGGTTGCTTAATGGGCGTTGATAAAAGTGCTACAGTGTTTAAATATTTCTACTTTCAGTTGTGTTCTCTTATGCTCACACTTGCGTGAAAATTTGCTACGATCTAAATGCTTCCTAATTAGGAAATTCAAGGTGACATAATTTGGAAAAAAGCTGAGCAAGCAATAGAAAGATATACGTCAGTTGTTAGGCCTGGGTTTTTCTGCCACACCTCCTGGTCTAAACTGCATTGTTTCGCCTCATCACACGCGTATGCGTGTAGCGGTTGCTCAGTGGCCGTAATGACCAGTTTGCGGATATGAGCCGAGCTGATACGGCTGCGTTTCGGTGTGATCCAATGTAGAGACGCTCGTGTACTAAGATTCTGTTGCGCATAAAAGAGCCAAGGGAAATCGAAATTAATCAGAAGCCTCCTACTACTATTTGCCTCATGTGCACTGCACCAGCTGCTTTGACAGGTTGATAATCGAAGAGCTTAATTTTTACAGCATAGCCACTTACGTTGTAGGCCAGTCCCCAAAGCGCAGGCCTGCCGACAAAAACCGCCTTGGCGCCGAGGGCGAGCGCTTTGATGACGTCAGTACCTGTACGAACACCACCGTCCAGGTAGACCTCCAGGCGCTCCCGCACCGCTTTCACCACTGCCGGCAGAGCCTCGATCTGCAAGAAGCGAATGGGATCTCCAGAACACCGAGAGAAGAATGAAATAAAAAAAAAGAAAAACTGCGAGAATGTTTAAACCCACTGTTAAACGACTGTGCCAAGGAGAATATGGAATGGCATCCCTAATGATGTAAAAATAAAAATTAATTTTTCACAATCTCTTAAAATATTTGTACTGAATCTGTAAGTTTCCGCCGGTTGAGCTGTAAATTCTGTACCCAAATGACTGCAAAATTTGTTAATATTTAAGGTTACTGCGTACAAAGAATGTATGCATGATAACAAGTGTATATATTAGCTATGTATGTTGTGATTTTAATATTTTGAAATTATTTATGTGAGAAGTGTTCTCTCCACCTGCCGCATTTTTGCAATTTATCACTGTGTTGGACCCGACACTAGCCTTGGCTATGGGTCCAGTACCATTGTACATAGCTTGCTGTATTCATTTCTGTTTTAAAATAAAAAAAAAGGAGTACAAGATGAGGAAGGCAGAAGAGGGCGCGGTAGCAGTAATTATATTTATACAAAAAAAGCAGAAAGTCTGGTGGTTGTAGGCTCAGAACACACCTATTTCATATTAGGCAATAAAAGAATTCAGTTTTTAATGCGGAACATTGCAGTGGTGATAGGAAGGCGGAAAATGAATTGCGAGGGGCCTGGCATGTGAAAATAAATCAATTTTATTAGCAGTAGCATTGGCGTGAGTGCTTCCGAGGTAAACTACGTATACGCTGCGTCATTTACTGTAATTTTTGCTATGGAGTCCGCAGTATTGTCCAATCTAGCTTGAAATGCCCAACACGATTTGTCACGAATCTTTATGGTACTTAGGCTGCGTTTATGTGGCCATCGCGAGGCTCACAGGTCGCACACGTCCTTATTGCCACTACCCAAAAAGCCCAAGTAATCGGTTCAATACAGCAAATAGATGGTTTCACTGAGGTCCTTTGCTGGACCGGCCATTGCCGATGCTCTTCCAATACTGGGTTAATTAGCTGGGCTACCGGGGTAGTTGCTATCTCAATTGCGAAGGTCATGATTCTATACAGAAGTGTGGAAATGGGTGGCGAAATCCTGGAAAGTGATTGTGAATAGCTTCGCTAAAGATGGCTTTACTGCGATGGCAGCATCCGCGGCACGTGAGGACTATGTACCAGATGCGGACAGTCTAGTAAATTAAAAAAAAAATTGCAGCCAAAATTGAGCTCTGCAGGCACTACGCCGAGTGCGGACGCTATACCAGAAACTACTGCGTGGAAGCTGGAGACAAAACAAAATACGTGGTCCTCTTTCAACAGCGCCCCTGTCGTCTCAGTGAAGAATGATTACTTCAGTGAATCTTGCTGACAGGTGCCCAGTAAGAGACTAAGACGCTCTCACTGTACGTCGCACTTGAATCGCGCGAATGGTGAAACAGCCACATTTAGTTGGACGTGTAAAAAACTGAACACTTTACAAGGTTTGAGCACTGCCCTATTTCACTTTCGCAGCATAGAAATTCGACGTCACGAGTAGTTCTGGAAGTTCTATTACAGATCGTAAACAGCGTTTGAGCGCAGTGCACCAGCACACTTTTAAACTTAAGAGAAATCAGATTACTTCTTAGCACCGTACTTTGTGGATACTTGTGAACTTTCTTCCCGCCGATCAGATGAGAAAGTTCGAACGTTGCGCGACGATCGTATCAGAAAAGCGAGCTTCTTGTATCAGACAGGCGTGTTTTAGTACGATGTGTCACGCACTTACCGTTGCGGGAGATCCATCCAGCTGCCGTCCCCCGTGGTTGGAAACAATGATCGCTTTGACCCCGTAGTGCGCCGCCAGTTCCGCGTCTTCGGCTGCGAAGTCAAAATTGACAGAGCTCTAAAAGCTTTGCAAGGCACAACTTTAAACTGAGTAAACTATATACTAAGCAGAATAGAACGTAGATCATTTAACAGACGGCGTAAAACAGATAAAGTACAACACAGCGTTCGTTAAGCAACATTATGATTATTATTATTTGAGACGCGAAAGTTGCCACATGGCATAGAACGTGTTGTGAGTAACAAACTTTGTGAAAGCTTAATAATAATAAGTTCACCACTAGGGTCTGAGAGCATGCATAATATCGCTGTTGCGTGGAGTAGGTGTCAGATCGAAAGCGATAGAGTAATAGTAAATCCCCGTTTTTCTCGGCTGCTCTTGTCTACATTGAAAATCAGCTACGTTGTCCTGTAGCGGTCCTAGCCCAGAGACGCTCATAGAGTGAGGCCGGGCTGCATGTCTAGACTTATAACGTGTTCGTGGAACAATATCTAGCCGATATTGTTTGCAAATGAAAAATCTCTAATTCTGTGCCGAAGGAAGTTTGCTAATAGAACAACCTTTAATAAGGCGTCTACGGGACACGATGACTTCGGCGTTTTCTTCTAACTAGTATCGACAACTACGTCTTGAAAGCTGGAAAAAGTCTTTCATGTAACTCTGTATAGAGGGGGAGGCGGAAGAAGGCCTAAGCTAGCATGAAAACTATCACTGAATTTCTGCTTCCTTTAGAGAAATTGTACAAAGTTTCGAATGCACTACTGAGTCGTATGGGTGTGTCTTACGTGTAATTATCCCTTTGAGGACGATTGGAAGGGACGTGGCATTCTTGAGCCACTGCACGGACTCCCAGGTCAGGGACTGGTCGAAGAAGTCGTTGGTGTACTTGGTGAGGCCGGAGCCACTCTTGGATGTGCTGTCGAAGTTGCTGTAAACCGACTGGTCGAAATTTCCTAGGCTGCAAAAGGGTAAAGTGAGCACGCTCTGTATAATATGCGTTGATGCAGATCGTGTATAGAACGCATATGGTTTTTTTTTTTAATTTTGCCCGGCCGAACTTGCTTGACTTTTTAGTGCTTAATAAATATATTATTACCGATTGCAAATATCCATCGGAGTTCTTAGAACTAACGAGGAAACCGTTATTAGATGCCAAGGTAGCGGATGTGTTAAATAAATACGATGGTGTCTTGGAGGAATGCACATACGCCGGGGAGGACGCAGTTACAGCTGTTGGTTCTCGCATATGGGATACGGTACGGGCGAGATGCAAATGCCGCAATGATAGAAGTGGTTATTGACCAGATTTGGTCACCGATGAGCGACATATGCTTGTCGCAGGTCAGGGTCGACTGCGCAGGGGAATGGAGGCTTCGGTATGTGCGTTAGCTGTATAGCAACGAATAAGCCATAGGGACCCCTACATTCGTTCGTTGTAAAAGCAAATTTGTTGTAATGGTCTTGGCTTTCAGGCTTTCAGAATACATATGAAAGAAAGGAATTCAGCCAGGACATAAGAAATCCTTCGTTATACAGATCGTTTCATTGTTGAAGCGTTCGTTGTCGAGGCGTTCGACTGCGTTGTGGAATGCCCTGATGCATAGGCAGCGCCATGAAGACTGATATAGTGTGGCCAATTCCCCTCAGAGCGGACAGGATGCCCTATAGGCTATCTTTTAAACTAGGGTAAATGCTTGTGTGGAGCCGCCTCCAAGCGGCTGTCTGTTCTTTTGTGAGCTTGCTGTGAGGTGGAGGTAGGACTATCCTCCACCCTCGATGTTGTTCCAAGATGCCACTATACGTCGGAACCAGTAGTCTAAGTTTTATCCTCGGTTAGTGTGTCCTCGAGATAAACTACCCGCAGTGCAGTTCCCAGCCAAGACGGCATGCCCTGGTGTCCATATAACAAGGTGCTCAGCGATGTCGGCCGCCGGGCTTTGCCGCAGGATTTGGAAAGCTGGCTTGCTGATCCTACCCTTCACTTAGTTGCACCTTCAACTTAGTTATAGTGTAATATTTATCCGGCCGAGATGTGGCTGTTTTTCTTGTCCATTTAATCAAGTTTTGTTAAACAGCAGTCTAGAAAAAATGAGGTACATTTTTGAACCTCTTGGACAATCTTATCTGTGAGTATTCGGTGGTTCTGAATGCTGTTACAGAACTTGTGTATTTATTTCGCTGAATGAAACTGAGTCTTCTTCTAGTCTTATATCATGCTGCCTAGTTAATCAGGCTGGGTCTTGTTGTAGGTCATTAATGCACTGTAACCGAACAACCGAAAATGTTGCTCTCCCGTCAGCGCATCAGCCCCTTCTTAACGAGTGGAAAATATCGAGAAAAAATGAGCATGAAAAACCATCTTTTCATGCTCTACATGATGAGTCAGAAATACTTACGTGATACCCTCCGGTATCTTGAAAGCATTGCGGACGTCTACTATGCGCTGACCCCAGCTTGGGGCATCGACTGTCAGCACGACGGCCGAGAAATTTGCGCAGAAAGCCCGGTAGAGCAGTTCTTCCGTCACTGTGCGGTTCTTGAACACGTACAGTTGCAACCAGAGGGTAGCATTCGGCGCCGCTTTCCTCAGATCTTCGATGGATGTGGAGCTGAGAGTACTCAATATCATCACAGTTCCTGCGTCTTGGGAAGCTGCATGAAAAGAATATTGCAACAAGTGTCAGCGTAAACTTCAACCCCTAAGGGAAGGAGCAATAATTCCCCCCTGGCGTCAACATTGAAAGAATTACCATATGACAGTCGCGAAGGCTGGACCGTGATCCCTGGGGGAGAATACGCTTGGTTTTACAGTGACTGTATTTGCGATTAATTTCCGAGTCTCTTGAAAAAAGAGGACTTGGTGAAATGATCATCGTAGCCTAGATTTCTTGCTCCATGGCGCGAGGGAAAGCGGGAGCGCATCTTATACTATTTGAGACCGAGAAGACACGTTGTTCTAACCTGCACGCAAGTGGTACTCTCTATGGTCTTCTCCTGAAAGTATCTCGGCGGCCATGCATTATTTAATAGTGCGTGCATGTGCATTCTGTTTGTGGACTATGTGGGTCCTTATTTGTGTGAAGAAGCTCGAAAATATAATTCGTCCTTAATGTGTCTAGTTATGAAGAACTACGGCATTCAGCACTCGAACTCTGCACTAGACTGCCGAAGAATTATCGAACAGACTTTTTAAACGCTATCTATAGATCCGTACGTCTATAGATTCGTCTAGTCTAAGCAGTTTTTAAATTGAACAGTTGACAAGCATGACGGGCTAAGCTCATTGATTAGGCTGTAAGTGCTGGTGGGTCCTGATATAGCACGATTGAAGGTACTGCAGTTTGCGTAAAAGCTTTTTCTCATCTTAAATAGCTAGAAGCGCGCATTCTAGCCGTCTGCGGTGCTAAAGTAGTGCAAGAAATGTTCAGCTCAAAACTGAAACTGGACGAACTGTACGTATTTCCTTAAGAAAAAGGAGGGAGAAAAAGGTCAATCGATTTGTAGCCAGCCAGCCACAGACAGCCACAGCCAGCCAGCCAGAGACAGACAGACAGACAGACAGAAGACAGACAGACAGACAGACAGACAGACAGACAGACGGACGGACGGACGGACGGACGGACGGACGGACGGACGGACGGACGGACGGACGGACGGACGGACGGACGGACGGACGGACGGACGGACAGACAGACAGACAGACAGACAGACAGACAGACAGACAGACAGACAGACAGACAGACAGCCACAGCCAGCCAGCCACAGCCAGCCAGCCACAGCCAGCCAGCCACAGCCAGCCAGCCAGAGACAGACAGACAGACAGACAGACAGCCACAGCCAGCCAGCCAGAGACAGACAGACAGACAGACAGACAGACAGACAGACAGACAGACAGACAGACAGACAGACAGACAGACAGACAGACGGACAGACGGACGGACGGACGGACGGACGGACGGACGGACGGACGGACAGACGGACGGACAGACGGAAAGACGGACAGACGGACAGACGGACAGACGGACAGACAGACAGACAGACAGACAGACAGACAGACAGACAGACAGACAGACAGACAGACAGACGGACGGACAGACAGACGGACGGACGGACGGACGGACGGACGGACGGACGGACGGACAGACAGACGGACAGACGGACAGACGGACGGACGGACGGACGGACGGACGGACGGACGGACGGACGGACGGACAGACGGACAGACGGACAGACGGACAGACAGACAGACAGACAGACAGACAGACAGACAGACATACAGACAGACAGACAGACGGACGGACGGACAACGCGCTGTCACAATGAGTGGTAGCGCACTAAAAGGAAGAGAAATGGCTCAAATCTTCTAGGAATCAGTACTTTCTGCTCTACATTCTCTTAATTATTTGAGGGGCCTCGCTTTTCCTATGTATTTTGCTTTGCACTTCACAACTTTTGTGTCAGAAGTAGGCAGGCCACTGCCTGAATCACGCAATTTTTCGCTGTCCTGGTCATTTGCACGTACTCCTGAGCAAACTACAAAGGTCTTCTTATGTAGATTATCGCAGCCTGCTGGGTTGCAACAGACAACCCACCGGAGTGGCTGGCTCTAACCAGTGCACAGAGCGGTCAGGCCACTGCTGGAACAAGCAGTTCTCAACTGCTCGGTAATCTGGTTCAGCTGCTTAATTAGCAGCTGTGCGCTCTGGTGACGTCTTATTGCATTACGTTGTGCACAGTTGTTCGGCGATGACTGCGACATTGGTAAAAGATGCAGCAGGGGTGTTACTGCAGCATGACAAGTACATACTGTGCTCTCGCCTTCGATGCCTCACCTGTGGCAGTGCCAATTTCTCCATCAGGGTTCGCCATCTTCTGCATGGCTGACGGTGCGATCCCGAGGGGCATGGTAACCTCTTTACCCAGCATGGTGGTAGTCGTTTTCCTGTTGACTACGTTGACAAGGACACGATACAGCAGCCGCCACCTGCGTGTGCGTACATCGGAACTCTCAGAGGTGCTTGCTTCTGCATAGGTGCACTGAAGGGATGTTCAACCCACTAGGTAGCAAAGACGATTTTACAATTGGGAGGGAAAGCAAATCTATACACAGATCCGAGCCAAGAGCCTGAAATAGCGGGGGAGTAATAGCGGGGTCGTAAACAACTTTCAAGCGTGAAATATATAATGACTGTAGCTTGCGAGTACTCGCATATGCGACAGAAACCTGGAAGCTAATTCGAAAAGGACCGAACTTCACGTGAGGGAAGCTTACAGAAAGGAAAATGATAGGGGCAACGCTAAGGGACCGGAAGAGGACAGGGTGGCCAGGGAGTAGACGCAAGTAAGTGATACTTAAGCTTAAATAAAAGATCAAGCATTTTTCTACTTTTCTTCGTGTTCGCTTTGCTTCTTTTAAGGCTGAGCAACAACACGAAATGAGTGTCTCAGTAAGTAAACAGGAGCTGATTAGTAGTGGATAAGAAGTTATGAAAAGTACAGGACAAAGGAATTGTTTGCTTATTTGGGGCGAAATACTGCATCCATTACCGCTCCGGACAAGCTCTTGGGCTGAAAACGACCACTTGGCACAGACGAAAAGTACTTGCACTTCTAGAAATATTGGTTTCATGCACAGAGATTACTGAAACGCAGATCTACGAAAACTTCCACAATATTCTTCAGACGACTAAGATCCTTGTTTCTGTTTCAAAAAGCGCTAAAAGTGAACACACGCTTGCATTAAATTGTACTTTTCCTACTTAGGCATTCCAGTTTTCGCAATCCGAATTTCTTAACACTTCCCAAAACTGTTAACAAAAAGAGATTTGCGCTCAAACTTGCTAGGTTGCCATGCAAAACCAAACTAAGTATTAAGGCGGCTGTGTGAGAATGAAAGAGGCTACAGACTGAACTCCCGTACCGGGCCACATTTCATGAAATACGAAATACTGAAAGCAAATTAGGTCAGTTACTTCAGATTCCACCAATGTATTTATAGAACCAAACTGCTTGTCCCTCCAATTGAACGTGGGACACACAAGATTCCTGACCCTAAGAGGAGATGAGCTGCAAAGCATGATCAATGAGTTAGACATGCAGAGCAGAACGGTAGGTCTTAAAATTAACATGCACAAGACCAAAGTAATGTCCAACAGTTTCGCAAGGGAACAGCAGTCCACAACTGGTAGCGACGTGCTGGAAATGGTAAAGGAATACGTCTGCTTAGCGCTGGTAGTGACCGCTGATCCGGATTACGAGACGGAAATAACTAGAAAAATAAGAATGGGGTGGAGCGCATATGGCAGATTCTCTCAGATCATGAATGACAGTTTACCAATATCCCTCAAGAGAAAGTATACAACAGCTGTATCTTACCGGTCCTCCCCTACGGGGCAGAAACGTGGAATCTAACGAAAATAGTTCAGCTTAAGTTAGGGACAAGGCAGCGAGCTATGGAAAGAAAAATGATAGGTGTAACGTTAAGACACCGCAAGTGGGCGGAGTGGGTGAGGAAACTAACGCGGGTTAATGACATCTTAGTTGAAATCAAGAGGAAGAAATGGGCTTGGGCAGGGCATGTAATGCGAAGGCAAGATAACCGCTGGTCCTTAAGGGTAACGGAGTGGATTCCAAGAGAAGGCAAGCGTAGCAGGGGGAGGCAGAAAGTTAGGTGGGAGGATAAGATTCAGAAGTTTACGGGGATACAGGGGTGCAGCTGGCAAAGGACAGCGTTAATTGGAGTTACATGGGAGAGGCCTTTGCCCTGCAGTGGGCGTAGCCAGGCTGATAATGATGAAGAGCAGACCGCCTAACGCTAGCTTTTCAGCCCACTAAACTATTGAAGAGATGCGAAATGGCCATCGACTTGAACAAATCCCTCACTGCTTTTAAATGTGAACGAAAAAAGTCTTAGTTAATTCAGCTATCTCATTCATGACTGAGTGAAGTGCACTATAAAGAGAATTTTCGTAACTACTTCTACTGCATCAAAGAACTTAAGTCATTTCTGCTGTTTGCTCATGGAAACTAATTAATGCTTGCCATTAGATGCTAAATTGTTTTTTTTTTTGGCTGTAGTTTCACACTATAGATATAGATATAGCCCTAGTTTCGCTATACCTATATCTGCACCCATATTCGGCGAATAGTGTTTGAGGTATGCGTGTGTCCTGAGGTCAATGGGCGTCATTTCTGCGCTTAAAAGTATGCCTAATGACTTGTGAGTCGGAAAGACTGCTTTATCATACTCAATACTTTTTCTTTTTGTTTTACTCTGCTAAAAGTGAAAACAAACAGCCACTTGTTTCAATATTTTCATGAAACTTCTGCTTATATCCTACCTTTTGAATGCTGCGGTGTTCTCATACAATGTCTGTTCTTGGTCGGCCCCGCTCTCGTAGTAGTCTCGCACTGTTTTGTTGAGTTTAGGCAGTCCAAGCCGCTGTAGGTCATCCACGGTCACAACCATATCGCTGCCGTTCTTTGGCGTTTCAGTGCCATCGCCGGAGCCATCCGCTGAGAGCAAAGAACGAGACCAATCTTAAACCGGCTCGGACACAGTATTGATGGTAGCGCGTCAGAACACAGCCTAACTCCAAGAGTCCCCCTTTCTCTAAAGCACAGTGCCTCGGGGCCCTTGGGATGGGCTTGATTAGTACCTCTTCTGTGCCCTACATCACCTGTTTTTATGTTTCAGCGTTAGAAAGCCAATGTCGGAAAAATCTGTCCGTCTAAGTCTTTCGCCGACGGCGCGTCCTATAGCAGCGTTGGGTGCAGCGGCGTTGTCTGCTGCATTGTCTTCTGCGCACGCGCAAGCGAGCTGAGACGGCGGCCAAAGGGGCGCATACACTTACAAAATTTTTTAGACAGTCTGTAGAATCTCTATAGACATCTGTCTTAAACTCTGTCTCTATAGACAAATCATCTAGAGTAGTCCATAGGCAACACAAATGCTATAAACAGTCTATAGACAATCTATACATTTATGATGATGCACTTTTAGTGAACTCTTGTCTATAGAAAGTCTATACACTATCTATAGACTATGAGTAGAGAAAACAAATATATATATGAAGGCAATAGAGTCTATAAGAAGTCTATAGACTGTCTATAGACCATTTTTAATAAGGGAGGCTTCGAAAAATGTGACGTAACGGCCTCTCCTGCATTCTTTCCCTCCTCCTTGTTCCCAAGTCAATGCTTCGGAGAGGAGCATTCACCAGCCATACTAGCGGCTCGCGCTATGACGTAAGTGGCAGCTCCTCACCAGATGCATCACAAAGCAAGAATTTGACAAAAAAAAAACGGGCGAAGGAGCCCCGTTATGGAGCCAGCGATAATTGGGGCGATGTCGGTTGCAGGTACTAGCCAAACAGGTGCTAGAACAGAGCCAAAGAGAAGCAGAGTGGGGTTTGCGTGCGTCGCTCAGTGTAGAAGTTTCTTGAGAAAAAAAAAATACAACAACAACAAAAACTTCATAAATGAAGCGGGCGCAGCTACACAGAGTGGACAAAGTTCGAGAAGCGCCGACATATGCAAGGCAATACAATGAACTAGGTGAGATTCGATATGCGCATATGTACTGTTTGTGTGAATTAGCAGTGTTTAATATGACGTGTTTTTATAGCACATTTTGAACTATTCACTTATGTGTGCGGCGCTAAATGCATCTCTTGCACGCTATACAAAATGGAGGACTTTCAACTCACACGCGCTGCTCTTTACACGCGCTTCACAAGAATAGCATGTATATTTTATAATGCGAGGTCTATTTTTGCTTGGGTTCAATTAGCAGACTGATTCCATGTCTCGCACGCTGGCTCGAAGTTTGCGCAGAAAGCAAACCTTCACGCCTATAACGCTGCTCGAAACGGAAGCGCGAATCGAGAGCACATCTGTGACTTCATAGTCAGAGCGGTTGCCGGGTTTTCTAAAAGCTGATAATGCTGGTTTAAAAATTCTTCTTACGCGTCACACGCGTGTATTGCGGTTTCGGGAGCACTGTTTTATAGGCAAGGCATTGTATACATTATCAAAACGCAATGTACGCTACTACTACCAGAGCTCTGTACGGGCCTCATCGAGAAGACGCTGCTGACTTTAAACTTTTTGAACGTTTTCCGGTTGCTGAGGACGAGGTCGCAGGTTCGAATCATGATAGTTTGGCTGCGTTTCGCTGGAGGTGGAATACAAAAAAAAAACGCGTGATGTTAAATGGTAGTGCACGCTAAATGACTCCAGGCCCCCTCATTTAAACGTTCCATATAAGCTGGCCGTATGAAATTATGGGAATATGGAGTCCATAAGATATGGAAAATATATGGAAATCTATATCTTGTGTTTACGGCGTTTATAAGTATTCTACATTGTTTTCATACGACTTCCATACTTTTTGCATGGAGCCATATGGAGTACGTAAATTTCCATACGTACAGCCTTTGTCAAAAGTTTGGAGCCCAGGGGGTTTGCTTCTGAAGCACACTGTCTGGTTCGTAATGCATCTCCAGCGCTCCAAATTTGCTCAAGGTAAGAAGATTTCTGGCCCTGCCTTCTCCAATGGGTAGGACTACCACGAATGTTACAGGAGTTGATTTTTTTTTTATTTGATTTTTTTGGTCCCACTGCAGAAGCAAACCCCTTGGGCTCTGAACATTTGACAAAGACTGTACCTCCATGTAGTCCATGCAGACTCCATATGCTCCATACTGACTGCGTAAAATTTTTTATGGAAACATATGGAATAATGGAACTCGGGATAGGGAAACTTTCAATAGAAATTAATACGGAATGCTACGCTACGGCGACCGTTTCACTCTGCATCCAGATTCTACTTCACCCCATCTCTTCTTGCGCGGTTCGGTCACTTGTTGACTTATTGTAAGCATGCTACTTCGATCTTCCCTCCGTCTAAATATTACTACAAATTATTCTTTTATTAATATTGACCTCCACCGAGTAGTAAGCGTGCAAGTTCTTCTGGCCTGGGTTAAAGAATGCATTCCCTTGCACGTCGTTTGAGACCACACGTGCGTTCATCTGGAACTTAATAACTTTTGCCTGTCCCGGAATACACGTGCTCTGTGTACATACAATAGCTTTACTCTGTGGAAAATATTGTTCGCATTGACCTTGACTGAACGCCTGTGCAGAATTCTATGACCTTTGGTGTGGCAGGACGATGACCTAAAGGGCACGTGGCTTGAGTTTCAATACAAAACTTAATGCAGGAAGCCACCTTAACATAAATCCGTTTCCAAACAGTGCTCCTTTGTGCTCGGTCGTTCATCATAAACGCCGCAGCAAATAGGCACTTGGAAGGCCGTGTGCCAGTGTGCTTTTGATAAAAATAAGAAATTGGTGGTTGAGAAATTTTATTGTTTGTTAATATCTAAGCTTAGAACGCCGCTGCAGCAAACAACTTCTCGTTGAAATAAGCGTGTTAGGTTACCAGCATACCCTGCTGTGAATTTTTATTGCTGCATTGGTTTGTTGGCGTTATTACAGTCTGATTTGCTGCCGGTAGTACCGGCTAACCCAACAGTCCAGAGAGTGGTCACAAGTGGCCAATATTCAAACCTCGCCTGTTACAACAGACGCCGCTACGGGACTCTCACAGACAAAGATCACGCGATAAAAGAAAGTGCGTGTGAATACCGAAATGGTGTGTCGTCATTGCTGGGATGGTGATTACATTGTCCTTAAATGATGAAGGCGGTCAGTTTCCGAAACGAAAAATGGTACCGGTACCGCAACTTCGAAGCCTACCACCACTAATTTCGCCTGAGGTATTACCGCCGTGACTACTGCCGCTCTTAGTATTTCTAGTGATAATTACTATTACCATCCAGATAGCATTAACGACGGACTTTCAGAAATAAGAAATACCTCCCTGAAATGAATATTTGCGCAAAAATTTTCTATGGAGGAAAAACCTTAGAGATGACTGCGACACCAGCGTGGAGAAATGTGTGAGCATAAGTTTTCAAACTTAGCGCCACGCTTCATTTTCAGATTTGGCGCCACGCGTTGGCTCCGCCCAGACTTCCAGTCACGTTGTGCCACACTTCCGGCGTTTTCAAATCTGGCGCCACTTTTGCTCCTGCCCCGCCAACTTTTTGGACGCTTTTGGCTATAATTAACTAACTAACCCACCTCTAGCCCCCCCCCCCCCCCCTTTTAATTTACGCTACGAGATTTTTTGATTCTCTATCTGATGGTACCATTCTTTTTCGCATAAACCTATGCGTTCGGGCGTAATCACGCGGACAAGCTCCGCAAACATAGCCATACAATTCTTATGCATGAAGTTTTTCACAGGTCACCTTTTAAAAAGCCTTATTATCTAAATTACTGCCACCAATGTACAAAAGCGCTCCGTCGTATTTCTACGGGAAATGCAATAAAAGACTGCAGTGTCTCTGCTTCACCCACTATTGGAAGAAATGTATGCACTAGGGATGGTGTAGTCGGCCGTGAGCAATTATCTCGCAAGGTTTTGTTACGACACCTAAAACGCAAGGCTCTGAAGCTAGCAGTCTGTAGAAGCAGAGCAACGACAGGATGTATACAAAACTATGCAGGTTTATTAAGAACTTATTCTGATGCTGCCAAGGCAGCAATCATTTTCAATGCTTCGTATGGGCTACCATCCGTGTACGCTTCCTGACACGAATATGCACATCCCATAGGCCAAGCCAAACACTGCGCCGCATTAAAAGGAAGCTGAAGAGATTTTCGAATTCATTAAGATGCTCACGTGTGGATGTGGGAACCTTAAAAATCATGCGGGTGAAATTTTTTTGCAGATTAATCACTTAGGAGCGACGTAATCGCCGTTTAAAATTTCGCGGTAGCTCCGCCCCCCGCTGTCCGACGAGCGCTGCTGATGACACTGACGATGCGAGCCGAAACCGGAAACCGTGGGGTGGTGACGTAAACGTTGGTGTTCCGTCGCCTCGCAGCCTTCGCGACCGTGCTTGTTTCTGCGTGCGTGCCATCATAAGCTGCTTCGAGTTGCCGTGTGTTTCTTTCTTTGTGCGTTTTTATGTTTGTGGTGACGTACAGAAACGAGTGCAGCATCGAGTGAAGCGGTGAACCATCATGCCGGCGTTCTGCGCAGCCTTCGGGTGCACTAACACCAGCGGCCGAGACGATGTGGTCTTTCATTATTTCCCGCAAAATAAGAAGCTTTCCGCGAGGTGGGTAGCTGCTGTGAAGCGAAGGGATTTCAAGCCCTCAAAGACTACAGTGCTATGCTCAGACCACTTTCGTGATGAAGACTATAACCAGAGCCTGTCGATAACGCGTTCATTGGGCCTGTCAACAAAGTCAGCTCGACTGAAACTCGGCGCAATACAGTCTGTCTTCGCGCACAGGAGCTCGTCACCGCCATCGTGGCCAGCTTTCGCGAAAAGGAGGAAGCTCGAGGTAAGAATTTGTGTATTAACTCTAGGAGAATTTGACTGCGCGAACCGGTGGTCTGTGTAGTGTATGGCGCGTTATTTCGTGGATGCAAGACTTTCGGCAGTAGTGAGATGAACGGCGCTGGAATGAGAACTTCAGGACGGCAGCAAACTGCAGCTTACAAAATAAGTGCTTAGCTTTTATGCTTGCAGGCATGCATCATGCATCTCGTACAGCATTACTCATATCAGAGCACGGCCATAAATTTTTTGGCTGAATAAAAATCTTAAACTGCTACTAATACTGCAAGAGCTGGAGCGACGCGAAGTGCGCCTCACAACCGGAGACTGCGCACCGCGCGTGAGCAGAGAGCTTCGTTCGGTATGCGAGCATGTGAAAAGACGTTATATGCAGCCTCTTTACTCAATTATGTTGGAGCTCACATATTCTAGGATTCATGCGTAGCCCTCAGTGGCGAGAACATAGGGAGTAATACGCGGCACATTTTTCTTCGTGCTCGAAGCGCCGAGAAAACTCTTTGCAGATGTTTCTGGTATACGGGCGCGCTGCGTTTCGTTTTCAATTTGGTTTCGCCTGGGGCTTGGCTGATAGCCGCCTCGTCAGCGCCCAATGTGCGCAGTCATGGCGCTTGCGTTCCGGCCCCAAAGCGTGCACTTTTTTTTTTAGCGATTTACGTCGGACGCGCCCGCTGGCGCTGTGTTAGCGCGTGAAGTTGCCTGCCAGGGTGTAAGTTTTTAAAGAGATATTTTTTGCTTGGCTATAGTATTTGCAGGAGGTGCTCCAAATCTGCACAGACAACATAATATGAAAATAAAAATTTAATTAAGATATGCAGTTTAGTGAGCTAATGGAAGCCTTCTGCCTATTACTGGTGTCTTCCATATCCCCCAATATAGCCCCAGGGATAAACTTAATACAAGGTTAGTTACCCATTTTTTAAAATAAATTTTGGACCTCCTAAAGAAACACCTGGTATATAATAAATGACCTCACTTTGCACGGAGCTCGCCAATCAACAAAATGGTTTATGAAATAAACCAGAAGATTTTACTCATACTGAAGCACACTTTTGTTCTGTTTGCAACAATAACATCGTATGGCTTATGCCTTCCAGGTTCTTGCCGAACTGCTGCAAGATCAAGACTGCACACCAGACGATAGTGCAAATCAAGAGTGCATGGAAAATGACATCACACCTGGAGGCTGCACACCAGACAGTCAAGAATGCACACCAAACACCAATACAAATCAGGACTGTGCAACAAGTCGAACGCCACTGGCAGATGCTGCTGAGGACCCTGCACTGAACTTTTGTAAAAGTGCTGACAAGTCTGTTCAAGTTTTAATGCAGCCAATACTAGTAAAGTGTTCTGCCAGGAATACAGTTATAACAACACATGTAGTCGTAAAAAATATCCGAGTGCAGCATGGCTTCATACAATAATAATAATATATAATTGCGCCACGTGTGCTACAGCCAGCCTTGCGATTCGGCCTGCTCGGTTGCAGCCCGAGGCCATCGAGTTAGCGAAAAAAATCACTTGTCGCTTGATCTGAGAACAGCACGATAAAGGCGGCCGCAAACGGATGGAGATATTCCTACAAGGGCTTGCAGTATGAAGCAGCTCGCCTAAACAAGGATTTTAATTTACTGCCAGATACCATCTTGGCACGCAGAACGGAAGGCGCACGTTTGTCACCTCGACGAGTTCTGCCGCAAAGCGCCGCGAACTTCTGTTTTACGCGTGTGTTATGAACCGAGCCGGCACGCAGCGACCGTGAAGCGATGCCAGCATAAAATTTGCGTGCAAAAAGAGCCTGATAACTTCTTGCGCATGCCAGTGGTCTGTGTGGATTACAAGCAGATTTGCGGCAGCACCGACAAGCGGCAAGACAACAGTGCCGACGATCGCATCCCGCTAACATTGAATTAGGAAAATTTCGTGGAGCAGTGCTATACTACATTTGCCAGCTTCAAAATTAATTTATTGTATCTCTGAATGAAGTTTGGCTAGAAAAGTATGCTTACGAAAGGACATCTCCAACACGTGGAGATGCTGACACTTCGCTTTCGTTCAAGCCAAAAGCACCGCTTGCGCCAGTATCGTTGCTTCCTTGGAGCGGTTTGCTCTTTGCGATTGGTTCGTACATGTAGGGGATGACGCCAAGATCCTCCTGGTAATCTTCGATGTGTTCCATTGTGATATAAGTATCAAACCAACAGCCCGAACCACCGCGCGACGCGCTTCATGTACTACATCGGCGGCGACCGAGCCGGGCTCACCGAGCCAACGCCAGTGTTCACGTCACGAGGCGCCCAACCAATCACAGGCGGCAACGAGGCGCGCGAGCTGGCCCGTGGCTGCTGCTGCACTTTTCACCAAAATAAAATAGGTTTACGCTTTCCTCTGCCTAATTTCGACGAGAAATTCGAATTCCGAGGGTGGAAAACTGTAAAGTGCATCTCTTCACTCAATTTTTTGGGGAAACCTTTCAGCATCCCTTTAACGTTAACGTGTATACTGACTGAAGCTCATTTAATGATCTACAGTGGGATAAAATTGAGTGAAAAAAGTTATTTATTAGTATAAAATTGCGCAAAAGATGTAGAACACAGAAAGGCTCCTAACAATAAGTGCCGGGAATTTATCGTTAGGATGTGTGGCAGCATGGATTATGTATTAGTCTCGTAACAGAACTTGAGGAGCTGAATACGGAAATGTTAGCTGTTCAGTAACGGATTTGCAGAATGAGATCAGCATTACATTAACCAATTAGCGGTGTACGTTGTTTATAACAGAGCCATTTAATGCAAAGGTGAAACGAAAGAGAGAATCCACGGAAGAAGCTCAAGACAGCTGAAGTTCTGAATGAAAGTTATATGATGCAAACAGAAAGCATAAATAATAAACAGTTATGTTCTCTACAGCAGAGTCATTGGCGCGAAAGAATGAGGAAACGTATATTGGATCACAGTGAAGCTATTGGGGATAATGCTGTAGTACTGCTTCATTTAAACCTACTCGGCTACAGTAACAAGAGCACGTGTTGCTCCGTAGCTTAACGGCACGAGAAAGAAGACGTAACTTAACAGATCACTTAAGAAGTATTTAAACCATGAAAACTAGTCCCGCTTACTTGGACATCACTTTTAATGCTTAGGCAACTGGGTAGTACTGAAATGCTCTATTATGAACATGTTGAAAGGAAAGGTCTAACCTTCTCACAAGTAGCAACATTTTTCCTGTGCTGGTATGCAGTTATGGCTGCTATAAGAAGCCAATGGGGTGCCTTTTTGACAATATGTAGTTGAATATATATAAAGTTGAATATATAGTTGAAGTGAAGTGAAGAAAACTATAAACGCCGTCAGAAGGTATTTGCAGATGTATTCACTGTTACTTTGCTAGTTTACGATATGCGAAGAAACTGAGCTCATAAACAACTTCCTGTTGAAAAAAAAAACGCACACGTCCAGAGTTTATGGTTGCGTGCCAATTTAGAGCCTTCTGCAGTAAGAGGTAACGCAACTGAACCAAGCTATATGTGACGTAAACCTCGCCCCGTGGTTGGGATAGCACAAGGACTAGGTCTCTCAAGCAACGCAAAAACCAACTTACCTCCGGACACTGCCGCGGCTAGGCTGAAGCCGAACGTAGCTAGAGCAATGAACAGCAAAAGCAATGGTTTCATTCTGCGATATTCTTTGCTAGCTCCCTTTGAGAAGAGAGGTAAGCAACAACGCACCGGAATCCATGTTAACCTTTTATATACGGCTTGAAGCAAGCCGCCATGCTTGAAAAAAAAAAGCTATTTTGACTGATTCGTTTTTGTAGCGTTTGTACAATGCCTCTTCAGAAACGGGTTTCCATTATTTTTTTTTCCATTTTGCATAAATGTATTCAAGAGGCTGAAGACAGCTGGGGAAATCCAAAATGAAACGGATGCATATAAATGGCAACACAAAATGACGTTCCTCTCTCTTGACGCATTAGCTGTCTATTTTTTCTGCGTGTTTTGTTAACTTCATCATTGAGCTGAGACATCATGTAGACGTATGTTTAATACCGTTGCCTAATGAGAACGTGGACGGTTTGTAAGTGTTTCTTATGACATGTTCGGCTTTGAATGTTTTCAAAGTAGTTCGTTGACGGCGCAACCAAAGGGGACAGAGAAGACCCAAAACGAAAGGAACAGTGCGTCCCCTACTTCCATTGGTCGCACCATGTCCATATTGCTCTTACCATGAACCAACTAGCCTGAACAAACGGTTTACTAGAATGTTCGGAACTATCATTTTGGATTCTCTCGAAACTGAATTGTAGCTTTAAAAATTTTCAGTTTGAGGTATAAATGGCGCTCCCCTCCGCCTTCAGTATCGTCAGCGATAAAAGAATTTAGTTGCGTTTTAACCACTGCTGAACGCGGTTAGAGACCGAAAGCTATGGCGTATTGAATTATACGCGGCGTGGCATTTGTAACGTTGAGTGCGTTCCAAAAACTGGATAGACCGCGTGGCCAGCCTGCCAAGGTGACAAGAAAAATTCAAAGAGCGCTAGACAAATAAATCAGAAAGAGGAGGAGTGCTGTTTGAATTTTTCTTGTTGCCATGGGACACCAACTTGCCCAATCTGCCATCCTGCCACCCTGCCACCCTGCCACCCTGCCACCCTGGCACGTGGCAGCTAGTGGCTGATCGCTTTGCTCACAAAATGAACGCTGAGGCTTACTGCTGCAGTGCTGCGTGTCAGACACAATGTTGTCAGCGCTAACGCAAGCCGTGCCTAGTCGCGACGTCCTCTGCCCAGGTCACCAGCCGAAGTTGGAAATTCGGTTCGGTGCTGGACAAAGCAGCCTCCCACTGCTGCTGACTGTTTAGGTGCCAAGAGGCAGGGGCAAATGTGCTGAGCAGGAGAAAAAGATATGGGCGTAGTCGGCTCTTGGGCTGTCACATAAGTGGCAGGCCGGCGATCACGCTCCGGATAGAGGAGGGCAAGACGCGCGGGGGTACGAAAGAGGTGGTAGTGTGAAGTAAATCATTGTACGTGAGGAGCGCGTCGCGCGTAGTCATGCCCGGCGAGGCAGGTTTGCTTGGTCGGTCGAATCGCGAGTGTTGTAATTAGCCACCTCGTTGCCAGGATTAGCCGCGTGAGCGAGCACCTTGATGATTTTGGTGGGGTGAGAGGCGAGGTTGTCTGAACGTAAGATGCCGATGGCCGGGGTGCCACCCGTCCAACCGCGTAGTTGTAGACCGCAGGCTGAGAGTCATTGAAATTGTATTCAACGGAGGTCTGCGTGACGGCAGGGGCAATAGCTGCCTAATCAGCGTCTACAGAGGTTGAAGTGTAGTCTGAGGCAGTAAGAATGGGTCGGAGAGAGTTGTCAGGGACTGCAAGTGTGTGGGATGGGTAGAAGCTGTACGCGGTGGAATCCACATAAACCACGGCAGGTTTCAGTCCGTACTCGCACCAGAGCGCGGAGACCCTCGCTGCTCTGCAGGAGGGGTGGCGTTCAGGATGCATATTCTTAGGGAGGGGATGAACAGTTAGGAGGCAGGACATGTGGGAAGGGATGGTCAGTGAGGTGGGAAGGGGGATAGGAGAGGAAAGCTGAAGGGTGGATAGAACTGCGGGACCCGGGCGGGTGCGGGAACGACGGTGGAGCTGGGCCGTACAATGGGCCCCCGTCAGCTCTGTAAAGGAGTTGTGGACGCCCATGGACAATAGCTGAGCCATCGAGGTAGATGTGGGAAGAGATAGGGACAACTTATGCGCCTGGCGAATGAGGCTGTTGACTTTGTCCTTCTCGGTGCGAGAAAGAAAGAAATGTGTAAGAGAATAGATGAAGGGGCTTTGAACAAAGTCCTGGACCAAGCGGCGGAGGTCGTGTTCGCGCATGCCGTGGTGGCGGTTGGGAATGTCGCCTTCTCTCACCCTGTACCTGGATGGCACACCCATTCCTCTTATCTCTACCGTCCGCATCCTTCGACTACTTCTGCAGTCTAATAGCAAGTACACTACACCCAACACTCGACTCACACACATTGTACACCAGGCCATCCGCCTCTCCTCTGGCTCCACGGCGCTTCTTCTGGCGTCTCTGGTGTTGTGACCGAAGGAAGAGGGAAAGGAACGTGCACGGGCCTGCTCGCTGGCTCGAGCTGAGCCACAATCGCTGCCCATCTCTTTCTCTTGAGAGTGGTCCCATACGCGAAAGTGATGAGATACTGGTACTCGGACTCTACATCCACAAACACAGACGGCCAAACACCACATTGGCCAAACTCCGTAAGGTGGGGGACCAGGTGGCCCGCATGGTCCGCCGGGTTTCCAACAAACGCGGAGGGTCACGAAGTAAGGATGACTTGCGGCTGGCAAACGCCTTTGTAACCAGTCCAATTCTCTACTCGACTCCTTATCTCCACCTACGGAAACAAGAGAAGGATGCGCTTGAGGTCATCCTTCGCAAAATTACTAAGCGTGCCCTTGACCTTCACATCACTGCTTCAAACAGCCGCCTGACGGCTCTTGGGATGGTGAATACTTTCCGGGAGCTCCGGGAGGCGCACCTTACACCAGTACACGCGCTTGTCGCTAACGGAGTCGGGTCGCCGCCCTCTTGCTCGACTCCATATCTAACACACCCCTCCCATGGAAGACAGGTTTCACATCCCAGAACTGTGGAGACGTGCCCTCCACGTGCGACCTCTTCCAGCCAACATGTCACACGAATGCCATATTGGTCGGCGCCTGGCACGAGCGGAAGCCCTAGCCCGACATTATGGCAACAAATCAGGTGTATACTACGTGGACGCCTCCGCTCCTCACCATGGGGGATGGTACACGGTCGTGGTAGTTCATAACAGCAACACAGTTAACGGCCTCGCCTTCAGAGCCCGTAGTGCAGCACAAGCAGAAGGGGTCGCGATTGCTCTCGCGGCCTCAGATTGCAATTCAAAGTACATCATCATCGACTCGCGAGAGCCCTGTCGGAACGTCGCACAAGGCTGCACTCCCATCCTAGCCTATCGAATCCACCAAAATTACATACGGGATACGGACCCTGCACATCGTTACCTGATATGGGCCCCTGCTCATCAGGGGTTGCAGGAAAGAGGCAGCAGACGCAGCCGCCCGCGCGCTCTCTCACAGGCTGTTTCCTTCTCCCCACTCGATCAGGAACCCGATCCTAATCCGATCTATAGCTTCAAAGATTTTATAACCTACTGTCAAGATAGTCATCGCCTCTACCCTCGCCCATGTAAAGGCCTCAAGAAGGCGGATGACCGTCTCCTTCTCCGCCTTTTTACGAATGCATTGCTGTGCCCGGCAGCACTAAAACATTTTGGCGCCTCCTTTAACGGCAACTGCCCGCATTGTAGTGCGGTGTCTTCTGACACCTATCAAATTGCGTGGGCCTGTCCCTCCAATCCGGCTATTCCCCCCATCACCAACCCAACCAGGGAGAACTGGGAGGCGACCCTGCTCGCCTGCCACGACTTACAGGCCCAACAAGGCTTAGTCTGGCGCGCCCGGGCGGCGGCCGCCGCCACTGGGGTCCCAAACTAGGGACCTGCAAATTGCTGATGGGACGTACAGCCGCGAGTACAAAGCGCGGCGTGTTGGTGGAAGAACGCGCGTCTGTGCTTTCAATCTTTCCTCTTACATATTTCAACTCTCCTTTGTCTGAACGGGGGTGGTGGTGGTGAAAACATTTATTCGGAAGGAACAGAAGGTATGTTTGGATGAGCTCGTCAGGGACCGATCCTTACAAGCACTAGGTGGAGGTCACTAGTATAGGACCCCAGTGGCGGTGGCCGCCGCCCGGGCGCGCCCGACTAAGGCTTGTTGGGCCTGTAAGTCGTGGCAGTCGAGCAGGGTAGCCTCCCAGTCCTCCCGGGCTGGGTGGGGATCGGGAGAATAGCCGGGTTGGAGCGGCAGGCCCACATCATGCACAACTTCCTTTTCATCCTGCTTTCAGTCGCAACAAGAACAGCATCATTCGTTGAGCACAACAGCACACAGACGCGTACGCTCGGGTGGTACGGGTTCCATGACAACGCATTGGTTGGCATCCGTACAAAATATAACGCACACAGGTACGGTCGCCGCTGTCAGCCCATCTGAGGCCTTAAGAGGTCGCGAAGGGCTACACACATGCTGCCTCCCTAATTGGTGAAACCGTCTTGTTGTCACCGGGATCTGCGTTTTGACCAGTTGACGCCTTCAAAGGTTTCCTCTCCCGGTCCTCCTAATTCAAATCCAGAATCCGTATGCGGTGTTTGTGCACGTTAAAGAACCCCAGGTAACCGATATTACCGGATCCCTCCACTATGGCTTTCCTCATAGCCTGAGTTGCTTTGGAACATAGAACTCCATGAACCGAAACTAACACCGAACACAGCATAGATGGCGCTGCTTTGCCACAGTTAATGGCAGTCAATTGAAATGCTTTATAGAGTAGAACGCGAGTGTTATCGGCGTCAAGTTTCAAAATTTTCATACTCATAATTACTCATGCACACATCCGTACACAAAGACACTTCACGAAATGAAAGACCACTACGCATTCACTAGATCCTGTTTTATTCAGCTCGAACCAATGAGTCTTCGTATCGACACTTCAATAAAGATACGATACGAAGTCTCGTTGGTTCGAAGGCTCGTTGGTTTGAAGGATCGTCGGTATGGGATACGATTCCTGGTCGTTGAGTCGGATCTCTATAACTACAATCTATTCTTCCTTCTTGGCCTGCACAGTATTTGGCGAAGCAGGATGGCTGTACTACACTGCGATGAAGATGCATAGTACCATCAAAACAAACGTATTTAAGCTGCGTGAAGTGTACAAGCAGCTATATTTTGGAAAGGAAGTCATCAGTTTGACGGTACAGCTGCATTCGTTGAAGCAGTTCTGAGTGTCTCATGTGAGTGAAACGCATGTCCGCTCCTGACATTTGAGAGTGCAATGCAGAACGTAATCTGCTTGTGACCTATTGTGAACTGTCGAACGGGGCAATAATACAAAAAAGAGCCTTCGTGTCGTGTTCTGCGATTGCTCTCCTCGCAATCTAAAACACCTGGGTGCGATTCCCCGTATCTGTAGAACATACGTATTAAGAATAAAACCTTTAACGCCGCATCGTTCTCGACAGACGGTTGTCAGCAGAGGTGTCGCGCTTTTCTACTACGACCAGAAAAAAAATCTTTGTGCACAATGAATTCGAACCACCATCCTTCCGTTCCGCAGCCGAGCCTGCTAATGGCTGCGCTACTTCCAACGCATATGTAGTTCTTCTTGTCTAGGACGCTTGAGAGTGTTTGCAGAAAGGCGTCGAATCAGACGGATGCCTCCAAAGCGCCCTCCAGTGCCTCAAGCATTTAAGATTCACAAGGAAGGAAGGGAAAACTTTATTTACACTAATGGTTTTTCCTGCGGTTTGGGGGCATCTTCAGAGAGGTCTTGGTTCTACCCCAAGAGCCTTCTCTGTCGAAGTCGTCCGCCTCTAATCAGTAGTCGGTTGCCCTCAGTCCAGGGCTCCGCTGGCCACTGCCGCCCGTTGAGCTCGCTGTACCAGACCTTGTTGGTCTTCACAGCGGTCGCTGGACAGCAGAGTCTCCCACTGCTCCGCACTCGGGTCTTGTATTTTGGGGACCACGTGTATGTTTTCGCAGGCCCATCTGATGTGGTATAGAGTAGGTTTTTCGTCGCACCAGGGATATTTGTCCGTGTATATCGTAGGGGGCATTTTGTTTAGTATATGTAGGTTTGGGAAAGAGCCTGTTTGTAATTGTCTCAAAGTGACAGCTTCCTCTCTGCTGAGAGATTTGTGCGGTGGGGGATATCGCATTCTTCTGCCTCTATAGTTTTGTAGTATGGCCGAATATTCCCTGGGTGCTGGCGCGAGTTCCGCGGTCTCGTCGGATGCTCGGAAAGTAATGTATCCTCGAGCTATCCTGTCGGCCTCTTCGTTCCCTGCCACCCCCGTGTGCCCCGGTACCCACACAATTTTGTGTGGGATCTTGTCGTTTTGTTCTTCCTGGTTTTTAATTCTGTCGCTCGCTGCGAGGAGTATACGGAGCGCGTGACGACCTATCCTGCCATTCATGTAATTTCGGCAGGCTGTTTGAGAGTCAGTGAGTATTGTTAGTGACCGCCCGGTTCTATAGCCCTCCGCCACCGCTAGAGCAACGGCTGCTTCCTCGGACTCTGCAGCTGTGCAGCCTCGGAGAGACGCGCTGGTCATTTCGCGTAAAGACGAATCGACCACCGCCGCTACAGCGATTTTGGTATCTCCTCCTCTCCAAGACGCGTCTGTATACACGGTCGTGGCTTGAGGAGCATATGTTTTCTCAATGAATTCGGCCCTCGCTTCTCTTCTGCCCCGATGGAGGTTGGGATCCATGTTTTTTGGTATTGGAGCTACCTTCAGGGTCTTGCGAAGCTCGTCGGGGATCGTTGCCGTCCTCGACATTTCTCGCATCTGCTCGCGGTATCCGAGCCTCTGCAGCAGCGCTCTTCCAGTCGTTGTTTGCAACAGCCTGAGTTTTTGCGACTCAAACAATTGTGTACTTAATTAACATCTTATAGACACATCAGTGACAGAGAGAGAGAGAGAGAGAGAGAAAAAAAATCTTTATTGCACAAGGAATTCGGGGCACGCCCCAGGGTCCCCGCACGACCCCGCTGCACTCAATTGTTTATGTTTCTAAGGTCCATAACACTGGCAGCCCGGCCGGTTGCGATAGTTTGTACGGCCGGGTCCTCCGAGCGCAGCAGGGTCTCCCAGTCCTTCCAGGTCTTGAGGTTCTCTAGGTCCCGCAGGGGAGGGCCCGCCGGGCAGAGGGAAAGGATGTGGAGGGAAGAGGCGAAGGGTTCTGGGCATATATGGCGCATGCCGGAGTGGGGAAGGAGGGATGATAGTGGGCTAGGGTAAGGGGTGATGGAAGAGAGTGTGTCTGTAGTCTGCGCCAGAGCGTTGCGTGTTTGTTATCTAGGGAGGGATGGGGCGGGGGGTAGAGCTGGCGTAAGCAGCAACCCTGCGCTAAAGGCTTTCGCCTCACCGCACTTTAGGTCAACAAAGTGGCCCCTGTCGCGTTAAAACAGAACAGGGGGACGCAGCACTCCACCCTAGGGCGTGGGCGTGTGTGTCATTGGTGTATTAAGGAGAAAACCCTTAATGCCTCACACGGTCGTTAGTAGCCGTGTCGATCGCCGTGTCAAGAGCCGTGTCGGCAGCCGTGTCGGCAGCCGTGTCGGCAGCCGTGTCGGCAGATGTGTCCGCGTTTTGACGGGTGTCCACCGAGGTATGTGAGACAGTTACTGCGTAATTTCTTTTCCTCAAATACAATTTTCAGTTTCTTCACTACGGCCCCTCTTTCTTCTTTCACTCCCACTTCCTCCCTTCCTGTACGGTGCGGTTCGGGTGTCCACCGAGATGGTGGAGAATCACTGCGCCATTTCCTTTCCTCAAAAAGCGTTGCGTTCAAAGGGCAAGGCATCGCGCCGGACGGGTGGTGGCGTTCCGTGGACTCCCTGGTAGCGCAACAACACGCTGTCGCGTTCCACTCCTAAAGGCGAAGCTTAAGCGTCATTAATTAGCAGTCAGGTAATATTTAGTCATTAATCAGTAATTAGTCATTAATTAGTAATTTATGATTACTTCTTCATCAATTATGTGTGACGTCATCCAGTGGTGACGTCACCAGGGCCACAGAGGCAGTCAAAGTGGTGCGGAAAACGCTTTCGCCTCTGCGCACTTTAGACAGTCAAAGTGCCCCCTGAATTTTTTTTTGTTTTCGAACGTTATTCAATGATGTGCTTTTGGGGGACCGCTAATCGAGATGCGTTGAACGAAGAAAAATGTGCTAGTCCCAGCATGTTCCAAGGTGGCACAGCTCAACAGACCGGCGGACCTTCTCACGAGCATGGCGGGTGAGGGCAAATAACATCAGTGTAGTCGAGCGGCTCAACAGACCGTCATCTCTCCCAGGCCAGCACGGCGGGTGGTGGTGGTGGTGGTGAAAACTTTTTAATAAACAAAAGGAGAGTTTGCAGACCAAAAAGGCCCTTTAGATAGGTGGAGTGCTTAGTCCGGGACCCCGCTGTACGAGGCCGCTACTCGCGCCCGTTGGACTAGAGCCCTTTGAGACTACAGCCCCGAGCAGTTGAGCAGGGCTGCTTCCCATGCCTCTCGGGAAGGGGAAGGATTGGGGGGAAGGGAAGGATTCTTTTTACAGGCCAAAACCATGTGGAAGGTATCGGATACTTCCCCACAGTGAGGGCAGCGCCCATCAATTTTGGGGTCGAAATGTTTCACTATTGCAGGACACAACAGAGAGTTGGTCTGCAAGCGCCTCAGAGTTCACTGATCAGCTTTACTCAGGCCCTTATCTTGGGCCATCAGGGTGGGTGAGAGCTAGGAAGCGACTACAGAGAAGTTTAACTGGAGAAGTCGTACTGGACTTGCAGTGGCTAGGCTGAAAACTACAGGGACGACAACTGGTTTGGTTTATGGTTTATGGGGTTTAAGGTCCCAAAGCGACTAAGGCTATGAGAGAGGCCGTAGTGGAGGGCTCCGGAAATTTCGACCACCTGGGGTTCTTTAACGTGCACTGACATCGCACAGTACACGGGCCTCTAGAATTTCTCCTCCAACTACGTTGGCACTGGTAAAGACGGCGGCCGACCTCAACAACTGCCGGGAGAGCCAGAGCAGTGTTGCGAAAAGCATAGGACCGATATTAAAGTTAACAACAGCTTTTGCTGCTGTTATTTGTTTGTCCTGTCATCTTTTTAATACGCCTAGAAGCGAGCCGCGAGGCTAAAAGAAAAATAAACTCTTTTGATTGATTCTTTATTGTTCCATTTGCACAATCCCTCTTTAGAAAGGGGCTTCCATGCCTCGTTTTCATTTTGCATAAATGTGCTCTAGATGCAGGCCCCCATTACTGGTTTTCTTTTTGCATTAATGTACTGCAGAACACGAGGACAGCTAGTGGAAGGCAAGAAGAAACAGATGCCTGAATTTTCGCTGATGGCAACACGAAATGACGTCATTCTATACTGACGCATTAGCTATCTTCTTTTTCTGCGTGTCTCGCTAGCTTCTTCGTTGATCTCAGTCTTAGCATGTAGAAATAGGTTTAAATACCGCTGTTGCTTAACGAGGGCCTCGGTTCTGGCAGCCTCGAGGCCTTAGGAAGCATAAGAGGGTTCTCACACAGCTTCTACCCTCGCCGTTCGATGAAGTTCTACGTCACATCAGCGGTAACTCAGGACGTGCTACGTCCGCCGCTTAAGAACGTGGGTGGCGCTGGTGAACACTCCCAAGGTTAGGTTATTTGTAAAACATAAATACCCCCGAAAGCAGAAGGTTTGACAGCCGTCGCCGTAGCTCAGTGGTAGAGCACCGGACGCGTAATTCGGAGGTCGTGGGTTCGGATCCCACCAGCGGCATGTGGTTGTTTTTTCTTCTGCTTTTCTAATCAATTAGCTTTAAGCGATATCATATTCAGTAATATTATAAATTCATCAACACCACAAAATAAATAAATTAATTAAAAATCCCCTGTTCCCCTTGGTTTCTGTGGCTGTTGGCTTCTCTCGCTGTTATGTTAAGTGTGTTAAACATGCGTGTTAAACATGATATGTTGGGCTTTGAATGTCTTTAAAGTATTATGTTGGCGGCGCGACCAACGGGGACAGAGAAACGCGCAAATGACCGGGACTCCCGTTGGTCGCACCGTGTTCATATTGCTCTTACCACGAACCAATGAGCCTGAAAAAATGTTCCACCAGGATGCTGTGAACCTAAGCTGGTCTCTTCATACCGAGCACATGATCAACAACGCTAATCGCATGCCAGGTTACTTACATCGCAATTTTTACATCGTTCTTTCTTCTGTGCAACTTTTGCTATATAAAACACTAATTCGTTCCAAACTAGATCATGCTTCATCAGTCTTGGATCCTCCTTGTAACAGTCATATTACTGCTCTTGAGACGGTTCAGAGTAAGTCTGCGCGTTTCATCCTCACTAATTATAACCGCACTGCAAGCGTAAGTACTATGAAGTCTAGTCTTTCTTTCATTCCTGTCACTATCGTCAAAAAGTGTCTTGTATCACATTATTTTACAAGCTGTACCATCATACTGTACTGCGCGACCGCCTTATTCCACAGCTTTTTATTTGTCCCATCGGGATGACCATAATGATAAAGTCGGTTTCGATTCTTCTAACACCAAATATTTTTCTCAGTCATTCGTGCCGCGTACCTCGCGTGACTGGAATCACCTTCCCACAGATATTGCCGTCATCAATAATTACGAGATGTGCCGCGAAGCTATAGCTAGCATTGCATACTGAGGTGCTGTTTAAATTTGTGTCTCTGCTGTATTTTTGTAATCTTGTTCTTGTGATTTTTCCACTTTCCCTCTGTAATGCCTCTGGCCCTGAGGGGTACGTTAAATAAATAAATAAATAAATAATTTTTTTTGAGATTCGCTCGAAACTCAGTTGTAGGTTTAAAAATTCCAGGTTCAGAAATAAATGGAGCTCCCCTTCACCTCGTGACCATCGTGACCGATAAAAGAAAAACCTGCACACTTCCGGTTCCTGAGAGGGGCAAAAAGCATTTGTGATCCCGAAAGTGGCAACATCATGTGATCTGCGGAATCAGAAATTCGGGCGTGGGGTGTATGTGCTGCATCACACAAAGGAAAGAATCACGAATGCATCGGACATACCACTCCATTTTAGTCAAACACTGCCACTATTCTGGTATGGTTTCGCCAACTCTTGATGTGGCTATGTAAAGTGGGCTTTATCTTAACAAAGCGGCTCATGCCATGAGGGACGTCAAAGTGGAGGGCTGCAGGCCGATATGGAACACCTGTTTTCTTTAACATGAAATAGCCTTACACAAAAAATGGCCGTGTTTGCATTTTGCCTGCGTTGAAATACGGCCCCCGACGCCGGGATCTTACCCGGAACCTTGAAATCACCACCAGAACGCCAAAGTCCTAGAGCTACCGTAGTGGGCGAACTGTTGATGAGATTTAGAAAACTACAGAGCGGAACGTTTACATACATTCATACTTATATCGCCGGTCGTAAAAATGCAAAGGGACATTGCCAGGAGTTCAGGACAGCAGAGTACTGTACTTGTTTTGTCATGGCGGTGCACATGGAGGAAACTTTTCAGCAGTGTGTTTTTTGTTTGAAAAACAAAACGATATTCAGAACTGGAAAACCCTCTCATCTTTTGAACATTCTGCTACGGACCGGCATGTACGTGGGTATGGACGCTCTGGGTTACAGTCCTACACCGTCAGATGGAGAGAACACCCGCCGCGGTGGCTCAGTGGTAAGGAGCCCGTCTACCGAGCCGGAGTACCCGTGGTCGATCCCGACTGCGGCTGCCGCGTTTCTATGGAGGCGAAACGCAAAAGGCGCCCGTGTGCTGTGCGATGCCAGTGCACGTTAAAGATCCCCAGGGGGTCGAAAATATTCCGGAGACCTCCACTACGGCACCTCTTTCTCTCTTTCATCTTTCACTCCCACCTTCCTCTCTTCCCTTACGGCGCGGTTCAGGTGTCCGCCGTGATATGTGAGACAGATACTGCGCGATTTTCTTTCCTCAAAAACCAATTTACCAATTCAGAGCATGGTGTCGATATGTAACTTTCGAACAAGTTTCGTTTTTTTTTAATAAACGCGGCTCTGAATGACGGAAAGCCAAGTTCATATCCTTGAAGCCACTGGAAAAGAACGATTGGTGCTGTAGATTGTTCGAAAATTTAGTTTTTGTCTCTATAAAGGCCATTAAATTTACAACGTTCCCATAAACGCCCGTTCTTTAAAACATGAATGGTTTTGGAAGGAATGTTAGAGAAGGCATCGTTGCGCCACAGTCTTTGGTGTTTACGGGAGACCAAGTTGAACCTGAATCATCAGTGAAAACCTAGACCGTGAAATGTAAGTTTAGTGATAGAGAAAACGCGGCTTCTTTCTTTCCAGTCCTTTAGGACGTGAGGCTAGCTCCGCTAGCTAACGGCTGATCTAAACTCCTGGTGACGACGACGGTTTGTGCCGTAGCGCCTGCGCTCACTTAGGGCCGAAAGGACAAATACTTCTAAAGGGCGAGCATAGGCGGAATATTTTGCTATCACCATGAGGCCCGTAAGAAAAAAGAAGAGAGCGTAATTAATTACTTGAAACATTTGGAGAACTTTATGTTGAGGGTCATTGCACGATAGTCTCGTAAAAGATAATATATTGTTCCTTAAGAGATGAACTATGAAGAATTTTCCAGCCACGATAATTGTCCTTAAGAACAAACCGTTCGTCTTGAAAAGTAAGGGCAGTAGTTAGAACTCTTTACCTAGTTAATCATAGAGTTGGTTCTACGGGTCGTCGTTCGCCCGTTAACGAAACAAGGAGAGTCAAAGAGAAAGCTCGCGCTTTGCTTCGAGTGCGTGAGTACGCTATGAATAAAAGATGATTAGATGATTTACTTGTGCGGTGTGTTGTGGCAAGCACTTCTGCTACTGAACGTGTTCTGCCTTTTATTCACTAAGCGCTGAAGGTGCAAATGATATTCGTCGCTGTACGGAGCTTACGGGACTTCGTGTGCAGCGTTAACATTGCTTACGACCATGATGTCAGCCGTTCATTGAGAGAGTAGAGGTTAGTTATTACTGATACAAAAACGCGCCTAACTTTTTTGTGAGTTTGAACTTTAGTGGAGTTAATGTGATGTGGATGGATAAAATGTGACCTTTCGAACTATTTGGAGTGCAGCTCTTCGGCGACCATTCTTGCGTTTCGCGGCGTCGCCGTCGCCGTTGTCCGCGACGGCAATGTCGCGTTGTCCGCGAGGCCGTTGCATAAACGTCTTTTCAAGGCCTAAGACACAGAAAGAAAGCCAACGCTTTAGTGCGATAGCTTTAAAGGCCCCTTTACACACAAAATCTGGCCTCGACATTGTGAAAAAAAAAATCGCTGTGGCTTAGCTTGGTTAAGCCCGGTGATTGCGAAAGCATTATCCGTACCTACGCCATCGTTCAGCTGGTAGCATAGCTGGTGGTGGTGCTTGTGGTTATACTTGTGGTGATGCATCGGTTATACAATCCAATCCAATTCAATCCAAACCAATCCAACCCCATCCCATCCAATCCAATCCATTACATTACATTCCAATCCACTCCTATCCAATCCAATCCAATGCAATGCAACCTAATCTAATCTCATCTAATCTAAACTAATCCAGTCCAATCCAGTCCAATCCAGCCCATTCCAGTCCAATCCAATCTAATCCAATCTAATCTAGTCCAATCTAATGCAATCAAGGTCAAATTAAGGTCAATGGTGGTCACCGCCGCGGCACGGCAAAGGCGTGAAAGTGCAAGTAGTATTGCTTTCGCAATAAAATGACGAGCATGGCTGTGGCAGGTTGTGCCCCGACAACAACCAAGGAGGCCAACTTTGGCCAGCCAAGACGCAGGGGCAGCGCGCAAAGGAGGCCCTGGGGATCAATCGAGTAGCCCTTTGTTTTCCGTCGAGGGCACGTTGGGTCAAAGCCCAGGATTTTCAGCGGCGGTGCGAAGGAAAGGCGAAGATAGTAGAGGGTAGAGAAGTGTGGAGCAGGCGTCTGCGGGCGTGACAGGCGGACATCAGAATCGCGCCGCACTGTGAGGCGACGTTTATGCGTGACAGGCCAGCGTGAGTACAAAAGTGCAGGCGCTAGAAGGAGAAAGAGCGAGGCGCGAATTTTTTTTTTTTTTTGTCGTGTTAGCTTTTGTATATGGCTAGAACTGAACCGCCAGGCATAAAAAAAGAACGACCTCTAATGATTGATTCGTCTTGGTATAAAGAAACAGGGTTCCACTCCTTGTTTTTATCTCGCGTAAATGCACTCCACAGGCTGAACGCCGCTGCTGGAAGCCAAAAAGAAACAATTGCGAAATGGCGTTCCTCTCTCTTGACGCACTAGCTGTCTATTTTTTCTTCGTGTTTTGACAGCGTCATTGTTGAGCTGAATGTTAGCATGTAGAGGTTGGTTTCATAGCGCTGCTTAATGGCAGCAAGTGCGGTTTCGAAGTGCTAAACATCATAAGTTCGGCTGTGAACATTTTGAAAGTAATAAGTTGGTGGAGTGAGCAACGGGGACAGGAAAGACGCAAAAACGACAAGAACAGCGGCTCCCCTGCTTCCGTTGGTCCTTCCATGTTTGTGCGGTGGTGGTGGTGAAAACTTTTAATTTCTGAAATAGAGTTTGGGAGCCACAGAGTGGCCCCGCTACATGGTCGGCGTCCCTAGTACGGCACACCGCATGACAATGCCCCGTCTCTCGCCCGTTTCACCAGAGCCCTTTGGGACTCAAGCGAGGAGCAGTTGAGGAGGGCAGTCTCCCATGCCTCTCTGGAAGGGGTAGGGGAAGGGGGGAGGTGGGGATATTGAGTACATGCCCACACCATGTGGAAGATATCACAGGTATCCCCACAGTGAGGGCATCGCCCATCCGTGTTAGGATCGTAATGCTTTAAGAATGCAGGACAGAGTAGAGTACCTGTCTGCGGGCGCCTTAAAGTTCGCTCCTCCGTCTTACTCAGCCCCTTTGCAGGGGCCGGGAAAAGGCGGTGGTTGTCGGTATAATGCGTTATTATTTCCCTGAATCGCAGCAGTGGCTGGTTATAATCTCCCAGCCAGAAGAGCTGGGATGAGGAGCCCGGTGAATAAGCGCTCGGGCAGCCGCGTCAACGGCCTCATTACCTCGTAAGCCCTGATGGCCAGGAGCCCAAATGATTCTTTTCGGTGTTGGATCAGTGGCAGTCCCTCTTAGAATGGGCCGCCGCGGTGGCTCAGTGGTTATGGCGCTCGCCTGTTGACACGAAAGACGCGGGTTCGATCGCGGCCGCTGCGGTCGAATTTCGATGGAGGAAAATTCTACAGGCCCATGTTCTGTGCGATGTCAGGTTGATATCTTTGAAGCCGCTGGAAAGGAGCGATTTTTACTGTAGATTGTTCGGGAATGATGTTTTTGTATCTATAAAGATGACTCAATTTTCAGCGTTTCCATCAACGCCCCTTCTTTAAAACATGAATGGTTTTGGAAGGAATGTTAGAAAAGGCATCGTGGCGGCGATATATCAGTGGTGTTTACGGGAGACCACCTTGAGTCATCAAGTCACAAAGAAAAACCTGGTCCGTTAAATGTGCGTTTAGTTTAGAAAACGCGGCTTCTTTCTTTACAGTTCCTTAGGCCGCAAGACCAGCTACGCAAGCTAACGGCTGACATAAACTCCTGATAACGACGAAGGTTTTGGCCGGAGCGCCTGCGCTCACTTAGAGCCGTCAAGAAGAAACACTTCGAAAGGGCAAGCATTGACGGAATATGTTGCCTTCGCCATTAGGTGCTTAAGAAAAAAGAAGAGAGCTTAGTTTAGGAATTAAGCGAACCTTATGTTCAGGGTCCTTGTGCAGTAGTCTCGCAAAAAATAAAGCGTTGTTCACTAAGATATGAAATATGAATTGTTTTCCAGCGAGGGCAAGTGTCCATAACAACCATCCGTTCGTCTTGAAAAGTAATGGCAGTGGTTAGAACCATTTTACCCAGTTAAAAACAGAGTTGGTTCTGCGGGTCGTTGTTCGCTGGTAGGGAAAACAAATACAGTCAAGAGAAAACTCACGCTTCACTTGGACTGCGCCAACAAGCTATGATTAAAAGATGATGTTCTTGTATCTTGTATTGGGGCCAGCAGTTCATGTATTAAAAGTGTTGTGCCTTTCATTCCCTATGAGCTCAGTGTGCAAATGATATCGCCACTGTAAGGAATTTACAACTTCGTGCTCAGCGTAAATGTGACGTACGAACTTAATGTCAGCCGTTCAGGGAGAGAATAGGAGGTAGTTCATTGCTGTTTCAAAAACGCGGGAAATTTTGTTGGGAGTTCGAACTTTAGTGGAGTTAATGCTATGTGGAGGGGGAAAATGTGACCTTTCGAATTATTTTTGAGATATCGTTATACACAGGAAATTTAACTCTTCATTTGGAGCTACACCGACCCTCTGGATTCTGCTGTGGCGCGGTGCCGCGTTGGGAGTGATACCACTACATTTATTGCTTAGTATGCCCGGACATTGTAAACGCTGGGGTTAGCACGGAGGAGCTGACAGAGATGGCGCCCAGCTGGGCGCCCAGATGCGTTGTATCGCAATCGAGCAACTTCGTCTTCTACGCCTGTCCTTAAAACAATGGCGGTACAATAGCGTCAGCATCGCTGAACACGAAACATTGCTTTTCAAGCAAATCTGCAATGGCGGCTCGTGTCTAAACACACCGATGCTGTATGAGAGCACCAGAAATTTTCCATATGTCGATTCTATGAAAGGTTGAAAGCGAGGCTTAAGAGGCCGTTGCATAAATGTTTCTTCTAGGCCTAAGCCCGGCCGCAGCGGTCGAATTTCGATGGATGCGAAATTCTAGAGGCCCGTGCACTGTGCGATGTCAGTGCACGTTAAAGAACCCCAGGTGGTCGAAATTTCCGGAGCCCTCCAATATGGCGTCCCTCATAGGCTGAGTTGCTTTGGGACGTTAAACCCACATAAACCAAACCAAAAGGGGCTATCACATTCAATGTGAGAGCGTTAAAGACCCGTTACGCACAAAATATGGCGTTGGCGTTATGGGCCACCTATGTCACATTACCTTGTGGTATTATACACAGCATAGTAACAGCCGCAGCTAAAGGACAAAATATAAAACTCTGCTGGGTCCCGAGTCATATCGGAATAAAAGGAAACGAGAAAGCACACTTGTGCGCTGCTCAAGCTCGTAGGATGGAAACGAAAAAAGTAAACATACATTTTAACGATTGCATAAAGTTAGTACAACGGAAATTAAGGAAGAAATGGCAGTCGGCTTGGAACAGCGAAGTCAATAATAAACTACACTTGGTAAAGCCGGTTTTAGGGGAATGGAGGTCATGTGACCACCAGTAACGCTTCAAGGAAGGGATTCTCTGCCGTCTCCCAATAGGCCACACTCACCTTACACATAACTTCCTGCTAAGAAAACAAAACAAACCTTTTTGCGAAGAATGCGGAGATGAACTTACCGTTAACCACATTTTATTCTCTTGTGCGAAACTGGAAAAACTAAGAAAAAATATTTCACTGAATTTTGTAATGAATGCATTCCTTTTCACCCAGCGCTGCTTTTAGGTGATAATGCCATTGTTAACATACCTTCTCTTTTTAGCTTTTTAAAAGAAGCAGGCGTGCTTCAAAAACTGTAAATTTCGATCCGCTAGTTCACTTTAATAGATGATACACCTCAGCTACTTACTTTCTCATTCATGAGAAGAAGGCTGAGGTTTTTATTTAACTGGTTGGGAGCCTCGAGATCCTTGCCCAGGCAAGGATAGGCGCTGAGACTACCTGACCTTCTTAAGACTTTTAACATTAGCCATGTCTAAGTTTCGTTTCTTCCGTTATTACTAGGTATTACAGTTTTATTATAGCCATCTACGCCAGCGATGATTTTTAACATTTTTGAAAATTCTACAGAAAACTCATTCTATATCTTGAGCTTGGCGCAAGATGGTCTTAGCTGCCTATGTGCCATAAAACCCAACACAACACACAACAAACAACGCAACATCACAACCTGCCGTTGGTGTCCTTTGCTTTGGAACGTTATTTATTTGTGTGCTTTGGAGACGGAAGCTCCAGATGCAGTAAACAAAGAAAAACCCTGCTATTCCCACTGTGCTTCCATGGTGCAAGAAGGCGCAGCCCAAAAGACCACCCGACCCTCTGACCAACACGGCGGGTGTTGGGGCAAAGAACATCACCGCAGTCGGGCGGCTCAACAGACTGGCGCCCCTCCGAGGCGAACCCGGCGGGTGAGAACAAGGAAGCGAGAACAGAGGTGTTTGACTGTCGCAGTCGTACAGGACCTGCTGTTACTGAGCTGGAGACTGCTGGGAAAACAACGACGTCTGGACTGTTGAAGACGGCGACCGACCTCAACAACTGCCTGGAGAGCCAACGCTGGAGCCTTCCCACTCTTTGACCAGCCAGGACACCGGGCCAGGCATAGGAGGTCCTGGTGATCAATCAGTAGACCTTTATTTTCTGTCGAGGGCACGTTGTGTCAAAGCCCAGGCTTCTGAGCTACGATGCTAAGCTAAAGCGGGAAGATGGTAGAGGGGAGGTGTAGTGCGGGGTTCGCACCCGCGGGCCAGTCGGGCGGACGTCAGAATAGCGCCGCACCGGGGGCGACGTTGATGCGACACAGGCCGGCAGGAGAACAAAAGTGCGGTTGCTAGAAACAGAGAGAGCGAGGCGTGAATTTTTTCTTTGTTGTGTTAGCTTTTAGATGCGCCTGGAACTGAGCCGCTAGGCCCAAAAAAAGATTGAACTCTATTGATTGATTCGTTTTGGCTGTGTCTGTACAGTACCTATTCAGAAACGGGGTTTCATTCCTTGTTTTGATATTGCTTAAATGTACACTAGAGTCTGAAGCCCGTGGTTGGAAGCCAAAAGAAAAAAATGCCTGAATTTGCGATAAATTGCAACATGAAATGACGCTCCTCTCTGTTGACGCACTAGCTGTCTACTTTTTCTGCGTGTCTCGTAAGCTTCTTGATCTAGCTTAGTTTTGGCATGCAGACGTAGGTTTAATACCACTGCCTAACGGGAGCAGGCGCGGTTGAGAAGCATTAAGCATGATATGTACGGCTTTGAATGTTTTGAAAGTGTTATGTTTACGGCGCGAACAATGGGGATAGAGAAGACACAAAACGAAAGGAACAGTGTGTCTCTTAATATCATTGGTCGCGGAATCTTCATATTGGTCTTACCATGAACCAACTAGCCTGAATAAAAGTTTTACTAGTACTTCCTGAACTATCCTTTTCTCTTTAATTCGCTCGAAAGTCAATCGTAGTTTTAAAAAATTCGAGGTCGAGGAATAAATGGTGCTCCCCTTTGTCTCCAGTATCGTGAGCGATAAAAGAAAAACCAGCAGTCTTTCGGTTCCTGAGTCAGGCAAGAAGCATTTGTGGTTCCGCCATGGGCAACATCATGTGATCTGATCAATCAGAAAGTTGGTCGTGGTGTGCATGTGCTGTATGACGCATAGAATAGAATCTCGAATGCATAGGGCATACCACTACATACTAGTTAGTCACAGCCATTATTTTGGCATGGTCTCGCCAACACTTGATCTGGATGTGGAATTCCAGCGTTGACGTAGAAAAGAGGCTCAGGCCATGAGGGACGTCGAAGTGCAGGGCTGCAGGTTGATTTGGACCATTCTTTAACATGAAATAACATCTGAAAGCAAAGAGCCGTTTTGATATTTAGCCTGCATCAATATGCTCCCGCTGGGCCGGGATCTAACCTGGAACCTTCAGCTCAGCAACAGAGCGCCAAAGTCGAGGACTTACCGAAGCGGGAAACATTGCATGTGGTTTAGAACCTACACTGCGGAACATTTACATATGTTTACACTTATATCGCTGGTCGTAAAAATTTAAAAGCACATTGCCAGGAGTTCGGGACTGCAGAGTGGTGGTCTTGCTTTTGTCATGAGAGGTGACATGAGTAGAAACTTACATCGTTTTATTTTTCGTTTAACGAAAAAAACAAGGATAATTGTAACTAGACAACCCATTCATCTGTGCTAAGCAGAAGTCGACCATTCTGGTACGGACAGGCGTATGCGTGGGCATGGACGCTTTGGATTACAGTCCTACAGCATAAGATCGGGTGAGCGTGTTGACGAGACATAACTTTAGAACGAGTTTCGTTTTTTTTTTGGATAAACACTGTCCAGAATAAAGAAAAGCCAACTTCAAGTGTATCGCTGGAAAAGAGCGATTGGCGCTCTTGATTGTTCCAAATGTGGAGTTTTTTCTCCATAAAGACGGCTAAATTTTCAGTGTTTCCATAAACGCCCCTTCTTTAAAACATGAATTATTTTGGAAGTAATGTTAGGGAAGGCATCGTGTCGGCGCTATTCAGTGGTGTTTCCGGGATACCACCTTGACCTTGAGTCATCAAGGAATTCCTAGTCCATTAAATGGGATTTAATTCACGCAGAAAACACGGCTTCTTTCCTTCGCAGTTTCTTAGGCCACGAGGCTAAGCTACGCAAGCTGGCAGCTGAACCAAACTCCTGATAACGACGAAGGTTTTGGGCGGAGCGCCTGCTCTCACTTAGAGCCGGAGAGGACAAATACTTCGAAAGGACTAGTATTGACGGAATATGTTGCCTTCGCCATTAGGCGCTTAAGATAAAAGAAGAGAGCTTAGTTTAGGCGTTAAGCGAACATTAGGTTCAGGGTGCTTGTGCAGTAGCCTCGCAAAAGATAAAGCGTTGTTCCCTAAGAGATGAAATATGAATTTCTTTCCAGCCAGTGCAAGTGCCCGTAAGAACAAACCGTTCGTCTTGGAGAGTAATGTCAGTTGTTAGTGCTATTTTACCTAGTTAATCACAGAGTTGGTTCTACGGGTCGTTGTTCGCCGGTTAAGAAAAACAGAAGTGTGAAGAGAAAGTTGAGCTTCTCTTCGAGTGCGCGAACAGGCTATGAATAAAAGATCATGTTCTTGGGCTGTGTCTTGTGGGAAGCATTTGCTGTATTAAAGTTGATCTGATTTTGATTCACTAAGAGCTGAGGGTGCAAATGATATTCGTCGCCGTGCGCAATTTACAACTTCCTGCGCAGCGTTAACATGACGTACGAACTTAATGTCAGCCGTTCACGGAGAGAACGGGAGGTAGTTCATTACTGTTTCAAAACACGGTTAATTTTTTTGCAGGTTTGAACTTTAGTGGAGTTCATTAATGCCATGTGGAGGGGAAAAATGCTACCTTTCGAACTATTTTGGAGATATCGTTATAAACGACATATAAATTCTTCATGTCGAGCTAAACCGACCCTCTGGATTCTGGTGTAGCGCGGTACAGTGCTGGAAGCGATACCACTATATTTATTACTGAGTAGGCCCGGACACCGAAAACTCTGGGGTTACCGCTTAGGAGCTGACAAAGATGGCGCCTAGCTGGGCGCCCAGATGCGTTCTGTCTCGCACTCGAGTAACTTCGTCTCGTACGCCCGTCCATAAACAATGGCTGAACAGTACCGTCAGCACTAAAGAACACGAAACATTGCTTTTCAAGCAAATATACAATCGCGGCGAGTGCCTAAACACAGCGATGCTGTATGAGGGCACCAGTAATTTTTCATATGTTGATGTGGAGGGTGGGAGATTTATTCAGACCATCTGTGGTTCTTTAACATGAACTAAAATCGTACAGCAAATGGCCGCATTTCCATTTCGCCAGCATCGAAATACGGCCCCCGAACTGCAGATTGGGCTAGTTGTTGTAGATTCATAATGATGGTTGAACAACGCAAATACACACAGACCGAGAAGTAGACAAGACGCACACACCAGCGCTGGTGTGTGTGTCTTGTCTACTTCTCGGTCTGTGTGCTTGAGGTGTGGAACCATCATTAAGACGGCTCCCGAGAACGGGATCGAACCCGGAACCTTCCGATAAGAAAAAGAGCGCCGGAACGTTATATACGTTCGCCCCTATATCGCCGATCGTAAAAATGTAAAGGCGCATTGCCAGGATTTCGGGACAGGAGAGTAGTGCACTTGTTCTGTCTTGACGTCTCACGTGAGAAGAAACTTGCAGCCTTTGTTTTTTTGTTGAAAGAAGCACAAAGAAATTCAGAACTGGACCATCGTTTCATCTGTGCGGAGTAGCAGCAGACAATTCTGGTCAGCACAGGCGTATCCGTGCATTTGGAAGCTTCGGATCGCGGTCATAAAAGCGTGAGATGAGGTGAGCGTGTCGCGAGATATAAATTTCGAACGATTTCCGTTGTTTTTTTTTTTTTATGGACACACGCTGCCCTGAATGAGAGAAACCCAAGTTCATATCTTTGAAGCCACTGGAAAACAGCGATTGGTGCTATAGATTGACCGAAAATGTGGTTGGTGTTCCTATAAAAGCGGCTAAATTTTTAGCATTTCCATAAACGCGCCGTCTTTAAAACATGTACTGTTTTGGAAGAAATCGTAGGTGAGGCATCGTGGCGGCGCTATGTTTAGTGCAGACGGGAGACCACGTTGATCGTGAGTCATCAGGGAAAGCATACTCCGTTTTAGGTGCGTTTATTCACGCAGAAAACCTCGCTTCTTTCTTTTGCAGTTCCTTTGGCCGCGAGGCTTGCTACGCAGGCTACCAGCTGTCGCAAGCTCCTGATAACGACGAAGGTTTTTTGGCCGGAGTGCCTGCGCTCACTTATTTAGAGCCGGAACGGAGAAACACTTTGAAAGGGCGAGTATGCGCGGAATATGTTGCCTTCACCATTAGGCCCTTAAGAAAAAAGAAAAGAGCTTAGTTAGTCGAGGCATTTAGGGGACCGTATGTTAAGGGTCGTTGTGCCGTAGTCTCTTAAAAGATAAACCATTGTTCCCTAAGAGATGAAATGTGAATTGTTTTCAAGCCAGGGTAAATGTCCTTAAGAACAAATCGTTCGCTTGAAAAGTAAGGGCAGTAGTTAGAACTATTTTACCCATTTAATCATAGAGTTGGTTCGACGGGCCGTCGTTCGCCGGTAGAGAAGACAAGGAGAGTAACGACAAAAACTGCCGCCTCGCTTTGAGAGCGCGAACACGCTATGAATAAAAGATGTTGTTCTTGTACGCTGTACTGAGGCAAGCACTTCTTATTGAGTGTGTTCTGCCTTCGGTTCACGAAGATCTCAGTGTGGAAATGATATCGTCGCTGTAAGGAATTTACGACTTCGTGTCCAGCGGAAACATGACGTACGAACATAATGTCAGCCGTGGAGGGAGAATGGGAAGTAGTTGACAACTGTTGCAAAAACGCGGCCAATTTTTTTGCAAGTTTCAACTTTAGTGGATTTGATTAATCCGGCGTGGAGAGGAAAATGGATCTTTAGAATTATTTTTGAAATATCGTTATAAACAGAATATCAACTCTTTATTTGGAGCTACACCGACCCTCTGGATTCTGGTGTGGCGCGGTGCAGCGCTGGAAGCGATGCCACTATAGTTATTGCTTCGTCAACGCTGGGGTTACCGCTGAGGAGTTGAGAAAGATGGCGGCGAGCAGGGCGCCCAGATGCGTTCTGGCTCGCACTCGAGCAACTTCGCCTGCTACGTCTGTCCTTAAACAATGGCGGTGCGTCAGCATCGCAGAACACGAAACATTGCTCTTCAAGCCAATATGCAATGGTGGCTAATGTCTAACACAGCGATGCTGTATGAGAGCGCCAGCACTTTTCCATATGTCAATTCTATGAGGGGTTGTGAGCGAGGCTCTAGGAGGCTGTTGCATACTCGTCTCTTCTAGACCTTAACCAGAGAAAAGAGGCTAGCACTTTCAGTGCGGTAGCGTTAAAGCAAGTTACGCACAAAATATGGCGGTGGCTTTATGGGCCACCTAGGTCACGTGACCTTGTTGGGACGTCAGATCCTGTCCACCGGATAGTGAACAAACTGCTCACCGCGACAGGTGGCCCCTAAATTAGATTGGTCATTAGGGAAGAGCAGCCTTGGAGGAACAAACCTTACTGCTTGGAGCACCTGTCATCCCAGGGCAGTGGCGCCGCCTTAAAACGCTGCACCACGGCGCCAGCAGTGGTACGAGGCCCCCAGGGATTTACGAATGTAAAGTAGAGACTGACCTTCTGCATATATGGGAATTCACCCATTACGCTACCGCATCATACCCTTAAAGACGGAGCTTAAGTGTCACCTCCCATTTTTGTTTTATAGCCTTGTAAATCGCGATTAAATTAAGAATAATCCTCTAGTAAATGGAACGGCGTAGACATGGGATTAGTATTTCCCCTTCTTAAGATGTAATATTACTATTGGACAGGAGTTATTAAAGGCTTAGGGACACCAAAGGTAAATGTGTAAGAGGCATGCGCACTATCGATCTATTAAGAATTATGGGACGCTTAAGCTTCGCCTTTCAGAGTGGAACGCGACAAGGTGTTGCAGCGCTGCCAGGGAGTCCATGGCACGCGATCGCACGTTCGGCGCGACGCTTAGCCCGGTTGACAACTCGCTGTGATCTTTAGGAGGCCTCTCAAAATGCCCATCTGCCACCCGAGAAGACCATGAGCGGGCTGCAGTGATCCTGCTCCCTGAAATGGCCGCTGTGGGTCTCCGTTGTTGTTGTGACTTTAGTGGAAAGGAAAGGAGTAGTAACTGTCTCACTTATGGAAGGACACGTCAACCACGCCGTGAGGGAAAAGAGGAAGTTTGGAGTGAAGGAGAAAAGACAGAGGGAGAGAGAGAGAGAGAGAAAGAGTAGCCGTAATGGAGGTCTGCTTATTGGATGGTGTTCGATTTCCCGTATCTCCACAACTTTTTTTTTATTTGGAGGTCCTCGTGTTGCAACGTCGACAACGTCCACAACACGAACAACGTCGACACTGGCTTTTCCGCGTCACGAGTTCCTTAACGCTGTCCCGTTGAAACAGAAAAGGGAACGTAGCATTCCGGCCCAGGGCGTGAGCATGTGTGTCATTGGTGTCCTTTGTTTCCGAACGTTCTTTAATGGTGTGCTGTGGGCGACCGACGATCGAGATGCAGTAAACAAAGCAATAGCTTCCAGGGTGCCAGCAGGCACAGCCCAACCGACCACCGGACCCTCTCACGAGCAGGGCGGGTGTGGTGAGAAGATCATCACCGTAGTCGAGCGGCTCAGCAGACCGTTGCCCCTCTGAGGCTAAACCGTCAGAGGTAGGAAGCGAGAGCCAGGAAAAGAGTACACAGGAGTTTAACGGTCGCAGTCGTACAGGACCTCCTGTGGCTGAGCTGGAGGCTGCTGGGAAGACGACGACGTCGGGACTGGTGAAGACGGCGGCCGACCTCAACAACTGCCGGGAGAGCCAACGCAGGTGCCTCCCAACCCTTTGACCAGCCAGGACATCGGGGCACGCAAAGGAGGCCGTGGTGATTAATCGAGTATCCCTTCGGTTACCGTTGAGGGCACGTTGTGTCAAAGCCAAGGCTTTTGAGCGCCGGTGCTAAGGAAGAGCAGAGAGAAAGAAAAAACTTTATTGCCGGTAAAGAAGGGTTCCTGGATTCTTAGCAGAAGGGCCAGGAGGCTGTTAGCTGATAACAGGCGGTGACCTCTTCGGCACGCTCGACGACTCCGGCCTGGACGGCGGGGTCCGAGCTGCACAGCACTTCTTCCCAGGAGTCTGGTGAGAGAGCTTCTATAAGAGCTTCCGGAGGAGGATCCTCCGGGCACTCCCATAGCATATGATCGAGGGTGGCAGTGCTACCGCAGTGTTTGCAGGTGGGGTCTATGAGATCGGGGTAGATGGTAGAGGGAGTGTGGGGTTGGCACCCGTGGGCCAAACGAGTGGAGGTCAGAAGAGCGCGGCACCAGGATGCGACGTTGATTCGAGACAGGACATGGAGACAGCAAAAGTGCAGCTGCTAGAAACAGTGAGAGCGAGACGCGATTTTTTTTTTGTGTTAGCTTTTGTGTGGGTCTATAAGTGAGCCGCCAGGCTTAAAAAAAGAATAAGCTTTATTGATTTGTTCGTTTTGGTTGAACTTGTACAATGCCTCTCCACAAACGGAGCTCCATTCCTTGTTTTCATTTTGCAAAAATGTACTCGAGGCGCCGAAGCGCGCTGCTGGAAGACAAAAAGAAACAGATGCCTGAATTTGCGATAAAATCGCAGCAAGAAATGACGTTCCACTTTCTTGATGCATTAGCTGTCTAGTTTTTCTGCGCGTCTTCCCCTACAAAAACATTTTAGACAGTCTGTACACTATCAATAGACTTCTGTCGACAAAATGTATGAACTCTCTATAGACAAATCTTAGAGAACAGTATATAGGCAATATAAATGTTATATACAGTCTGTGTACGCTTTATAGGTTTGTGGTGATGAACTTTTAGCAGAAGTTTGGCAGTACACGGTCAATAGGCTATGATTAGACAAGGAGAAATATATATAGGAATGCAATAGAGTCTTTAAGAAGCCTACAGACTGTCTATAGAACTTTTTTCATAAAGGTGGCTAGGTTCTTCGTTTAGCTGAGTCTTATTATGTACATGTAGGTTTAGTGACGCTGCCTTATGGGAACAGGTGCGGTTCAGATGTGTTAGGCATGATGAGTTCGGGTTTGAATGTCTTAAAAGTAATATATTGACGGCGCGACTAATGGCGACCGAGAAGACGGATAAACGACAGGAACCGCGTCTCCCACACTCTCGTTGGTCACGCCTTGTTCATACCGATCTCACAATGAAGCAACTAGCGTGAACAAAAGTTTCACTAGGATGTTTTTAACTATCTTATTCTCTTAGATTCGGTCGAAACTAAATTGTTGGTTTAAAAATTCCAGGTCGAGGAATAAATGGGGCTGCATTCTGTTTGCAGTATCGTGAGCGCTAAAAAAAACAGCAGCCTTTCAGTTCCTCAGTATTCACAAATACTGAGAAAGTATTTGTAATTTGGAAAGTGGCAACATCATGTGATTTGCGCAATCAGAAATTGGGTCGTGGTATGCATGAGATGTATCACACTAAGGAAAAAATCACGAATGCATAGGACATACCACCCCATTTTATTCCTACTATTCTTACATGGTTTTGCCAATTCTTGGTATGTATATGTAATAAGGGCTTTAACCTAGCAAAGTGGCTCAGGCCACGAGAGACGTTGAAGTGGATAGCTACAGATTAATTTGGACCACCTGTGTTTCTTTTACACGGAATAGTATTACAAAGCAAACGGCCGTTTTTGCATTTCGCCAGCATAGAAATACGGCCCCCGAGGTAGGGATCGAACCCGGAACCTTCAGATCACCAACAGAGCGTCAAAATAGAGGGGCTACCATAACGAGGAAACTTTTCATGAGATTTAGAACACTATAGAGCAGTACGTTTACGTGACTTCGCACATATATCGCCGGTCGCAAAAATGTAAAGGCACATTGCCAGGGGCTGGGGACAGCAGAGTAGTGTACTTAGTTTGTCATGACATGGAACATGACAAGAAACTTGCAGCTTTTTTTTTTCAAAAAATACAGCGATATTCGCAACTGGACAGCCCTTTCATCTGTATGAAGTAGCAGTAGAAAATTATATTGCGGACCGGCGTGTACGAGAGTATGGATGCTTTGGGTTCCAGTCCTGAACGCGTAGACGGAGTGAGCATGTTGTCCAGATATAAATTTCGAGTTTCGTTTTTTTTTTCAGACACGCCCTGCCCTAAATAAGAGAAAGCCAAGTTCATATCCTTGAAGCCGCTGGAAAAGAGCGATTGGTGCTGTAGATTGTTAGAAAATGTGGTTTTTGTTCCTATAAAGGCGACTCGATTTTCAGCATTTCCATAAACGCCCCCTTCTTTAAAACATAAATTGTTTTGGAAGGCATGTTAGGAAAGGCATCGTGGTCGCGCCATCATTGGTCTTTACGGATTACCACTTGAACGTGAGTCATCAGGCAAAACCTAGTCCGTTAAATGGGAGTTTATTCACGCAGAAAACGTGGCTTCTTTCTATCGAATCCAACAGGCCGGGAAGCTAGCTACGCAATCTAGCAGCTGAACCAAACTCCTCATAACGACGAAGGTTTTGGCCAGAGCACCAGCGCTCACTTAAGACCGTAAAGAAGAAACACTTCGAAAGGGCGAGTATTGGCGGAATATGTTGCTTTCGCCATTAGGCCCTTAAGAAAAAAGAAAAGAGCTTACTCAGTCGATGCATTTAGGGGACCTTATGTTAAGGGTCGTTGCGCCGTAGTCTCTTAAAAGGTAAAACGTTCTTCCCTAATAGATGAAATAAGAATTCTTTTCCAGCCAGGGCAAGTCTTCTTAAACACAAACCGTTCGTCTTGAAATGTAAGGGCACTAGTTAGAACTATTTTACAAAGTTAATCATAGAGTTGGTTCTACGGCTGAGAAAACAAGGAGAATCAAGAAAAAATTCACGCTTCGCTTCGAGTGCACGAACACGCTATGAATAAAAGATGATGTTCTTGTACGCTGTGCATTGGCAAGCAGTTCTTGTATTGAATGTGTTCTGCTTTTGATTCACTAAGCGCTGAGGGTGCAAATGATATTCGTCGCTGTACTTAATTTACGACTTCGTGTGTAGCGCAAACATGACGTGGGAACTTAATGTCAGCCATTCAAGAAGAGATAGGAGGTAGTTCATTACTGTTGCAAAAAGGCGGCTAATTTTTTTCCAAGTGTGAACTTTAGTGGAGTTAATTAATGCGATGTAGAGGGGAAAAGTGGGACGTTTCGAAGTATCTTTCAGATAGAGTTATAAACGGAATAACAACTGCTCATTTGGAGCTACACCGACCCTCTGGATTGTACTGTGGCGCGCTGCAGTGCTGGAAGCCATACCACTACGTATATTGCGGAGTAGGCCCGGACATCGTCAGCGCTGGGGTTACCGCTGAGGAGCTGACAAAGATGGCGCCCAGCTGGGCGCCCAGAAGCGTTCTGTCTCGCACTCGAGCAACTTCGTCTCGCACGCCCGTACGTAAACAATGGCGGTGCAATGCCGTCAGCATCGCAGAACACGAAACAATGCTTTTTAAGCAAATAAACAGTGGTGGCTGGTGTCTAAACATAGCGATGCAGTATGAAAGCGCCAGCAATTTTCCATATGTCGATTCGATGAAAGGATGAGAGCGAGGCTCTTAGAGGCCGTTGCATAAGCGTCTCTTCTAGGCCTAAACCACTAGAAAGCTAACACTTTTAGTGCGATAGCGATAAAGGCCCCATCACACACACATCGGGCTTCGACGTTGTGAGCGAAAAAAATTCGCTGTGGGTTAGCTTGGTTAAGCCCGGTAATTGCGAAAGCAATATCCGTACCTACGCCATGATAAAGCTGGTAGTGTAGCTGGTGGTGGTGCTTGTGGTTAGACTTGTGGTGATGCATCGCTTATACAATCCAATCCAATTCAAACCAATCAAATCCAATCCAATCCCATCCAATCCAATGCAATCCATTCCAATCCAGTCCAATTCAATCCACTCCACTCCACTCCAATCCAATCTAATCAAATCAACTACACTACTATCCAATCCAATGTAATGTCATATAATCTAATCAAATGTAATCTAATCTAATCTAAACCAATCAAATCCAATCCAGTCCAGTCCAGTCTAGTCAAGTCCAATTCAATCCAATCCAATCCAATCTAGTCCAATACAGTCCAATCCAATCTAATCTAATCCAATCTAATTCAATCAAGGTCAAATGAAGGTCAATGGTGGTCACCGCCGCGGCACGATGGTGGTCAACGTCGCGGCACGGCAAAGGCGTGAAAGTGGAAGTAGTATTGCTTTCGCAAATGAAGGTCAATGGTCGTCACCGCCGCGGCACGGCAAAGGCGTGAAAGTGCAAGTAGTATTGCTTTCGCAATAAAAGCATGGGCATCACGGTGGCAGGTGGTGCCCCGAGATCAACTTATGAGGCAGATGGGCCTCCTGTGTCACGTGCCCTTGTGGCGACGACACAACCTACACACCAGATATTGAACAAACTGCCTACCACAGCAGGTGGCAGTTGATTGTTTTTATTGGCGCTTGGAAAGAGCAGCCTGAGTCGCAGAAGGGCCACCGCTGGGAGCGCATGTCAACGCAGGGCTGTGGTGCACCGCTTAAACGCGGCACCATTGCGCCAGGAAGGGTATCAGGGCCCCCAGGGATCTAGGAATGTAAAGCAATTGAACTTCTGCATATATGCAAATTCACCATTTCCGCTATCGCATCTTACCCTTAAGGCGGAGCCTAAGTGTCGATTCCATTTCTGAAGCGAAACCTTCACTACGCTAGGTAAAGCCAGGATCATCGTGTCTAGAGATTCAACGCATTTGACCTTCAGATAAAGCAAAGGAAAGGAAGGATGTTTAACTGGCGACGCTGGGAAAGAGAGCGAGAGAGAAAACTTTATTTACACAGGAATTCGGGGCACGCCCCAGGGTCCCCGCACGACCCCACTGCACTCAAGTGTTTATGTTCCTGAGGTCCATAACACTGGCAGCCCGGCTGGTGGCGATGGTCTGCACGGCCGGGTCCTCCGAGCGCAGCAGGGTCTCCCAGTCCTCCCAGGTCTTGAGGTTCTCTAGATCCCGCGGGGGAGGGTCCGCCGGGCAGAGGGAAATTATGTGGAGGGAAGAGGCGAAGGGTTCTGGGCATAGAGTGCATGCCGGAGTGAGGAAGGAGGGATGATAGTGGGCTAGGTTAAGAGGTGAAGGGAGAGTGTGTGTCTGTAGTCTGCGCCAGAGTGTTGCGTGTTAGTTATCTAGGGAGGGGTGGGGCGGGGGGTAGAGCTGGCTTAAGGCTCTGTACGCCTGGGTCAGCTCACTGAACGAGTGCATGCGCTCCTTCGTGAATCCCCGATCAGAGGCCACCTGAGCCCAGTTTAAAGAACCTCGGGCTAAAAGGTTGGCGGCCTCGTTTCCGGGATTCCCGGAGTGCGCGGGCACCCATATCAGCTCCACTTGGCGGGGCGGGGGTGCATCGGGCGAGTCCAGTATGCCAAAAGCAGGGACGTGGACTCGGCCTCGAGCAAAATTTAGAATCGCAGTTTTAGAATCACTTTAAATGTACCGGACTTCTGTGCGGGTAATAGCAAGTGCAATGGCGGCTTCCTCTGCAGCTTCTGGGGAGGTGTCTGGAGGGAGAGGTAGTGTGAGGAGGGCGGAAAAAGAGGCAGTGGACACCTTAGCCGCGCTTCAAACTACGAAGCGAATGAAGAGCGGGAGCTTGAAGCGCGGCTAAGGTGTCCACTGTCCCAGCGTGGCCAGTTATACACCCTTGCTTTCCTTTGCTTCGAAAGCCAAGGAAAGGCGCGTAACTGGTCCCTGGGTCAGGAAGGAAGAGAAAACTTTATTTTACTCTAGTGCTTTTTCCTGCGGTTTGGGGGCATCTTTAAAAATGTTCTCTCCTTGGTTCTATCCCCAGGAGACTTCTCTGTCGAAGTCGTCCACTTCTAATCAATGGTCGGTTCCCCTCAGTCCAGGGCTCCGCTATCCACTGTGGGCCTGTTGAGCTCGTTGTACCAGACCTTGTTGGTCTTCAAAGCGGTCGCTGGATAGCACAGTCTCCCATTGCTCCACACTCGGGTTTTGTATTGTGGGGACCACGTCTATGTTTTCGCAGGCCCATGTGATGTGATATAGAGTGGGTTTTTCCTCTGGGGCAGTGGGCACCTCAGTCGTGCTTTAAGATGCTTGGCAGCAGTGACAGATGTGCGCTGCATGCGTTGGAACTGAAAACGTTGTGGCGGGAACACGGCACTGCAGCCATGGGTCGTCGGCGTTCCTCGTCGGTGTTCATTGGCGTTGGTGTTGACAACGTTTTAGAGTCCGATGATTTTAAGGAAAGGATGTGCGTATAACTGGCTTCCTGAGTCAGTGGACGCCTGAATTGTAGCTTGAGGTATACTTGGATGGTGACAGAGAGATGTGGGTGGTAGTGGTGGTGAAAAACATTTTTAATACTCTGAGAGAGTTTGGGGATCAGAAGACCCCGCTAAATGGTCGGTATCCTTAGTCCGGGACACCGCACGACAAGGCTCCGTCTCGCGCCCGCTTTACTAGAGCCCTTTGGGACTCCAGTGTGGAGCAGTTGAGGAGGGCAGTCTCCCATGCCTCTCGGGTGGGGGGTGGGGGAAGGGGGAATGTGAGGATTCTGAGTACATGCCCACACCATGTGAAAGATACTGCATGCGTTAGAGCTGACAACGTTGTGACAGACACAATGCACTGCGGCAATAGGCCGCAGCGTTGAGTGGGCGAGAAAACTCTCGCGATCAATCATTAACTGCCACATGCCAGGGTGGGCGTGCTGCCTATACAGTGTCGGAACGCATTCAGCGTTAGTGACGCCAAGCCGCGTATTGTTGCCCGGTACGCCATTTCTTTCTCTCTCTAACGACATTCAACGACAGTTAAACCGCAGTCCTTGCTTGAGCAAGTCCTTGCTTGAGCTCAACCAAGGTCCTTGCTTGAGCAAGAAGAGCGAGACATCTGGCAGCTACGGGTAAGCTCAGCCTGAGGTTACTTGGAATAAGTGATCTCTTCTAAGGCCAACAATAGTTAAAAATTTAAAATCCTATACAATGAAAACACGCGGTGGTCCTCTAAAATGAAGAAAGGTTAACTGGCATATTAAATGTGTGTAGTTCTGGGAAGTGCTGTCGTCTTTCGCGGTGTTCCTCTGAAATGGAGAAAGGTGAATTGGCATATTAAATGTGTGTAGTTCTTTTTTTTTTGAACAAGTCATCAGGATACTGGGAACTGGTATGTGCAAGTCTTAGAAAAATGTGGCGGTTCTAATAGATAAAGGCGAGGTTTCAGACTGTCGGTTTGAAAACAGCAGTGTACTGGATGGGTTTCGCAATAGCGCGTTGCATGGCTGGTCAGCATGATATAATACCTTCGTAGCAGATGTTATACTTGTGAACTTCCGCCGTCGTTTAAATGGCCATCGGTCCACCTCAACAGACCAACTGGCAATTGGGCTTGAACGGAAAGCAGCAGCAGTCAACCGCAGACCCTGGTTGTACACTGCATCGAGTATTTTTGAGGTTAATCTTCGTGCTGACCGGTACACAACTGAGCCACAGTCTATACGCGATAGAACTATGCTATATAGAAGAGTAAGCAGGCAGTCTAGACCTGTACCCCAAGTTTGGTGGGACAGGATCTTTAGAAGAATCAGTGCCTTCATGCATTTAAGTCTTCACTTATTGTGTGTGATGAATGTAAACTATTCGTTCACTATGGTGCCAAGAAATTTGTGGTCTTTTTGGGTAGCAATTCTCTGCCTGTTAAGTGGGATGTCGGGTGTGGGTCAAATACCATGTTGTTTTGTGAAGAGTACACTGACTGCCTTTTCTGCGTTGGGCTTAAGTCGATTTTAGTCTGCCCACTATGATACTTTGGTTATTCTCGCTGAATTTGCGGCTCACAGATGGACAAATTACATGACTTGTAGCTTATTTCTGCATCGTCAACATAAACAGAGTAGGATATTGATATAGGTAGGATGCTCTTTAATGAACTAGTTTTCACTATGAAAAGCGTGCACCTAAGAACGCCGCCTTGAGGAACGCCATTTTCTCGTCAAAACTTTTTAGATAACCGATTCTCTACACGGACTTTGACTGCTCGTTCAGACAGATAACTGTGAATGGTGATCAGCATATTCTTCGAGATCTCAAAGACGAAGAGGTCACGGATAGCGCCATGGGGTATCTTACGCTTTCTCTAGATAAAAAAAAAATACAGATAAAAAGTGCTGTTTATGGACAAAAACGTCCCTTGCATAAGATTCGAAGGCAACGAGGGGGTCACTGGTTGCCCGGTTAGCCCTAAATCCAGCTTGTTGCTCTGAATCCAGCTTGTTTCTAGTCAAGAAGAGCGCTGAAGGGAAGGAAAATCACAATGCGACGATTTATTACTTTTTAAGACTTTACATAAACAGCTGGTTACGGCAATTGTCCGGTGACTGGCCGCAAGTGTGGATCCCTTGCCTTGCTTTAATATCGGGATAATAATAGCTTCTTTCCAGGCTTTGTTAAAGTGTCCAGCGGCCAATATATTATTAAACGGGCACAGGATAGTTTCAAGGGTTTCTGCATCCAGGTGCTTGAGCATTCCATTAGTGGCCCTGCCAGGGCGGGCCTGCTGTTGTTGAGTTGCCACATGGGAACAAGGCAAGCTTCAACTCTTGTAAAGTAAATGGGCTATTGTATTCTCCTACAGATGACCTTTTATTGTGAGTAGGTTTCCGCTCCTCAGATTGCTTGTATCGCAAGAAGGAATCTGTATGACGCGCTGAGCTAAAACTGTAATCGAAGTGTTTGCCTACAGCATCTGCTTGGTGCTCCAATGTATCGCCAGCAATGCGAAGATGAAGTATGCCCTTTAGGTGCTTTTAATCTATTGTACACTTTATGCGCATATGTATACGAATTTACAGAGGAAAGAAAGGGCTGCCAACTTTCCCATTTGGAAATACGTCGAGTACGCCTGCCATTTGATTTATCAAGCTTAAAATTTATTTTGTCAACCCTAGCATAACGGCAGAATTTTGGCCATGCATTATTGTGGCCCTCATGACCTTTCTTACACTGTGCATGCCACCATGGTCATCGTCTGTTTTCTATTTAACCTTATGTTTGTGTGATGCATGAATTCAATGGAAGGAACGCCGACCAAAAGGTTGTTGTTTAATATGAAGACGAAGACATTCCGGCTTCCATACGGAAGCCTTGATCACTGGGCAGAAAGCCCGAAGCACATCGCTTAAGTGCGCTGCAGTAATCGCCCCAAGCATCTTGCGTACGCAGGCGGGAGATTGCCTGCGTTGTGATTGTGTGATGTCTGTGTGATAGATTTGCGTGCAGCGTCCATAATATGCAGTGTGATCAAGGATTGAGATTCATCTATACTTAACGCTGTAATTAATGAATAGGCCAATGCTGGGAGTTGCCTGAAGATCTTCCAATTAGAAATCTGTTCTTTAAACTTCCTAGGATTATTTACCAACCAACAGCAACGGCTCTGGAAGCCGGTCAGTGAGTTTTTCAAGGTCGTCAATGGACAAGCGATGATTTGGTGGGATATATAGGGAGGATACGGTTATTACTCAGCCCCAAGTTAGGGCACATATTGTCGCAGCCTCTAAATCAGTATCCAGTGCAAGATATCGAGAAGGAATTGAATTCTGAGCCACAATAGCAAAGCCCCGTGATAAGTGGGCACTTCTTGCCTGTTCTTCCGGCTTACTACATATTTAAAAAAATTATATATGTCTTTGGTTTAAGTGCGCTTACTGTAGGTAAAACATGTTTGATTGATGCTGCGCGAGTATTTCATATGTCATCCAGGTTCTTAAGTAGCCCTCGGCAGTTCCAGTGGATAGTGTTCCTGACAGCCATAATTCTAAGTGAAAACGTGAAGACTAGTCGGAGTTGATTATTTATTTATTTATTTATTTATTATTAGTACCTCAAATGCCCCTTGGTGTGGGGTATTACATGAGGAATGGGCGTAATGTTCAAGTGAAGAGTGGTTCAATGGCAGTCTTGAAGGAATGTGGGTCGGAGTGGTGCACAGCGTCGACAGGCAATCTGTTCCAGTCCCGAGCTGTCTGAACAAAAAACGAACGAAGATGGGCTGTGGTCTGTGCTGGGGGCGGATAGACGGCTTTAGTATGGCTGGTGCGACTTGATTGTCGATGAACTGGTAAGATTGCTGAAACACTGAGCAGCGTATGATAGAACTTGTGAAAAATCACAGCCTGAAGATGCAGCGTCGCTTTTAAAGATTAGTAAGATTAGCCCGTGATTTGAGTGCAGTGACACTGGAATGATAGGAGTAGTCTGAGAAAAACTTGGCAGTTATTCAGATATCGCCGCCTTTATCAGTCGCCTTGACTGCAAGAGGTCTTTTCGGTTTAAGGCGGTCTAAGAAACTCCGCCTCTCTTTGGGGTGGGGGTGGGGGTGGTGGAAAACATTTATGTACGGATACACTTAAGGAAATTATGCATGAGCTGACCGAGAGGGCGTCAGCCTTTACAAGTACTAGGTGGAGGTTCCAGTGTTCGGGACCCCAATGGCGTCGGCCGCCCCCCGGACTCGAGGACTCCCTCAGCGTCTCCGACGCCGAGAATTCCGGTGTCATCTCCATTGCTTCCGCTGGAGGGGCGGAAGCAGATGTGGATTTGTCAAGAGGGAGCGACTTCCTCTCGCTTGTCTGTGTTTTGCCATAAATCTGAAAAGTTGACCTTCGGGTTATGAAATGTTGGCGCAGTCGAAGGCTCTTTGGTGGGGTTCCAGGACGGGCGGCCATTACCGATGCTGTATTGCGTGCCCACCGTGACTAGAGGCCGCCCGACCCCCGGCGCCCTGCGTCAGCGTAGGATCTTGCCGAGAGAAGCGAGAGCTTCTTTCGGGCTTCTAAGAATGTTATGGTTTGTGTTTACTTGATCTGCATTACTTTTTTCTCGTTCTGGAATGACTGGTATGTTCGTGAGTACGTGGCGTGTGGCCCGTGACAATGGGACATTCCGCTTGAGCGGCACTCCAGTTATCCGTTGGGTGCTCATGGGCACCGCACTGCGCACAAGTGAGTTTTCCATGGCATGTTTTGGATCCGTGTCCGTGCTTTTGGCAGGTGAAGCATCTTCTACGGTCTGGGATAGAGGGACGGACTTTACAATGGATGAATTCTGCTCTCACAGCATCTGGTAGACGGGGCCTCCAAATGTCAGAACGGTATGAGGTGTCACCACTTTAGGGTTCCGCGTTATGATAATGCGTCGAAGGGCAATGACACCTTGACCTCGGAAGCCGTCCAGGAGGTCAGACTGTGTTTCGCGGATCAGATCTTGTTCTGATATGACACCTTGTACTGGGTTTTGAATGTCGAGGGGGGTGATGGTCACCAGGGGATGAACAAACTGCTTTTGTCTGAGAAGGGTGTCAGAGTGATCTTTCAGCGACACTTTCGCAAATATCCATTAGCAAGAATTTTTTAATTAGTTTTGTAGAAGCTCAGTTATCAGAAGTCAAAACTTCAGTTCTGGCATCTTCAAAGGTCAAAGGTCGTCGTTCCCCCGCAAGCTTCCGCCGGATCAGCTGCTTGACCGCGGCCATGGTAGCTGCGTGACGCCTGAAAAAACATAACCAATAGCCACCTTTGAACAGAACTGCACAGCAGCGTGCGATGGAGGAGGGCACGCCGGAAAGGACTCGCTAACTTTCGCGCGCGACTGTGGATTCTCTGCTACGTGTAGAACTATATTATTCTGCTCAGGTGGTCATGACGACGGAATACATTGATTGAGTGGTTTGTAAACTCTCCTCAGAAGGTGTTTCAGAGCCTGACCGCTCCCCTGGCTTCTGCTTCTTGTTTGTTTGTAAAATAAAATGCGGCATAATTTTATAGCTCTTATAGGTTTAAGTCTAAGCGTCATACCTTAGCTAAATCAGTTCTACTTAGCTCTTAGCTGAGCACACACGAAAGATATAGCAGTTAAGCGTGCTTCTTTTAATTTTTCTATACTACATTCCACTCCCCCTTTCTCAACTTATGCCTCATGGCAGACTTCTCAGAAAAAAAAAACGTGCTGCGGCGTGAAAAAAGAAAAGCATTGAAAACTAGATGTTGATGCGTTGTTCAGCAGTTCGAAACCTAACTTGAAACTGAAAGCGAGGGGTGAATTTGACAAGCCGGTTGGTGATAGGTAAAAATAAACTACGGCATACTCTTATAGTGTTATTTTCTTTCGGTAGAAACTAAGACGTCAAGCCTTAGTTAAACAACTTTGCTTAGCTCTTAGCTGAGCATACACGATGGATATAAGAGTTAAACGTGCCGTTGCATGAAAAAAAAAGTATAGAAAACTTGATGTCAACGCATTGTTCAGCAGTGCCAGACCTACCTAGATGGTGACACCAAGAAAAATAGCAACGAGAAAACATGCAACCACAGAAGACGAAAGAGCAAAGCACAAGCGCTCGTTCTATCTTGGTTGCATGCTTTAGCACTGGTATTTTTACTTTGATCCAAAATGCACCAGCTAGCGCTAAGAGAAGTTTCGACGAAGGAGGTGACAGTGAGAGACGAGTTTGCGAAGGCGGTTGGCGGCTTAAGAAATAAAATGCGCCATACTCGTATAGTTGTTTTTTTTCGACTTAAACTAAAAGGTCATACCTTAGTTAAATCGCTTACACTTAGCTCTTAACTGAGCACGCACGAAAGATATGAGAGCTAAACGTGCTGCTGCATGAAAAAAAAATCATAGAAAACTACACGTGAACGCATTGTTCAGCAGTGCCAGACCTGACTAGAAGGTGACACCAAGAAAAATAGCAGCGCGAAAGAATGCAACCCCCGGAGAAGAAAGAACAAGGCCCCATCGCTCGTGCTTTCTGAGTTGCATGCTCTAGCGCTGCTTTTCTTAGATCCAAAATGCACCAGCTACCCCAAAGAGAAGTATCGATGTAAAAGGTGACAGCGAGAGCCGAGTTTGCGAAACCGGTTGCGACTTAGAAAATAACATGCGTCATATTCTTATAGTTTTTGTTTCCGCTTAACCTAAAATGCCATACCTTAGTTAAATCATTTCTGCATAGCTCTTAGCTGGGCACACGCGAAAGATATGACCGCTAGACGTACCGCTACATGGAAAAAAGAAAAGCATAGAAAGCTAGATCTGAACGCAAAGTTCAGCAGTGCCAAACCTATCCTGAAATGAGAGCGAGAGGCAAATTTGGCAAGCCGGTTGGCGACATGTACACACCGAGAGTTCCAGAAATAGCCATTGGAGATGGCCATTTCTGAGCGTTTTTTCATGATTTGGACGGACGGACAAACGTTTGCGGAGAAAGGGGCGAGGAAATGTAGCCGTTGCATTCCTGCATTAAAAGAAGCCAAAAAAATTGCCTGATAACCATATTGCATCCTTTATCTGCATGCTGTCCAGTTGCTTTATTAAAAAAAATGAATCAGCGCGAATTCAAGTTGGTTTCGTTTATTGGGGTTTAACGTCCCGAAGCAACCCAGGCTATGAGGGTCGCCGTAGTGAAGGGCTCCGGAAATTTCGACCACCTGGGGTTCATTAACGTCCACTGACATCGCACAGTACGCGGGCCTCCAGAATTTAGCCTCCATCTTGAACAGGCTTATAAAAAGTATACCCGTACTCTGAACTACGAGAGACGCTCACGTAGCGTCCCTCTGTCAATGCTCGTCATTCGGAGACTCGCCCCGGAGCAGTCATGCTGATGTCTGCCCCGTGCAGGTTCCGCAGAACTCCATGTTTGGGGTCTCACCATGCCGGTCATCCTGTTTTGTTTGGCTCTGCGGCGATGCCGCGCTGAAAGCTGTGTCACTTTGGTAATATATGTGATGCGAAGCATAAATGACTCATGAGACAGCAGAAAGTGGAAAGCGTGATCCCGAACCTGCTCGGGATCATGCCTAAGTAAGGCTTTTTGACGGGCTGGTTGGTACATATTCATATTTGAAAGGCTGTGCGCTAAAAAGACGTTCAAAGAGCTTGACGAACGATGACATCTTTAACTCATGACCTAAACTGCAGTGATCATGTGCAAAACATCTGTGGAGCAACTCAACGAAAGCTTGGATTCCTAAGGCGGAAGCTAAAAGACGCACCATCGGATGTCAAAATACAATCATATAAATCAATAGGAAGACCAACTCTGGAATACGCAAGCATAATTTGGCCGCCGCGGTGGCTCAGCGGTTATGGCGCTCGGCTGCTGACCCGAAAGACGCGGGTTCGATCCCGGCCGCGGCGGCTGGAATTTCTTTGGAGGAGAAAATCTAGAGGCCCTTGTACTGTGCGATGTCAGTGCACGTTAAAGAACCCCAGGTGGTCGAAATTTCCGGAGCCCTCCACTACGGCGTCCCTCATAGCCTTAGTCTCTTTGGGACGTTAAACCCTATAAACCAAACCAAACCAAGCATAATTTGGGATCTGAAACAGCAATATCTTGTATAAAAGGTTGAACGTGTCCAAAGATTGGCAGGAAGGTTTATATTTTCGGCGTACCAAAGAGCGCAGTCTGTATCAGAACCTCTTTTACGAGTCCATTTACCAACATTGGCTATTCGCAGAAAAACTGCTAGGCTAAAGATTTTTTATCAGCTTTATCACAATATGTTCAATCTGGATTCCAGCTTGTACTTGCGACCACCCGGAAGACTGTCATCGCGTACTAACAATGCCTTCGCAGTTATGTCATACATGCCGAGAGTTGATGTCTATGAGTTTTCGTTTCTGCCCTAAAACAATTACAGAACGGAATAACCTTGAGCGACACGTATTCAACAAGGCTTGTTCACTTGAAACTTTTTGTAAAAGAGCTGGAATTATGTTGTACTGACTGACTATACCATTCTCACCCTGTAACAGCACGCAGGGGCTAAGAGTATTTGGAAATAAATAAATAAAATGTGTAAAAGGATGTTTCTTTGAGACACAGATTATAGTAGGAGTAGCATGATACTTTATTCAGGCACAACACGTAGCTGGCTAAGACGTCGACGTCGCTGCAAGAGCAGGCGCTCTTCGTCGGCACCCTAGTGAGGTCCCCACTGTGTATGTGTGTGTGTATGGGGGGGGGTTGAGATGCACCGATTGTAGAGCAACCGGGCCAGAGAATAATCAGTGGGAGAGGTTGGCATAAAGGCTACAGCGGTTGGAGTATGAAGGATCGCGACGGAATTTGTACAAAGCCGTGCAGCCGTGACCAAGCCGTGCAAGTGTGTTAAGTTGTGTCTGTCGAAGGATGTGAGCCTCTCGCACAGGAGGATTAGGATGAGGGTCGGGGTAGAGTTTGCGATCAAGGTAGAGTGTGTTGGTGCCGCAAACGTGCAGTCTCCATGCGCCCTCCACGTGCTTGGGCCAGGGGTCTGCTACAACTTCTTCGACGAGATAGTCAGGGACGGGCGCGTAAGAGTGATCGCTGTCAATAAAGGTTAGCACAAGTGAGCGGTGACTAGTACAACGACGTTGCAAGACTTTGCGCTGCAGTTCACGGATATGGCAAAAGCTGCGGTACTGTCACGGGAGATAAGACCGTGATTAAGTGATCCCGGACTATTGGCACTAATTGAGTTTGCGGACAGAAAAAATATACCTGCACGCGTACTGCTCATGCCACCGCTAGCGCAATAATATTTGAATAGCATTACTGCTGTACTGCTTCTACAAGTACTATTACTATTATAACTTCTGAATATATGATGGCTCTACCAGTACAACAATCGAATAATGGTTGTACCCTAGCCGTACCTGACTAATCTCTCACTCCACTCCAGCAACATGTTTTTCGGCAAATCGACTTCGATATATTGCTAAGCCTTGCCCGTTTCTTTCTCTACAGAATATCTGTCTTCCTGGCATATTCTCATTGCCTTAAACCTCAATATAACCCGGAACATTCCATTTTCTCCTGATCCGTTTATATTTAGTCCTGGCATTATTCATATCCTCATCCCCCACGCGGTGGGAGGGGCTAGCCTCTCAAATGCATGGTGGTAGCGAGGCTGGCTTAAGTGATTCTGAGGCAAGATAGCTTCCGCTCTTTGGTCAGTGTGTCGATAAAGTTATTTCCCTTTATTACATCTGCTCCCAGAACTACTGCGACTAATATTGCTACCACGATGAAAATGGGACCTTGGTCGTCGGCAAAAACTCTCTTGCACAGCTTTCCACATAAACTTTTCCCACCAAGGAAATATTGTTTGATATGAATTAGTCTGCTTGGAATGCTCAGACACTTAATCATTCCTGTGACCAAAATCTTAGACGTTCATTTTCGGGGCTCGTCTGCACGATGTTTTCGACGTCTAACTCATCTAACAGCGTATTACAGTAGGTGATACAGAACAAGCGTTCATGCTGTATGAAACGATAAGCGTGTTTCAAATGGCCTTTAGGATTCACACCCTAAGTTTTGACTGGCGATCACTACGCCGCGATGCATTCTGTTTTCCTTCGTTTGTTTCGCAGTACCTGAGCGCCGGACTAGAAATTCATCAGGCGTGATAAGCGTACGCATGACAGCGAGGACAAAGTTTGTCGTCACTTTGGCTCGCTCGAGTCCAGCGCGCGGTTTTAGATAGCAGCGCCGCGGTGCGGCCCCGCCGGTGGACCTGCCGCAGGGGCCGTTGTCTCCTCTTTTTCTGACGCCTGTAAGTAAAAATATGATCGCCTATTTCTGCAGTTATGCGAAATGAGAACTGCGTGCGCTGACAATTCGGTTTTCACCTCCTTTCGGGTGTTCAGATCCAGTGTTCCCGGATGGCAGTTTTTCGTATGGCAGTTGTTCGGATAGCGATAATGAGTAAATAAATGTCCATATATGTGGAACTGGTCATTCTCTACATAATAGATCCATGGGAGTCTTCTTACAACTCCTGGCGCAGTGGTGCAGCGGTTAAGCGATGCGCCACTGCCCTTCTGTGGCAGGTGCTGCCATCGGTGAGACTTAGATTTGGTTGCGATGCAGGTTGCTTTTCACGAGCAGCCTTTCACGATTAATTGCGCAAGCCTGCAAGCCTGCACTTAACGAGATGGCCAGGGTTTAATTCGCGGAACCTCCTTCTTCCCTCTGTGCTGTGCTGGTTGCTACAGAAGATGCGCTTTGCTCTGCAGACGCCGTCACCTTGCATCCGTACCGACGCCCTTCAAGCAATATATCTACTTCGACGCATCAGTCGCCGCCCAGAAGTCTGCCAGAATATACATCGTCTGGCGGTTCGCATCCGGCAAGCCATTCGAATCGAGTGGGTCCCACGTGACCCGCTGAGTTAACCAAGCTCTGCAGAATCTGCAACCCGCCTGGTGATCCTACCCTCATCAATGCCTCGGTTTCTTAGCATGGATGATGCTACCCTTCTCCTAAAACGAAAGGAACACCTCCAGCGCTGCCATGGAGGAAGAAAAAAACTAGGAGGAAGTACGACGTCACAATCTTGAAGCCTAGTCATAAAAAATATAGTGGAAAGCATCATGGGAAATAGGCCCTCACGTGACAAGACAGCGGTAGCTCTTAGCCGGATTTCGGTTTCGTTCTCTCGCTCTACGAGCAACTGCGCGACCATCTGCTTGTGTTCACTGACGGCTCCGTGGTGAGCACAAACTGCTCGCTCGCCGCAGCGGCCACCATCCCCGAGCGACGAGTGCGCCGACTGCGGCGCAGTGGAGACATTGGAGCACATGCCCCTTCGCTGTGCCGCTTCTGCAGTGTCGCTTCTGCAGTGCCGCGTCGCGAGATGCACGCGGCCTACAGGGCGCCGGGAATCATCCCAGACAGTCTCGAAGCGCTCCTGTGGCCGCGCGGTAGTGCGCGCATCCGTGACAGAACAACGGTGAGCCTCTGTGCGTTCATCGAGCAGGCGGACTTGACTTCCCGCTTGCTCTTCGCCATGTAGTGCACGCGTGACACGAACGCTCCGTGGGTGCTACCTCGGACGGTATACGCGGCCGGGCGCCCCACCCCGGCCGCTAGTGCAGTGTGCCGCGCGAGCGATTAGTCCGAGACAGGACGACAGTTTACTTCTTTTTGTAAGTGATTGTGCGCAGTGGCCGGGAGACCCCGCGCAGGAGCAGACGTAAAGCCGCCGGCACTCTTTCTGGACAGCGAGAGAGAGAAATACTTCACTGCTGCATTTCACGTCGGAACCGCGTATGTGCGCGAGCGTATTCGGCGCGACTTGTGCCTCGAGAATAGCGGAGAACGGCGGGCCCATGGGCGGGCCGAAGTCCGCCTGCCCGAGAAATAGAACCTTGCGCAGCGCGCCGGAGCGCTCGTTAAACACGTCCGTCCGTCGTGAGCGCTCTGGAAGCCACTGCGCCCTTTTTTGGAGGCTCGTTTTCTTCGCCTACTCTCGAGTTCTCCGCTTATAGCATGCACTGAAATAAACGCTCCGTATGTGTGTATAACGACGAAAGGAATTCCTCTCATTCTCTTTATGAACCACAGTTGAACAGTGACGAGGTCGCGGCCGCACCCTTTGATGAAAAGTTTACCTGCAGTTTTCTACAGTGCACACAAAAACTCAAGAGTGTAATCAAGAGAAGTGTTCAGACGCGGAGCCTTCAGACAACCTCGAGCTCGGTACGCATTCCGCCAAAGCTGCAACACAGGCGCTGCGCTTCTGCGCTACTTCGGAGCCCGAACGTTCACTAAAAAGCACCGCTGACTGGCAGTCTGGTAACTGTGGAGAAGGGCCTATTTCCCATGAGTCAGTGCGCAAGAGGGCCCTCGGCAGCGGCGTCAGAGGAGGATGGCTTGCAGAGGCTAAGCGCACTCTCTCCTAGTTTTTTTTCCTCCATGAGCGCTGCACACGTGCTCTCGGCCATTAGTGTCCGATAACCATCCCCCGGCGGTCTTACTCGTCCTGAGGAGACTGCTTCGGACGATACGGGTAGTGGTTGCCCTTGCCCTTGCCCGTGCCGTCCGTCGGACGTAGCCTCACTTTCACTTTTTATATCCCCGTCTAGGTTGTCCTGTCTGCTACTCGCAAAATACTGAGGCTGATATTCACCACTTGTTGCGGATTGCTCGGCGCTGAAGCCAATGCGAATTCGGCGCCTGGCAGCAGAGGGTCTCCCGCCGAACAACCCGTCCTCATATATTGTTTGGAAGCAGGGGTCGCAACACTCTACCCTCTTCGCCGTCATTAGATCGGCCCACCTGTTCTCCTTCATTTATACCCTGATTTATTAAATACCTTATCAAAAAAAAATTCTGCTGCCGCATGATACGTTGGGCAGGTAAGCAGGCTGCCAGAAAAGAGGCTTTAGAAAAACACAAGGGCTTAATGCGCGAAGTAGGGACTATAAGCGCCAGAGCACTCAAACAAACAAGAAGGCTTCGAGATCGCGATATTAGACACGAAGCAGACATTAACTAAAGTTAAATGTTTGATTCCAGATTTTACCAAGATGTTTTCAATTGTTCAAGTACGAAAACAACCCCTGGTAACTTATCGGAGCAGCTGGGAGTGAATACAAAGAAAGCGGCTCCCTCGACGAAAGCCGCTACTTTCATGTTAAATTTAAGGAAATGTGCAAACCGTGAAGAGCACAAAGAAAAAAGCAACCATCTATTGTTGGGTGTTCGCCCTGTTTTGGTCGATGTAGCTCCTTTTCAGGGGAGCCCGTTTTCTGCGCACTTAACTTGTTCCGAAACTTAGGCAGCAGAAGGACGCTATGAAGAAACTTATGTCTACATTCATGATGAATGGCCTGTTGAAATAACCTTTGTCGTTGATGCATTTGGCCCATGATGTCTAAGCGGATTTCTTTTTCTCTGCGGCACGTTTTTTTACTTGCAAAACGGTATTGTATATTCAGTTTAAAGAAGAAATTATTCGGCAAAATCTTATCGAATACGTATTTTCTCGTCGCGTCTGTAGGGGGCGTGGCGGCACAGCTGTTACGGCCGCCTACTGGCCGATGTAGGTCTGGTGTCGCCGTCCAGTGCTGTAGAGCGTATTGCTCTATCTGCCAAACCTAGGAGGTGGACTTTTCGGTTTGAACCCCCAAAAAAACGATAACAGTGCGCCGAATTTCCTTTAAGAATTCGGTTTTAAAGGGCAACTGAAGCGGTTTTAGAACTCGATTAGTTTAAGGTTGCCGAATGTGCAAAATTTGCAGGTAAAGCCTGCGAAATAGTTTTGCTCTAGCATTCGAAATGCTGGCCTAATCGCCGAATAAAGTCGTCGTCGGCGTTCAGCTTCTCTGAAATGCACAGCGACAGGCTAAGGACGTCATGTATGACGGCACTACGTTTCCAGTGAAGAAACGGTTATTGCATGGAAGAAAACCGACGCCATCGAAGGTGAAGCTTCAATTCAGTGAGTGGCGCCATCAGATGACGCACAGCGGCATGCAGGCGTAAGCAGCAGACATCTGAAATTTCGGCATCAATGACGTCACTGCCGAGTTACTTCGCACTCCGCCAACGTAGTGAGGAGAAGCGTGAACATCATCGCGGTTTTAATCGATGATTATGTCACCATTTTGCAAAAATGGTGGAAAAATACCTTTCATGCTTCGTCTAGAAGCTTGATAGATTCGAATTCTTGAATAACCTCGAATTCTGAAAATAACTGTTTCAGCTACCCTTTAAGCGAAAGAGGACAGTATATTTTGGTGGCTTGCGAGGCGTAGCTAGCTGGCTGATGAATGCGAGTAACGCTAACTTAAAGTTGAAAATTAACTAAGTAGGGAAGCGATGAGTATGATGCGAGGTTGGTATTGTAGGCTAAGCAGCGCAGTTATGCGATTTGAGGTAGTGCTCCACTAGGTTTTGTTGTGTTTCTGCACCCCCCCCCCCTAACTCTCTTTGTGTGTTCCCGTCACACCTGTGTCCACTTAGGCCATGCCCAGAGGCAGTGGTCTTCATGAAGCACGTGCTCCCATGAAACCTCATGACAGGTGGAAAACGAACAAGAGGGAGGTATTCAGCTCCTGGATTCCTGGTACCACCACTTCGGACCACGTGGGCCCGATCATGCAGCTACCGTGAACATTCATCGAGGCCGACAACCCCGCGACGGCGGTGGGAAGTGGGATGCTTGGAATGCCCCTCCGAGCCTCAGCGGATTAGTGTAGCAAGAATGCCAGGGGCCATTGTCGGCAATGACCCCAGCGAAATTCCTATGCCGGAGGTATTGTTCGAGCGACCACAGAGGAGGCGACGGGCCGGCGCCGGTCACGCTGGCGGATAATTGAAGAATTCTGTGGCCCTGACTCGCGTTCTGGGCATTCGGCGGGGAAGCAAGTTTATTCACCTGCTGGGGGACTTCGGGAGATTCCTATCCCGCAGCGCTGGATGGGTCAGCATCTCCTCCTCTCATCAACCAGCTGCGATAGAGTGAAAAAACCCGCACCTGCCCAGCCGTGGGCGGTAACAAGAACGTCCCCTTCGGTCCATCCGATTGGACAGTGCTCGTCGACCATTATTCCCCAGCCAGGGATCTGGGGAAACCGAACGATATTTAACTCGGCCGTGAGTGTGGCCGAGAGAAGCCTGCTAGCTCCAGTCGACTACGGTTGACGAAGACGTTCCCCTTCCACTGAGAGCCATTCTCAGTCCCGCTCTTGTAAATATTGTAATTAATCATGTAACTATGTAAATACAGTTTTTCCTTCACTTCCCCTACTCCCCGTCTCCGGCCCACGTTTCCTTCCTCCTTCGGCACAGCGGCGGTGTTCTTGGACCCGATGCCTGGTGGGACACGCTTCGAGCATCGACAAATATATCAACTGGTTGGCAGCGGCGGGATCTTCCACGCTTGGTCCTGGCTTCAGCAGTGGTGAGCGCTTGACTTTCTTTAAGAATCTGCCAGGCTTGATAACTCTGGAAATTTATCACTACCTGTAGATTGTTTTTCTGCACGTGCTCGCTTAAGCATTTCACGTGGCAGCTTATTTTTGAAAGTCCTCGTTCGGGAATTGCCATGGATTTGAGCAAGCTAAAGAAGCCAGAGTTGATGTTGCTGTGTGAAAAGCTGGGTATTGAGGCCAGGAAGAGTCACAGAAAGCCGCAGCTGATTGAGGCTATTAAGGAATGTGGTGCTAAGGAGGAGGGTGACAAAATTTGGGAGACCTGGGAAGTCATACAGGAGGGAATCAGGAACGCTAAGGAGGAGGCCGACAGGGTTGAAAAGGAACGCAAGGAGGAGGCCGACAGGATTGAAAAAGAACGCCTTTACCGCAAGGAAGCCGCTAAGGAGGCTGACAGGATTGAAAAAGAATGGCAGGAGCAATGCCGTAAGAGACTCGCTGAGCTCGAGGAACTACGAAAACGAGAACAGCAGGAGCTCATACGTACTACTCAGTTTCTCAGACAGCGAAGGGCCCGAGATCGGTTGCGGACTTTTCAGAGAGGCGAGAGCTTCAGAACGTTCCTCGCGAATTTTGAACAGGTATGTGCGGAGGAGGAACTAGATCAGGGCGAATGGTCAATGATGTTGCTGGCCATCCTTCCTTGCGATGTCAGCGCCGTATTAGCGCGACTGTCCGATGAGGATGCCAGAAACTACGACAAAGCCAAAAGTGCCCTCTTCCGATACTTCGGAATTCGCGTACAGACCGAGTCTAAAAGCCGAAGTGATAGCAGCGGGCAGCGCTCCCATCAGTGCGTCAGTGACCAGCCAAAGAGCCTCGCTTGGTCAGCTACGCACAATGTAGTTGCTCAGAAGAACAGTGGCAGTCGGGAAGTTGATGTGATAATCTGCGGCACAGAGCGTCGTTGTCTGTCACCTGACAGCGACTGTGGCGCTCCAAGCCAGAGCGCGGCGTTAGCTGAAAAGCGCGATGCCGCGCAGATTTCCCTTGCAACCCAGAAAAACGTAGGCGCAGCGCAAAAATGTAGTCCTCCAGAGAGCAGTCGCGCGCTGAAAGCAGCAACTGCAAGTTCTATTGTAAGCGAGGAATGCGCCTCAGCGCTGCCTCGAAACAATGATCAGTTCAACGATGAGGGAACAACAGCCGCTCGCGACCGACCACCCGAAAACGAGTTATGCTCCAATGAAACTAGTGTGTCTTTGCCCATCGCCCGCGTCGCGATCGAGAGCCCGCTCGAGGTGCGTCTGACCGGGGCAGCCGTCTCCCAAAACCTGCCTAAGCAGCATCCCTCGATTTTCTCTAATCGCTTGGATATGCTGCCCCAAGAAAAAGGCCTTTGTTTTGGAGATAACGCTGCGCAGGTCCTTACCATTTCGAAGGCTCGTGAGGTCGCGGCGCCAGCAGAGCACGTGGTTGAAGAGGGCAAACCTCAACCTGTAAGCCCGAAGCCTGTAAATTCTCGCGGTGACGAGCCAGAGCAATCTCTAGTAAAGACTGACGATGAGACGAACGCCGGCGACTTAACCCGTGACGGCTCCGCGCTACCTAATGACGAGCCAGCCCAGGACTTACTCACTTCTAGCACAGGGGTAAAGAGCACCGATAGTAGTGCAAGCTATAGTGAGTCTTCCGAATCAGGCACGAGTGATGAGCTGGGGCTAGGTGAGGAATTGAATACCAATCTAGCATTGCCCCACTCAGATGACTTTCTCGAACTCCTTCGTGTGGACAGAGAAACGTTCACCGCTGAGCAAGAGAAAGACCGGACTCTACGCAACTTGAGTCACCAAAGTGACATAGGTGTGTCACGGAAGAACATACCTTTCCAACTCCGTTCTGGCCTGCTGTACCGCCAGTATAAGGATAGGAAAGGTATCCAACACGACCAACTTACTGCCCGCGTCGCGATCGAGAGCCCGCTCGAGCTGCGTCTGACCGAGGCAGCCGTCTCCCAAGACCTGCCTATGCAGCATCCCTCGATTTTTCCAAATCGCTTGGATAGGCTGCCCAAAGAAAAGGGCCTTAGTCTTGGAGATAACGCTGCGCAGGTCCTCACCAGTTCGAAGGCTCGAGAATTCGCAGCGCCAGCAGAGCACGCGGGTGAAGAAAGCAAACGTGACCCTGTAACCCTTATAAACTCTCACGGTAGTGAGCCAGAGCAGGCTGGATCACAAACGGACAAAGAGGCGAACGCCGACGACTTAACCTGTGACGGTTCCGCAATGGCTAGTGACGCGCCCCGCAAACCAACAGCGAGGGTTTCCACAGAGCGGCAGCGTATAGAGGTGGCCAAACGGGGAATGTTAATGAAGGGGAAAGTGCGCCTCATGTTGACTGCTGCACAGAAAACCGGACAACCGGTTACCCGCCCCAATTTGGCACCTCAGCGCTCAAGAGTTCGCACGCGCCGCTTGAAGGGAACACAAGCTAAGGGGACGCAACGCGCGAACCCAATCCGAGAAAGGCAGATTCGCTGGCACGGCATTCGCACTCGTTCGCTCCCTTCTCGCATTCTGCTTTCTGAGCGTCAGCTAAACTTCAGAACCGCGAGACTTGGACGAAGAACAGTGCAGGGTCCCAAGCGGAAGTTTCTAGCCTTGTGTAATTTTGCACCTGCTAGAGTAGCTATCGGATCGCGGCCGCGCAGAGGGCGGCTGAAGAATAGGAACCAGTAAATTCCTCTAATCGTAACGCTGTTTCTGGACGGTTTCGAGGAATAATCCTGTTCAGTTTAATGCTTGTTTCTTTTTGTTCATTTAACTCTCCTGTACAGAAATGCAAGCTGAAATTCCTAGCATTATGCAATGTCTCATCTGCTAAAGCAGCTGTCGGACCGCGGCCGCGCAAGGGGCAGATATGACGCATAATCTCATATTGAGTTTAATGCTTGTTTTTTGTCTTTTGTTCATATCACTCTCCTATGCGAAATGAGAGCGAAAATTTGGAGATTGGCATTGCCGGACTCAGTTTACATGCGTTGCAGTAAAGTGCGAGGTAATGGAAACGCTGATGGCCTCAGCCGAAGCTTTCCCGTGTAATGCCCTTTCCTGACTCCCCAGACGTTATTCCGCTATGCAAATTTGTATTTTGTTTTTTTGCTTTAGCGGGAATCATTTTTGTCTGTTTTGTATGTGTGTTCAGCAGCTCCACCTTCCCTTTGTGCTCTCACGGGCGGTGGCTTTCTGTGACATACACCGTGCTACGGCACCCCCCAAAATTTTAGGAAATTTTCCTCCCTTTTGGCTAAACAAGCTCTGTGTATTCTGGTTTGGTCAAACATGTCAACTTTCGGAGGAGGACGTAAATTTCACGCTACAGCTCATTTTCTCTAAACAGACTTTGTCGACCGAAAACAGCTTGGCAGTTCTTAAAGTCGGTTTGGCGCTTTCTGCTTGTTGGGCTGTGTACCTTGCTGGTTGAGCTCGTTACAGTTGTCAACGAAGCAAGAAGTACCTTTGGGCCCAGCTGTGACCAAAAGCCGAACGGACACAACTCTAGGTCTCTGCGCGCAGCAGCGTTGGCTGCAACCACTACGAGACCTCTTCGGGCGGCGGACGTGCTGTTGTGTTTCTGCACCCCCCCCCCCCTAACTCTCTTTGTGTGTTCCCGTCACACCTGTGTCCACTTAGGCCATGCCCAGAGGCAGTGGTCTTCATGAAGCACGTGCTCCCATGAAACCTCATGACAGGTGGAAAACGAACAAGAGGGAGGTATTCAGCTCCTGGATTCCTGGTACCACCACTTCGGACCACGTGGGCCCGATCATGCAGCTACCGTGAACATTCATCGAGGCCGACAACCCCGCGACGGCGGTGGGAAGTGGGATGCTTGGAATGCCCCTCCGAGCCTCAGCGGATTAGTGTAGCAAGAATGCCAGGGGCCATTGTCGGCAATGACCCCAGCGAAATTCCTATGCCGGAGGTATTGTTCGAGCGACCACAGAGGAGGCGACGGGCCGGCGCCGGTCACGCTGGCGGATAATTGAAGAATTCTGTGGCCCTGACTCGCGTTCTGGGCATTCGGCGGGGAAGCAAGTTTATTCACCTGCTGGGGGACTTCGGGAGATTCCTATCCCGCAGCGCTGGATGGGTCAGCATCTCCTCCTCTCATCAACCAGCTGCGATAGAGTGAAAAAACCCGCACCTGCCCAGCCGTGGGCGGTAACAAGAACGTCCCCTTCGGTCCATCCGATTGGACAGTGCTCGTCGACCATTATTCCCCAGCCAGGGATCTGGGGAAACCGAACGATATTTAACTCGGCCGTGAGTGTGGCCGAGAGAAGCCTGCTAGCTCCAGTCGACTACGGTTGACGAAGACGTTCCCCTTCCACTGAGAGCCATTCTCAGTCCCGCTCTTGTAAATATTGTAATTAATCATGTAACTATGTAAATACAGTTTTTCCTTCACTTCCCCTACTCCCCGTCTCCGGCCCACGTTTCCTTCCTCCTTCGGCACAGCGGCGGTGTTCTTGGACCCGATGCCTGGTGGGACACGCTTCGAGCATCGACAAATATATCAGTTTGCACGTATCTGTAGACCGGGAAGTATCATCACCTCGTTGCCTTCTAGCTAAGCACTCTTTATTCACTACCATAAACTGCCTAGTGTAGTTAGTCGGTTAATTAGGTTAATCGAATGCATGTACGTCATTGACACGAAACCACGAATAGGCGGGACGAAAGTAGGTTATGGCTACAGCGCCGATTGCGCGTTAATTATATAGCTGTCAACACACAGACGTGATTACCCACCCTCGCACTCAACGGAGCGTGGCAACACAAAATTAACATGTCAGTTTAGTTCTTAGAAGCAAACTTCTTCCGTTTTCTCTTCATTTAACTTAGTTACTCTTTTCATAAAGGGCAGCAATTTTTCTACAAGCAGAGCTATATAATAAGGGAGTAATTACTCCGTTATTACTGCTCCAGTGAAGCGGTGGTCCCAGGTTCGAACTCCGTACCAGGACGAATCTTTCTTTAACTACGAAGTTTCTGAGAAAGCTGTATCGCTTTCCTTTGTAGCCATATGGCTGCGCTCGGGTGGATGTCAATGAGTAATTACTCCCTTATTACAAATCTGCTCCACCTTGGGGGATTCCCGTAAACATTTGACCAGCTACAGATGTACTGCCATTTTCACGTTAATTAGTGGTAAATGAGTTGTTCAGGATGACTAAATTACCGAGATAGGCTTTAAACGAATTTTGATGACATTGAATTGCTACTTTATGTAACCCCAAAAAAGTCAGTATTTCATTCGTTAAATAAAATAATATTCCCCGCAAGAAAACAACGAAAGTAGCGTCCTGAAATAAAAACCCCAAAAAGCCCGTCAAATTCTGAAACAAAAAATAAAACCCAAAAGTCCAATCCTTAGCTAGAACTGATTACGCCAGTTTCACACGGAGAAGGGCTAGCGGCGGTCACACTTCCGGGTCGTGGGAAGGTGACAGTCACTCTGTGGTGCCTCGCACATATGCAGGTTGGTTTGCTGTGCAGTGAGTTTTCGAGCAAACTTGGGCACTACGGAGTACAGGCGGTACAACGGCAGTGACGGTACTTCATTTCATCAATCCGAGCAATGCATTCGTGCCAACTTGCAATTTTCGCATTCCTCTGTTCGTCCAACCATAGCAGAACTGCACTGACGGATACCACATTTCCCCAGCCTTGGTGGCTCAGTGGTTACGGCGCTCGGCTGCTGGCCCGAAAGGCGCGGGTTCGATCCCAGCCGCGGCGGCTGAATTTCGATGGAAGGGAAACTCCAGAGGCTCGTGTACTGTGCGATGTCAGTGCACGTTAAAGAACCCCAGGTGGTCGAAATTTCCGGAGCCCTTCACTACGGCGTCCCTCGTAGCCTGAGTCGCTCTGGGACGTTAAACCCCATAAACCAAAACCGTACCACATTTTCTGAAAGGTGTGCGAATAGCCCAAAAATATGTAAAGTTGTGGTAAATTGTGAAAACAGAGAGCCTGTGCGTAAAGAATAAAATAAGTGCTATATATTAATGATAAGAACAGCTTTTCTCGCTTCAGCGTTTTGTCGCGGGTAGAATCCCAAATATATTTGAACAGGTTTAGGACACCCCATATATTATAAAAGGTTCAACCCAAGACCGGCCAATCGGGCATGCCATCCGAAAGTGGACGTAAAGTATTAGTAGACTAAGAAAAATAAAGGAGAGCGGCCTAGGAAATTTAAGAAAAAATGGAAGGAAAACGTGACGCTATGATGTTCTGGTGGTTCTAAAGAAAATGTAACTTATTGCTTTCTCTATAGCCCTGCCCTTGTATTCCCGCTTTGACACATAGCACTTTGGCACGTGGTTGATAACTTCGAGGTGGCACCTAGAAAGGTGGTTTCATTCTTTACAGAATTTGTGGTAAAGAAGAAGTCAATGTCGGCTGGACAGAGTACGGCGCTGGGGTTCAACAACATTTTTAAAAGATTCCGTTTTGATAGTTCATAATTTTCTTTACTGTACTGTGGCGAGTGCCATTATTAACACCAAAACGCTTGACTACAGCAGCGCTGCTTGATTCTTTCTAGAGCTTTCTTCATTTATTCTGAACGCTAGTCAGCTGTCATTGTTTTTATATTGTACTTTCATATTATCGTAGAGAGCGGAAAGGCAAGGTCAGGGCTATAGAGAATACAGTAGGTTATATATTCTTTAGAACCACCAGAGCATCGTAGCGTCACGTTTTCCTTCCGTTTTTTTCTTAAACTCTCAAGGCGGCTTTCCATTATTATTCTTAATCTACTAATACCTTACGTCTATTTTCGGATAGCAAGCCCGATTGGCCGCTCTCGGGCTGAACCTTTTATAATACATGAGGTGTCCTAATCCTGTTCAAATGTAATTGGGATTCTACCCGCGACAAAACGCTGAAGTGCGCGAAAAGCTCTTTTTCCGATTAATTTATTTTGTTTTGAATTGCAGTCTGTACGCACGCAAATCTATGTTTTCATAATTCACTGCAAACATGCATATTTTGGTGCTTTTGACAGACTTCTTTGCAAGTGCGGTATCCGTCAGTGCAGCTGCTGCTGTGGTTTGCCGTTACTGCTGTTGTACAGCGCACCCCCCCTCCCCCCCCCCCCCCCCCCCTACTCTAGAGTCGCTAAGTTTATTTGGAGCTGCGGAGCGAGCTGCACTGGCAACCAACATGCACCTCTGCGAATCCCCACAGAGTGACTGTCACCTTCCCAAGGCGCGGCAGGGTGACCGCCGCTAGCTCTTCTCCGTGTGAAACTGACGTAATCAGAGCTAAGGGTCGGACTTTCGGGTTTTATTTTTGGAGAATTCGCTGTGCTTTTTCGTGTTTTTTTTTTTCAGGATGCTACTTTCGGTTTTTTGCGGCGAGTAATATTTTAGACGAATGAAATACAGACCTTTTGAGGTTACATAAAGTAGCAATTCTATGTGGTCAAAAGTCATTGGAAGCCTATCTCGGTATTTTAGCCATCCTGAACAACTTATTTATCAGTAATTAACGTGCAAATGGTAGTTTCCTTGTAGCTCTGCTTGTAGAAAAGATTGCGGCCCTCATACAAAGAGTAGCTAAGTTAAATGAAGAAGAAACAAAAGCTTACTTCTGACAAATAAATTGGCATGTTATCTTTGGTTTGCCACGCTCCGTATAACGCGAGTACGGCGACTCACGTGACCGCTATGTAGACGGTGATGGATCTCCCGCACAGTCGTCGTGATGGCCGTAACATACTTTTTTGTGACGCCTATTCGTGGTTTCGTGTCAATGTCGTACATGCATTCGATTAACCTAATCAACCGACTAACTGATCTAAGCAGTCGATGGTAGTGAATAAGGAGTGCTGCGCTAGAAGGCAGCGAAGTGATGCTACTCCCCGGTCTACCGATGCATGCATCCTAGTTAAGCACTGCCTCATATCGGACAACTGCGCTGCTTAGCCTACAAAACCAACTTCGCATCATAGCCCTGGCTTCACTAAGTGTGATTAGCATTCAGCAGACAGCCAGCTATGCCTCACAAGCCAAAAATACTGACCATTTTCGTTTAAAGCGAATTTTGAAAAGTAAACCGTTTCTTTTTCGGTTGTTTTTTCTCGATTTAAGCGGAAAACTACAACCTCTAATTGCAGATGGAGCACTGCGCTCTACAGCACTCGACGCCGACACCAGACCTACATCGCTCGGTATGCGGCTGTCACCACGCTGCCGCCCCGCCCCCTGCAGATGAGGCGAGGAAATACGTGTTCAAAAAGGCGTTGCCAAATAATTTCTTTTTGGAAATGATTATACAGTACCCTTGTGCAAGGAAGAAACCATGCCACAGAGAAAAAGAAAGCCCCCGCTTCTGCGTCAAGGGCCAAATGCATCGACGACAAAGGTTATTTCAAGACGTCATTATCGTGAATATAGGCATACGTTTCTTCATAGCGTCCTCCTGCTGCCTCGAGGTTCGAAACAAGTTAAGTGCACAGAAAACTGGATCATCTGAAAAGGAGCTACGTTTACCAAAACACCACGAAACCCTAACAATAGAAAGTTGCTTTTTCTTTGGGCTCTTCATGGTTTGTACATTTCATTGAACCAAAGATAAACGTTGCGACCTTTAGCGCGAAGTCATGTCTGTGGACAATGTCGGAGAATGGTAATAAATATTGCATGTGGTAAAATAGTCATGTTAGCGAAGCACATTAACAAGGCAGCAATCCTCAGCCATGGAAAGAAAATTCAACTATCGCTACCTCCGCCTGCTATGTCTGTAGGATTTGACAGGGGGCCGACGTTTGGGTCAACTTTTCCATCCAGATCTGCAAAGACATGTTGGCTGGGTGTTGGCTAGCTAGGCCTGGATATGCAGAGTATGTAAAGGTGGTTGAAAACGGCGCCTCTAAAGACGTATTCGGCTAATCAGAGCGCGATAGAGTTTGCGGAAGAGGTGGAGGTAGAGCGCCGAGAACTTCATAGCTCCGCATTACTATATAATGTCGACAGCTACTTTTTCCTCCGTTCCTGCTTCCAGTGGCGGTCGAGGAACAGCTGAAGTTTTTCCCCTTTTCTCATTTCATTTTTTTTTCTTTTGTGCAGAACTAAGATTAATCTTGTGTGACACATACGGCCAAGATCACTGCCCACAGCGATGGGTTCAGTTCCGTCACGTCTTAGCACTGAGTACTGAAAAGAGCTCAAAATCAAGTTACTACATGCATGAAGCTTAACGCAATCTCGGTAATGTACAACCTCTATCTTTAAAGGTTTATGTAAGAACGTGTATGTTCACTGTCCCTACAGTTCGGAAGTGTTGAGCTGAAGTTACAGAATGACATCTGACAGTGCTGGTTGGTGAATGACGCAATCAACCGAGTTGCTTGTTCCTCTCTACGTCTGTTGCGCGTCTGTGCTACTGTTATCTTTAACTGCCATTTACTGTGGCTCTAGCTGCCACAAAACTCAGTACTCATAATTTTCAGCCCAGCACATCAGACACCATAAAGAAGCGAACTGAAGTAGGGAGGTCATGTCGATCGAACCAGCTGTTCTTGCTCTAGACAAACAAAATATGCGTCGGCGGGTTAAAAATACAACGTTCTGTCTCTGAATGTCACCTTCCTTTTGGGCTCGAACGAAACTTCAGATCTCAACGTGGTTCCTGCAGCATCAGAAATCACGATTAAAGCGCTTACGTTTTACCCATATGGTTTTGCTGTTGACGGCACCGTTCTCGAGCGCTTCGCGAGGCTTGATTTAACTTGCTTTGGAATGTCCTGAGATTGATCGCCCTCTGTCAACGCCCACAACTTGCGCAGTTTATTGATTTCCAGCAAACTATACAACTGCAAGATGGTTTCGGGCGCAGTGTATGAGATAACAGCGCGTATGAGCGCCTAAGCATCGTGTCGGCGTTCCACCAGCTATACAGCTTTCAGGCGGCACAACAACGAAAAACCTGCCTTGGTAGTAAAAACACTTGTGAAAAAATACGTGCCGAAGATGTTCCATCAAACCAGCTCCTAACGAGATGCCTCAACCTTGCGTTCTTTCTAGCTTGGATAAGTACTTATCGAATGCGCCTCTAGTGGAAACCGTCGTCTGCTCTCACGGTTCATTAACAGTTTTAACACTTGGACATTGATCAGCCATGAAAAATTGATAAATATTACTGAGGAAATGAGCTCACGGAGACCATAGTTTATGGAATCTATTATCAGGAAATAAAAGTCTTCTATGAGCTAAAATTACTGCCAAAATAAGGATAACTAAATCTCTCTCTTCTTTAGTTTCTGGGATGCTGTCTCTAGCTACAGCATTGGACGGTAAACTGATTTTTGCTTCACGACATAAATTTGGTATTAGAACTAAACTAAGACTAAAAACAAGATTTTTGGCTACTCATGAAATCACGTAATAATTATTTGTTGCTTTTTCTGGCCTCTTTGCTGCCCTGGGTAATTATGTTTTCTTACGACGCTGTAATAGACTTATAGAGTTTACAAAGGCGAAACACTGGCAAATGAGGGCGTCAGGCTCGGCACCGCATATTAAAGAAACCTTTCCAGCTCCGCCAAGAAGACTGAATTCCAGTAGGGCGTGCTTACGACCAATACATTTTTGTGGAAGTTCTAATTGCATATCTCACGTATGCGGCAACGACAATTGCATGATTTTTCTAAGCGGGTGGAATTTTCGTCTACGGGAAGGAAATTTCAAAAGGCTGCTTTTTCGGCTTCTTCGTGACAATATGCTCCAATGTAGCTGGACTTGAGCCATCTTTCTTTTCATGTTGAAATTTAAAGGCTTTTTCTCAGCAGAATCACTGAGCAATAGAATGACGTCTTCCCACCAAGCAATGGTCTTTGTCCCCATGAAACATCATGCTATCATGGAGGCACCCTAGCAAGTTCTCACTCTAAGAGGCTAAATGAGGCGGAATTTACACTAGCGCTGGCACTTGCTATTCTAGACGTCACTTCACGTTTCGTGTATTCTGCAAGAAACGCTAAGCAGAGCCGCAACAAAGCTTTCTAGTCATCTTTAAGGGCAGTAAATATAAATTTTCCCGAGCGTACAGTTTAACCAAAGCATTTAAGATTTTTTTGCTTATTTGCTTAGCTTCAGGACGCGTAAAGGTGCATACCAGAACTAATACACAAAGAGGATCCATAAAGAGGTACTGTATTGAAAACATCATCGGCCGGGCTAGTTGGTTGCGATCCATATGTATCAGCAGCGCGAACACACAAAACAGGAAGAAGAAGGAGAAGACAGTACATAGCGCTCTGTACTATCTTCTTCTCCTTCCTGTTTTGTGTTCGCGCTGCTGATACATATTGAAAACGTTTCCAGCAAAATAAGGGAAGAAACGACGATCTTTGGCAAACGCTAACACAACGGTGACAGTAGTGATTTCAAAAACGAAATAATATAAGAACGCAATTGGTCGAGAACACATTGAAGAATGAAGGTAGTACAATGAAAACCTCAAAAACAACGCAGCAGTAAGGAAGAACACTCAAAAGCGGTCAGTACAGGACTTTCGAAAAGTTCACGTAGCCAGGCAACACGTAGAGCCCGGCGGTAGAACTGCGTGGACTGTTGTTCGGCACCGGACGCAACAGTGCCTGCTTCGGTCAAAATGCAGTGTCGGTCATTTTAATATGCTCGCAAAACTGCCCAAATTTCCATGCAGCTAACGTGAGCATTTATAGTAAGTGTGAGTAATATGTGATTTTGGAAGGGCGATTCCATATTGCTTCTTGCACTGCCTCATTTTCCACCATAGCACCGGGCAAAAAAAGACATTCCGAGATTTTAAAGCTTATCAAATTTACTCAGTTAATTTTCAGCTGGGCTCTACAATGCTGGATGGCAGGAAATACATCCTAAGTATAGATTTCTTTCATGCCTTTATCATACTTTTTTTTTGTAACGCCAAGTTTTGCATATTTGTGGCATGCTTTGCCGGATCTTCCCTAATAGTAACAACATTGTTTTGTCAGGAAGAGCCTTCGGCGGCCTCGATATGGAAATCGTTGGGTTTTTACTGGCCAACGATTGTATTTCCTTTATATTGTAACATTACAACTGCTTCGCCTCTATGGTCAAACGCAAACGTGGTAAGTTTATTTTTAAAACCTAGCGTGTTATCTTTTGAGTGGTGTTGATTCCTGCTGCGTTGTTTTTGATGTTTTCATTGTATGCCCTTCATTCTTCAAAGTGTTTTTGGCGGAATGCGTTATAACCATTGCATTGTTCCTTTTTTGAAATCACTACTCTCACCGTTGAGTTATCTGTTTCCAAGAATGGTCGTTTCTTCCCTTATTTAACTGGAAATGTTTTCAATACAGTGCCTCTTTGTGGAACCTCTTTGTGTACTAGGTCTGGTATGCACCCTTACCCGCCCTGAAGTTAAAGAAATAGGGAAAAAAATATTAAAACGTCCAGCTCACCTGTACGCTCCTGACTATTTATATTCACTGCCCCTAAACGTGCCTAAAAAGCTTTGTCGCTGTTTTGCTTACCCTTTGTTGGAGAATACAAGAAATGTCAAGTAGCAAGCGCCAGTCCTCGTGTTGATTCAGCCGCATGACGTTTCAGGGGGTCAACGACCATTGCTTGGTGCGAAGACGTCATTTTGTTTCTAAATGATTCTGCAGAGGTTTGCTATAAAAAAAAGTCTTTAAATTTCAACATGATAAGGAACATGGCTAAACTCCAGCTGCATTGGAGTATATCGTCACGAAGAAGCCGAAAGTGCTGCCTTTCGGAATTTCACAGCTGTAGACGAAAATTTTACCCGTCTAAAACAATGAAGCAACTGTCGTCGCCAAAAACGTGATAAATGGATTCAGAGATTTCCACACAAGTGCGTTGCTCGCAAGCACACCCTACAGGAAGTCAGTTTTGTTGGTGGAGGTGGGAAGGTTTCTTTAGTATGCAGCGCCATGCGTGACGTCCTCACATCCTGATGTTTCGGATTTGTAAACTCAATAAATCTTTTACAGTGCTGTAAGCAAAAATGATTATCAAGGACAAGAAAGAGGACTGGAAAGACAACGCATATTTAGTAGGCGATTAAATAAGCCCTAAATAATGTTTTCCTTCTTAGTTTGGGTCCAATACCAATTTTCTTTCTTGAAGCCAAAATCAGTTTGTCATCCAAGGCTGCAGCAAGAGCCAGCATCCCAGGTACAAAAGCAGAGAGGGATTTTGTTATGCTTATTTTGGCATTAATTATTTTCTTTTACCACATACGATATATAAGTCTTTTACCACATACGATATATATTACTTTTCTCCGACATTGTGCACAGACATGACTTCGCGCTAAAAGCCGCTACGTTTACCTTTGGTTTAATGAAATATACAAACCATGAAGAGCGCAAAGAAAAGAGCAACTTTCTATTGTTACGGTTTCTTGGTGTTTTGGTCGATGTAGCTATTTCTCAGCATAGCCAGTTTTGTGCACCCTTAACTTGTTTCGAATCTTGTTTAGAATCTCGAGGCAGCAGGAGGACGCTATGAAGAAACGTGTGCCTATATTCATAATAATGACTTCTTGAAGTAACCTTTGTCATTGATGCATTTGGCCCTTGACGCAAAAGCGGTTTTCTTTTTGCCTGTGGCAGGGTTTCTTCCTTGCAGAACGGTATTGTATAATCAGTTTAAAAAAGAAGTTATTTGGCAACGCCTTTTTGAATGCGTATTTCCTCGCCGCATCTGTAGGGGGCGGGGCGGCAGCGCGGTGACGGCCGCCTACCCACCGATGTAGGGCTTGTGTCGGCGTCGAGTGCTGTAGAGCGTAGTGCTCCATCTGTTATAAACAGGGATTGTAGTTTTCGATTCCGAGATTGGTATTGTAGGCTAAGCAGCGCAGTTGGGCGATTTGAGGTAGCGCTTAACTAGGATGCATGCATCTGTAGACCGGGGAGTCGCATCACTTCGCTGCCTTCTAGCGCAGCACTCTTTATTTACTACCATCGACTGCTTAGAGCAGTTACTCGGTTGATTAGGTTAATCGAATGCACGTAGGACATAGACAAGGTTTCACCATATACAAAGGCGTTAATTACCATGAAGACCAGTTTGCATTGCAGAACGCCCTTACATCATTTGCCCACTTGTGTCAGGACTGCCAAATGAAATTTAACTTTGAAACAATTTACTATCATGAACTGCTTAGAGCAGTTAGTCGGTTGATTAGGTTAATCGAATGCACGTAGGACATTGACACGAAACCATGAAGGGGCGTCACGAAATAGTTTGTTACGGCTACCACGACGATTGGGGGGGAGATCCACCGCCGTCAACATAGCGACCACGTGAGGCCCCGCACTCGCGCTATACGCAGCGTGGCAAACAAAAGATAACATGTCAATTTAGTTTTCAGAAGTAAACTTCTGTTTGCTCTTCATTTAACTTAGTTACTCTTTTAATGAGGGCTGCAATTTTTCTACGAGCAGAGCTTCAGGTATATAACCATTTCCTAGTTAATTACTGGTAAATAAATTGTTCAGAATGACTAAAATACCGAGACAGGCTTTAAATGACTTTTGACCGCATAGCATTGCTGCTTTATGTAAGAGCAAAATGTCAGTATTTCATTCGTTGAAAATATTATTCGCAGTAAAAAAACCGAAAGTAGCGCCCTGAAATAAAAATCGAGCCGGGTAGAAGCATCCCACCGCTGCCATCAGTTGCTACGATGCAGGGTAGCGTGGTTGGGCCGGAGAAGGGACGAGGAAGGATGAAAGTTGACATTTGGGAACGAAAACATATTTACTGACACTTTGAATAAACTTAATTACATATTGCATACAAGAGCAAACGATCAAGAATCAAAAGCATATCGGTGAGCCTTGGCGCCAGAGCCCAGACCGTTCGTTCTCACTTAGGACGCTTGTTAAATACCCTAATGCTCCGCCCCGCCACATGGCTGGGATAGAATTTGACATTTGGAAACGAAAACACAAACAGATTTGCTGACACTTTCAAGAAACTTATTTACATATTGTGCGCAAAAGCAAACGGTCAAGAATCAAAACTTCGTAACTTCACGTGACTGGATGAGCCTTGTCGCCAAGGCCCAGAGCGTTCGTTCTCACTTAGGACGCTTGTTAAATACCCTAAGACTCCTTCCCTCCACAAGGCGGTGGCCAATTCAACACGAGGCGCAGATCGGAAGAGTTAAGCAGCACATAGCGCACGGAGGCACCGTGGGAATCGGCGAGGAGGATTTGGAGGTCCGCTGCTACTTTAACCCAAGCAGCACGTGTCCTTCCAAGCACAGGTGCGGCGCTGTGGTCACAACCTCGGCGGGGTTTCTCCTGTATGGAACGCTCTTGTCAGACGCGGTCAGTTAATGGAAGACACCGATCCCCTCTTCCCCTATCGTCCATTGTCGGTCGCGTCTTGCAGGGAACCAAAGGGAAGGTCGTTCGCGCCGAGCCGAGCGTGGGAAGAACTCCTGAAGCTACTTCCCAGCCGGTCATCGTGAGGTCAGACGACCTGCCGAAATTGCCGCTGCTGTTGCCGCCACCATGGTTATCCCGGTCGATGAAATCTGCGCCCTAATGTTTTTCGGCTGGTGTGTATCCCGTTCATGACATCCCTAATATGTAGTAATATCATTGTTTCTTCAGGACAGAAGAGCCTTCGGCTGCTTCGGTATGGAAATCGTTTTCTTTTACTTGTAAACATTTGTAATTAATTTGCATTGTAATATTAAAACTGCTCTACCTCTATCATCAAACGCGAACATGATAAGTTCATTTTTAAAAGTTAGCGTGTCATCTTTTGAGTGTTGTTGCTTACTGCTGCGTTCTTTTCGACGTTTTCATTGTACTCCCTTCATAATTCAACGTGTTTTGGACCAACTGCATAAGAATGATTTCATCGTTTCTTTTTTTCGATTCACTACTCTCACCGTTGTTCTAGCTCTTACTAACGACTGTCGTTTCTTCCCTTATTTTTTTCCGCTGCCATACTTCAGTATCCGACCTCTTCGTGTACTAAGTCTGGTATGCGCCTCTACGCGCCATGAAGTTAAGGAAATAAGGAAAAAAAATTTATACCGCCGGCTCAACTTTGCGCCCGGGAAAATTTATATGAAGTGTCCCTAAATGTGCCTAGAAGTATTGGTTGCTTTTTTGTTTAAATTTTTCTTGCAGAGTACACGAAATGTCAAGTGACGGCTGGAATAGCAAGCGCCAGTGCTAGTGCAAATTCCGCCGCATGGAACCGCTTAGAGCGACAACATCCTAGGGTGCCTCCAAGATAGCATGACGTTTCAGGGTGTCAACGACCATTGCTTGGTGGCAAGACGTCATTTTGTTTCTTAGCGATTCTGCAGAGCTTACTGTAAAAAAATCCTTTAAATTTCAACATGAAAAGGAACATGGCTCAACTCCAGCTGCATAGAGTATATCGTCACAAAGAAGCCGAAAAAGCAGCCTTTCGGAATTTCACTGCGTTAGACAAAAATTGCACCCGCTTAAAAATATCGACCAATTGTCGTTGCCGCATACGTGAAATATGGAATTAGAGATTTCCACACTAGTGTTTTCATCGCAAGAACGCAGTACAGAGATTAATTTTTTTTTTTGGCGGAGCTGCGAAGGTTTTTTTAATATTCGGCACCGTGCCTGATGTCCTCACTTCCTGATGTTTCGCCGTTGTATACTCAATAAATCCTCTACAGCGTCGTAAGCAACAATACTTATCGAGGACAACAACGTGGACTTTTTTAAAAAGGTTGGAAATAGCCCTAAATCTTGTTTTTAGTCTTAGTTTAGTTCTAATACAAATTTTATGTCTTGAAGCCAAAATAAGTTTGTCATCTAATGCTCGAGCTAGAGCCAGCATCTCAGGTCCTAAAGCAGAGAGAGATTTGATGATGCCTATTGTGGTAGCAATTCTTTTCTGATAAACATCTTTTTTTTTATTATAATACATTCGATAAAGTAGTGTATTCGAGAGCTCATTTGCTGAGAATTATTTACCAGTTATTCACGGTTCATCAATGTTAAAACTGTTCGAAAACTATGACAGAAGACGACGGATTGCACTAGGGGCGTATTCAATAAGTACTTATCCAAGCTAGAAAAAACGCAAGATTGAGGCATCTCGTTAAGAGCTGGCTGGATGAAACACCTTTCGCACGTATTTTTCACGAACGTTTTCGCTACCAAGCCAGGCTTTTCGTTTTATGTGCCGCCTGAAAGCTGAAATCGAGGGTGAAATGACGGCACGATGCGTAGCTGCACATACCCGCTGTTATCTCATACGAGGCGCCCGAAACCATCTTGGAGTTTTATTGTTTTCTGGAAATCAATCAACTGCGCCAGTCGTGGCCATTGACAGAGGGCGATCAATCACAAGACATTCCAAAGCAAGTGAGATTAAGCCTCGCGCAGCGTTCGAGAGCGCTGCCGTCAGCAGCAGAAACCGTACGGGTAAAACGTAAGCGCTTTAATCATGAATCCTGAAGCTGCGGGAACCCCATTCGGATCTAAAGTTTCGTTCGAGCCCAGAAAGAAGCTAACATTCAAGGAAAGAACATTCTCTTTTTAACCCGCCGACACGTATTTTGTTTGTATAGGGCAAGAACAGCCCCTTCGATCGATATTACCTCCCTAATTAAGTTCGCTTCTTTATGCTGTCTGATGTGCTCAGCTAAAAATCATCAGGTTGGTTTGGTTTGGTTTAATAAGGTTTAACGTCCCAATGCGACTCAGGCTATGAGGCACGCCTTAATGAAGGGCTCCAGAAATTTGGACCACCTGGGGTTCTTTAACGCGCACTGACATCTCACAGTACACGGGCCTCTAGAATTTCATAAGGGCTGGATCTTGAGTCATCTAGAGCCAAAGTAAACGTGAGTCGAAAAACAACACTAAAATCGAGGCGCAACAGATGTCAAGACAAACACGGAACTCTGTTAATTGTACCATTCACCAACCAGCCCTGTCAAATGTTAAACTCAAGCTTCAGCCCAACACTGGCGAACTGTAGGTAGAGTGAACATACAGCCCGCTCTTACATAAATCTTTAAAGATCGAGCTTGCACACTCGCGAGATTCCGTCAAGCTGCACACATGTAGTAAGTTTTTTTTTTGAGCTCCTTTCAATACTCAAGTGCTAAGATGTGACGGAACTGACCTCGTCGATGTGGGCAGTGTACCAGGCCGGAGTGTCAGACAAGACTCATCTTGGTTCAGCACAGCAAAAAAAGCAACGTGAAAAGGGGAAAAACTTCAACTATTCGTCAACCACCACTAGAAGCAAGGAAGAAAAAACAACAGCAAGCGACATTAATTAGTTATGCGGAGCTATGAAGTTCTTGGCTCTCCACGTCCACCCCTCCGCACCCTATATCCCGCTCAGTTTAGTGGAATATGTCTTCAATGGTGCCGTTTTCAACCTCCTTTACATATACTGCATATCTCTGACGTGCTCACAATGGGACTGTAGCCAACATATCTTTACAGTTCTGGATGCAACAACTGACTCAAACATCGGCCCTATGGCTAATCTTACAGACATAGCAGGCGGAGGCAGCCATTGTTGAATTTTCTGTTCATTGTTGAGGATTGGAACCCAGTTAGTGTGCTTCGCTGAGTGCAGCCTTTTACCGCAGTTCATTTTTATACGTATTCTTCGACATTGTTCACAGACAGGACTTCGCGCTGCAAGCCGCTTCGTTTATCTTTTATTTAAAGATATGAAAAAAACCATGAAGAGCTCGTAGAAAAAAAGCAACTTCTTAATGTTAGGGGTTGGGGCTCTTTTCGTCGGTGTAGCTCCTTTTCAGCGGAGCCTGTTTGCTGCGTACCTAACTCATTTCAAAACTTGAGGCAGCAGGAGGACGCTACGTATGTCTATGTTCATGATTAATAGCGTCTTGAAATGGCGCTTGTCAGTGACGCATTTGTGCGTGACGCATAAGCGGTTTTCTTATTTTCTGAGGAAGCCTTCCTTCCTTGCCAAACTGCATTTTATATTCAGTTGAAAAAAGAAATTATTCGGGACCGCCTTTTTGAATATGCATTTTCTCGTCGCATGTGTAGGGGGCGTGGCGGCACCTCAGTTGCGCCCGCCTACAAGTAGGCCGGTGTAGGTCTGGGTGCCGCCGCGTTCTGTAGAGCGTAGTGCTCCGTCAGCTATAACGGAATATATCAGCTTCACACGGAGAAGACATAGCGGCGGTCACATTGCCGTGGGAAGCTGTGCCACAGAACCCTTCGCTTCTTCCCTCCACATCCTTTCCCTCTGCCCGGCGGACCCTCCCCCGCGGGACCTAGAGAACCTCAAGACGTGGGAGGACTGGGAGACCCTGCTGCATTCGGAGGACCCGGCCGTGCAGACCATCGCCACCGGCCGTGCTGCCAGTGTTATGCACCTCAGGAACATAAACACTTGAGTGCAGTGGGGTCGTGCGGGGACCCTGGGGCGTGCCCCGAATTCCTTTGTAAATAAAGTTTTATCTCTCTCTCTCTCTCTGTGCCACGGATCTACTCGAGAACACTCGGGCCGAAAGAATGGACTGGTGACAGGTGTACCCACACAAACGCAAATTTAATACGCCCTACGTGACACAAACGCTAGCGCAGAAAACTTACAAACACTAACACAAAACGCAGACTACCAACACACACGGCCCGGGAACACCCAGTCTACTAGCGCTCGGCGTTCGTGCTCATGGTTCGGTGCTGCTGATGCGTTGCATGGGTCCAGTCTGTGGCATCTAGGTAGCCGTCGTCGAGGTGGCGTTCGAAGTGATCAGGCTGGCGTCGCTGGCGGCGTCGTTGGCTGCGTCATACGAGTTGCCGGTCCAAGTGCCCGTGGAGGCTTTGCTGACGATTTTGGCATGGTGGGCACCACCCGGGTGAGTGGCAACAGCGCTGGAGGCACCCCTGGTCGTAGAAGGTGGTTGCATCAGCCGCTGACTCCCCAGAACTGGCTCAGGAACGGCAGGAAGTCTACGGTGCGACGCTGTAGAAGTCGAGATCACAGGAGCAGTAGCCAGTGTTGCTCTCATCCAGCCAAGACGTTCCTGACCCACCGGAACCTCCGCTTCTCTGTTCTTTCCCCCCGTGCCATGCTCTCCCTCGCGCTTTTATAGCCTTGCCGTTTGTAAACGTCATCCTCGTCTTCGTCGTCACCGTCTTCTCTTCTCCACCAATCATCTCTTCCCACCTCACCGAATACTTCTTCGTCTTCTTTATTCTTGGATTAATACGCGACATGCTTATCGTCATCCTCTTCGTCTTCTCCAGATTTTAGTTCATACTTCTATTTCCAATTTCCTAATATATGTGACATGCTGACAGTCACTCTGTGGAGCCTCGCACACGTGCAAGTTGGTTTGCTGTGCAGTGCGTTTCTGAATGAACTTGTGCATTCGGGAGTATAGGGGGCTGCGGTACAACAGCAGTGACGGTACTTAATTTCATCGATCCCAGCGGCTCATTCGTGCCAACTTGTAATTTTCTCGTGCCTCTGTTCACCCATCCACAACAGCAGCAGCCGTGAAGGATACCACACTTTCTGAAAAGTGTGGCACGGCGAAGAGCAGCTTACAAGCTGCTCTTCGCTGTGGAGCCCATGAACAACTGGTCGCGGAAATTCGACAACTCCATCACTCTGCCATGAATAATGGACATGTCATTATCTAACAACGGATCCCGGGGCACAGCGGCATAGCAGTCAGTAACCGCACGGATGAGGTCGCGCGAACTGATCAACACGATGGCGATTTAGTGCCCATCTCCATTTCGAGATCAGACGCAGCGGGCAGGCTTCGCGCACTTGCACGGGACATCACGCTTGCCGCGTGGAATTCCGGCCAATTTTGAAGCGAAAAGCTTCACTAGGCTAGTCAAAACCGAGGCTAGCGTGGGCCCCGTCGTCAGAAAAAGCCACAGTTGCGCATGCGCGAACTGCGTGACGTCACGGTGGACATCCGAACCGCGTGGTAAGGGAAGGAAAATGAAAACAAAAATTGGTTTTAAGGAAAGAAAACGACGCCTCTCTCTCTCATATCTCGGTGGATACCTTGATGGTGGTGGTGGTGAAAATATTTTAATGAAATGATTTTGGAGGTTGTAGCGGCGATTGGAACTCTCAGTCCGGAACCCCATTGGCGTAGGCTGCTGTCCGGGCTTTTTCGATGAGTTGCTTTTGACCTGAACGTTGTTGTTGTTGTTGTGACTGAGAGAAGGATGAAAAGGAAATTGCACGGGCCTGCCTACTGGCTCGAGCCAAGCCACCACCGCTGCCACGTGCAGACAGAGGAGAGTTAAAAGATCAGAGGTAAGAGAAGGAAAGAAAAGACGCGCGTCGCAGCAACAACTGCGTCCGCCGGAGCGGTGCACTTTTTTGACCTAAAGTGTGGTCACTGATGTGTGGTTAAGATGTTGAGCTTCGCCTCTAAGAGTGGAACGCGACAGCATCTTGCAACGCTGCCAGGGAGTCCATAGAACGCCATTGCCCATTCGGTTCTACGCCTCGCTCGTCGGTAAATTGGTTTTTAAGGAAAGGAAATGTATGTCTCTCATACCTCGGTGGACACCTAAACCTCGCCGGAAGGGAAGGGAGGAGGATGGGAGTGAGCGAAGGCACCGTATTCACTAGACGCGCCTTTGTTCATTCCAAACCATCGAGCTGACATGGCGGAGTGGATAGCATGCTCGTCTCGCACGCCGAAGACCGGGGTTCGATTCCAGAGCTCGACCAATTTCCTACTCGGTTTTATTTATTTATAAGGCCTGACTAAAAAAGTTAATCAGGCTAATTGGGTAATTAAGCAATTTACTAAGCTCAGTCCCGCTTACTTAGAGCATCACTGTAAGGGATCGGTAGTGTGCGCGGGGTCATCGGAAAGCGGCTGGGGGCGCTCAAAGCGAAGCGTCTCCTTTCTCGGAACGCGGCCGCTCGCGTATGAGCCGGGAAGTACGGGTGTCCCCCGCCCCGCGGTACCGATTCGCGCACGTGCTGGCGCGAAGGTGTATTTGTGTTTGTTTTTATTTTAAGGCGGAAGCCTTTAATGCCTCATTGTTGTAAGCAGAAGTTGTCGACAGAAAATGTCACGCTTTTCAGTTGGTCGAAACGGTCGTGACGTCACAGTGCGCGAATTTCAAAGGGGGCCAATTGAGCTTTGGCTACTAACCATGCAACCAATTAAAGGGATCGTATAGTGATGCTCCAAGATAGTGGGACTTAACCAATTAGCCCTTCTAGTCAGACTAGATAAACACATAAAACAGAGTAGGAAATTTTCCGAGCTTGAGAATCGAACCCCGGTCTCCGGAGTGAGAGACGAGCACGCTACCACTTCGCCATGCCAGCTCGATGATTTGGAATGAACAAAGGCGCGTCTAGTGACTACGGTGTCTTCGTTCACTCCCAGCTTCCTCCCTTCCCGTTACGGCGAGGTTTAGGTGTACACCGAGATATGAGAGACAGATACATTTCCTTTCCTCAAAAAACCATTTTCAAAGGCGCGTGTACTGAATACGGTGTCTTCGTTCACTCTCATGTCCCTCCCTTCTTCGGATGAGGTTCAGGTGTCCACCGATATATGCGAGACAGATACATTTCCTTTCCTCAAAAAACCATTTTCAAAGCCGCGTGTACTGAATACGGTGTCTTCGTTCACTCTCATGTCCCTCCCTTCTTCCGGTGAGGTTCAGGTGTCACCGAGATATGCGAGACAGATTCATTTCCTTTCCTCAAAAACAAATTTGCCGACGAGCACGGCCAAGTTCCGCCACGGCTTGACTAGCAACCCAAACCGCAGCCTCATGGACGAGTTCAGGCGTCTAAACGAGCATCGCTTGACTACAATCACCCAGCGGTGCAATGCGATCATGGAAGCATCACAGCTTCCACTAGCTTGTGTGAATGTACGTTCACTGTCGCTACACGGTCAAGACGTCGCACATGACCATGTCTTGGGTCGGTGCAAGGTTCTCTGTCTAACTGAAACATGGATGAATCCTTTGGTGACACCACTTGAGATCAATGGCTTTCACTACGTTACAGGAGCAAGCAGTGCTTCCAACCAAGCAGCGGGAGTTGCCATTTACGCGCACCCAGACGTCAACCTAACACCGCTACAGTTTGACGACTTGCACTTTGATGTGGGGGAAGTGTGCGGTGTCAAGCTCGAAAGTGGACTTAACGTGGTGTGCGTCTACTTGTCATCTCACATATCCCAACGGGCTGACCATGAATTCATGGGACGAGTGCTACCAAGCTGGTTCAAGTTTGGCCCAATGATAGTGGTAGGAGACTTCAACCAGGATGCCAGAACGCATCAAGACTTCCTAGATGGAATGCAGAAATCTCTGGGTCTGCACTTGTCTACTCCACGGGACAAAGCTACCACCAAGTACGGAAGCTGCTTGGATTTGGTCTTCAGAACCCACCCCAGCGTCAAAGATCTAGACTACGTATCACTCCACTTCAGTGACCACAAGGCGGTAGTAGTCGACGTAGACCCGATCAAACAAAGAATTCACCGGGCATGAGCCATCTGCGGAAATCTCCCCCGACCTAAACTTTGACGAAGTCGTGGATACAGCCGAAGTCGAAGAAGCAGATAAAGAGACGCACTAGGGGAGAAGTGAAACGCGCCTCTGAAAGTGTGTAGTCTTAATGCGCAGTTAAAGTATACAGCCAAATAAAACACTAGTCAATAACAAACAGTCTCTCAGTCAATGCCTAACAGTGCTCCAGGAAAGGCTTCCGCCTTGAAGCAGTTTAGTGTGCCAAAGTGCCCCCTGAACTTTTTATTTTGTGGTGGAGAGGGTGACATACCCTAAGGTAGTTAGAGGGCTGGCCATGCTCTCGATTAGCCAATCATATGAAGAGTGTAGAATGATTGGGTGCTACCAAATGTGGGCCGGGCCTTGAGCTCTTTAAAACCGGGCTCCGGCGCCAGAAAAAAGGTGTTCGGAGCTAATGTCAGGTGCTAAGCATATTCGGCTATGCTGAGTAGGGGCCTCCCCTAGTGTTAGCCAGATCCATTTTTCTTTGTTGTTTTGTATCTTTTTGCCGTTAATATGTCTCTAGTGGCTAAACTTCTATATGCTGTAAATATCTGTATATAAATCGTCAAGTTTCCCTTTATCCCTGCCTGCGTGTCACTGACCGGAAGACCGTCTCTGACGGGGCACCCCTGGTGCAGAGATCAAGCTTCAGTCTTCAAGTTATACAAACCGTCTCGGGCGGGGCACCTCTGGTGCGAGGAAAGAGAACCTGTGAACTTTACTATCACTATACGATCCCTTCAATTGGTTGCATGGTGACTAGCCAAAGTACAATTGGCCCCGTTTGAAATTCGCGCACTGTGACGTCACGGCCGTTTCGACCAATTGAAAAGCGTGAAATTTCTGTCGATAACTGCTGCTTACAACGATGAGACATTAAAGGATTTCGCCTTAATAACTAACCTCTACTCTCTCAATGAACAGCTGGCATTATAATCGCACGCCATGTTTACGCTGCACACGAAGTCTCGTAAATTCCGTACAGCGACGAATATCATTTGCACCCTCAGCGCTTAGCGAATCAAAGGCAGAACACGTTCAATACAAGAAGTGCTTGACACAACACACCGTACATGTAAATCATCTAATCATCTTTTATTCATAGCGTACTCCCGCACTCGAAGCGAAGCGCGAGCTGTCTTTGACTCTCCTTGTTTTGTTAACGGGCGAACGACGACCCGTAGAACCAACTCTGTGATTAACTGGGTAAAATAGCACTAACTACTGCCCTTACTTTTCAAGACGAACGATTTGTTCTAAGGGACATTTTGTAATGTAGTAGCGTGCGGCAGCCGAGCGGCCGCAGCAGAGAACCAGCGAAGACCGGTGCAGGACAAGGAATCCGCGTTTATTTGTCTGACGCTTCTTTTATACGCAGCGGTTGCTTATCCGCTGCTGCTATCAGTGCGCGTCATGGCAAAGTGACGCGTCATGCACTTGACGCTATCACATTCCTTCCCTCCAAGATCTTCGCCTCCACTCATTAGCTGCAGTGGCGGAAATCGTGGGAGGTATATCGGTCTGGTGGTTTCCGGGCGCGCTGGCTTCTGCGCAGTGTTGTTGGTGGAGAGTCGGAAGGCGCTTCAGCTTGCGCCTCAGGATGTGCGTTGTGAGCAGCTGGCAGCTGCAATTCTTGCCCGTCTTGTGGTGGCGGGCTCGGGGTTGGTGCATCATCGCGAAGAGGGGGTACTGCCGCGTCCGCGTCACGCTGCGCCTCTTGTGGTGGGGAGGGGAGCGTCTCCTGATGACGCTCAAAGTCGTCGGTGTCGGGTCGTCTCGGGGCTTCCGCCCTGGTGTCCAGTCCTGCATACTGGAAAGAGCTGCGCGATCGCAAATGATCAACATGAACGTGCCGAACTGTGTTCTGAGTCTCTACGAGATAGGTCACAGGGCTGACTAGCCGCACTATACGCCCTTCCGTCCATGACACCTTCTCTTGCCGGACAGTCTTCACGTACACCCAGTCTCCTTCCTTAAACGAACGGAAAGTTGATCTCCGTTGGTCTTTCTGCTGTTTTAGCCCTTCTTGCGTACTCTGCATGTCATCCCGAAATGATGGCCTTAGTAATGACAGTTTAGTGCGTGGAGTTCGTTTCAGAAACAGTTCAGCCGGACACTTGCCTGTTGCCGTGTTAGGGGTTGTCCTATACGCCAGCAGGAAGTCGTCCAGTCTCTCCCGCATCGATCTGTTGTTACCTCCCTTGTTTTCGTGCAGAAGCTGCTTACGAAGACTCCTTTTTACAGTTTGCACCGACCTTTCGGCAGCCCCGTTGGACTGCGGATGGTATGGCGGGCTGTACGTGCGTCGGATGCCACAGGCATCGAGGAAGTCCTGGAACTCCTGCGCTGAAAACTGGGGGCCGTTATCAGAAACCAGTTGTTCAGGGTATCCGTAAGCAGCAAACAGACTCCGCAAGCGCTCGATAGTCTTCGCGGCTGTAGTAGAGCGTATAGGAAACACTTCGATCCACTTTGAAAACGAGTCCACGCACAAAAGAAATGTCGTTTTTTCAAAGTCAAAAAAGTCCACATGCACTCGCTGCCAGCAGCGGGCGGGAAACGGCCATGGCTCGAGTGGAGAACGGGGAGCGCTATTTTGCATTTGTTGGCAAATGCTACACGTTTTTACCGTGTTTTCGATGTCTGCGTCTAGCCCTGGCCACCAGAGCAAGCTACGTGCGAGCATCTTCATGCGTGAAGCACCGGGGTGTTCCGTGTGCAACAGACTCAACACTGCATTTCTCGTCTTTGTTGGCACAATAACACGACTGCCCCATGTGACGCATCCCGCTTCCAGCGACAGCTCCGCACGTCTGTTATAGTACGGTACAAGTTGAGGATCTTTGATTTGTGCTGGCCATCCTTCAAGCGTATATCTGTAGACTTTGCTGAGAATGCCGTCATACTTGCTAGCTTTGGCAACGTCTTTAGCCGTCAGTGGCGTAGTTTCAAAAACAGCGAGCGTATGTGTCTCATCAACGCTGTTTTCGGTTGCAACAGGCAGTCTGGACAGCGCGTCCGCCACTTCCATTTGAGATCATTTCCGATAACTCAAGTCGTAGCGATAAGAAGCCAGGATTAACGCCCACCGTTGCATTCGAGCAGCCGCCAAAGATGGGACCTGCTTCCGTGGCCCTAAGATGCCTAGTAATGGTTGATGATCCGTGAACAACGTGAATGCCCTTCCATATAGGTAACGATGAAACTTCTTGAGAGCAAAGATTATTGCTAGCGCTTCTCGCTCGATCTGGGCATAGCCACGCTCAGCTTGCGATAACATCCTGGAAGCAAAAGCGACAGGCTTTTCTTGCCCACTGGGAAGTATGTGAAAAAGAACCGCGCCGAGCCCCTACTACGACGCATCACAGCTTAGAGCCAAGGGTTCCTTCGGATTGTAGTAAGCAAGTACCGGACTGGTCGTGAGCAAGTTCTTTGTTATTCGAATCGCGCGAGAACACTCGCTTGTCCATTTCCAACGCGTGCCCTTCTTCAGGAGCTCGTAGAGCGGCGCAGCCACAGTCGCCAAGTTCGACAAGAACTTGGAGTAGAATGTTACCATTCCCGGGAAAGACTTCAGTTCAGTACCATTTGTAGGCTCCGGTGCACGCTCTATTGCCCTTGTTTTCGAGCCCAGTGGCTTTATTCCATCCGCTGAAATTATGTGGCCCAGATAGCGGACTTCACTGCAAAAAAGCTTGCATTTTTCCATGCGCAGCGTCACATTGTGCTCCTGCAATCGTGTCAAAGCTTCTTCCAGCCTTTTCCGACATTCATTCTCACTTGAACCTCCAATGATGACATCATCAATATAACACCCTACATGAGGGATACCCTTGAGAAGCCGGTCCATGAGCGACTGGAATATGGCAGGAGCACTGGTAATGCCGTAAGGGAGCCGTTGGTACTGGTAAAGGCCTTGGTGGGTGTTTATAGTTAAAATCGCCTTTGCATCTTCGGCAAGTTCTACTTGCTGGTAAGCGGCAGCAAGGTCTAGGACGCAGAATACTTTTGAGCCTGCCAATGTTGTGAACAAATCTTCTGGCAAGGGAAGAGGGTAGTGCTCAGTCAGCAGCACAGGGTTCACCGTGACCTTGTAGTCACCGCACAACCGCACTTTTGCTCCTCCGTCTTTCGGTACCACTACCAGCGGAGTTGCCCAATCGCTTCTGGTGACCCTTTTCAGTACCCCCACCCGTTCCAAGGCGTCTAGCTCTTCGGACACAGCTTGCTTCAATGCAAAAGGCACGGGACGGGCCTTGCAAAATACTGGCTTGCTGTCTGGCTTCAAGAGGACCTGTGCTTTGTAGCCCGTTATCAGCCCCATCTGCGGTGAAAACAAAGCCTCAAACTTCTTAAGTTCCTCCACGGCGTCGTCTTGCTGTATAGCATGAACTTCCTGCCAGTTTAATTTCAGCTTCCTCAGCCAATTGCGGCCGAGCAGACACGGCAACCCTTTCCCACCGTCATCTACTATCAGAACAGGTAGAACGTCAGTTTGATTGGCGTGCTCAACACGCACATCAGCCGACCCTACGACCGGCACTAGTTCTCCTGTGTACGTTCGTAAAGGAACCGTAGCCGTCGTTACTGTCAGATGGGGAAACTTACGAAGAAAAACTGACTTCGGCATGACGGTGACGGACGCCCCTGTGTCTATTTGCATCCTTAAGGCCTGTCCTTCCACCAGAACTGTGACATAGTATGCAGACTTATTTGTTGTCATACTGTATATTTCTTGCTCTTCGTCAGACTCATCGGCCGAGCTATCGATCGCATTCAGCGCGTTCGGTTTGCCAGTGCGCTGCCTGCACTTTGATTTCAAGTGACCTTGCTCTCCGCAGTTATGACACTTGTACTTGCGATATCGACAATTATTGGCCGCATGGCGTTTACCGCAACGGAAGCACTCTACGGGCTCAGTCTTGCTTCGATAATTGTCCTTAGCACGGTAGCCTTGACTCAGAACATCAACTTCTAGTCCTGAGCGCCTTTGTGGTATACTTTTCCGCTCTTCTAGCTTTACTTGTTGAGTCTGGGTGGCTGCTAGTTCACGATTTAACGCAATTTTGCACGCCTCCTCGAACGTCAGCTTTTCAGCGGGAAACAGCTCACGCTGAGTGTCGACGCAGCGTAGCCCGGCGACTAGCCTGTCTCTAAGCGCTTCGTCGAGAAACTTGCCAAACTCGCAAGTTCTGGCCAGGTGCTTCAGCTGCACAATGAATTCGGCTACAGTCTCTTGCTCAAGTTGCAATCTTCGGTTAAATCGGCACCTTTCCGCAATCACGGCCTTTCGGGGACTGTAGTGTGTTTTCAGTAGCGCCGTGACCTCGTCATACGTTTTGCTGGCAGGGGAATTCGGAACTAGCAGGTTCTTCCATACTTCATACACTCGAGGTCCTACTACAGTCAGGAATACGGCTAGCTTCTTGCCTTCAGCCACATCATTTGCCAAGACGTAAAGCTCAAATCTTTCCAAGTAGGACCCGAAGCTGTCGCTCCTTTCGTCAAAAGTATCAATTTTTCCCACCTTCGCCATTGCAGCATTCGCCAGGCAGTAGTCTTCAGCAGCAACCGAAGAAAGCAGCCAGCCGCCTCGATCCCATCCTCGTCGCCAGTGTAATGTAGTAGCGTGCGGCAGCCGAGTGGCCGCAGCAGAGAACCAGCGAAGACCGGTGCAGGACAAGGAATCCGCGTTTATTTCTCTGACGCTTCTTTTATACGCAGCGGTTGCTTATCCGCTGCTGCTATCAGTGCGCGTCATGGCAAAGTGACGCGTCATGCACTTGACGCTATCACACATTTATCGTGGCTGGAAAACTCTTCATAGTTCATCTCTTAGGGAACAATATTTTATCTTTTACGATACTATCGTACAGGACACTGAACATAAAGTTCTCTAAATGTTTCAACTAACTAATTACGCTATCTTCATTTTTCCTAGGTACCTGATGGCGATAGCAAAATATTCCGCCTATGCTCGCCCTTTAGAAGTATTTGTCCTTTTCGGCCCTAAGTGAGCGCAGGCGCTACGGCCCAGACCATCGTCGTCATCAGCAGTTTAGGTCAGCCGTTAGCTTGCGGAGCTAGCCTCACGTCCTAAGTACTGGAAAGAAATGAGCCGCGTTTTCTCTATCACTAAACTTACATTTCACGGTCTAGGTTTTCACTGATGATTCAAGTTCAAGTTGGTCTCCCGTAAACACCAAAGACTGCGGCGCAACGATGCCTTTCCTAACATTCCTTCCAAAACCATTCATGTTTTGAAGAACGGCGTTTATGGGAACGTAGTGAATTTAATGGCCTTTATAGGGACAAAAACTAAATTTTCGAACAGTCGGCAGCACCAATCGCTCTTTTCCAGCGGCTTCAAGGATATGAACTTGGCTTTCCGTTATTCAGGGCTGCGTTTATCAAAAAACAAAAATAAACGAAACTCGTTCGAAGTTTACATTTCGACAACATGCTCTCTCCATCTGACGCTGCATCTGACCCATCTGACCAACATCTGACCCACAAAAACAAACACCGTTGAAAAGTTTCCTCCATGTGCAACGCCATGACAAAACAAGTACAGTACTCTGCTGTCCTGAACTCCTGGCAATGTCCCTTTGCATTTTTACGACCGGCGATATAAGTGTGAACGTATATAAACGTTCCGCTCTGTCTAGATCTCATCAACAGTTCGCCCACTACGGTAGCTCTAGGACTTTGGCGTTCTGGTGGTGATCTCAAGGTTCCGGGTTAGATCCCGGCGTCGGGGGCCGTATTTCAACGCAAGCAAAATGCAAACAGTGCCATTTTTTGTGTAAGGTTATTTCATATTAAAGAAAACGGTTTGGTTTATGGTTTATGGAGTTTAACGTCCCAAAGCGACTAAGGCTATGAGGGACACCGTAGTGGAGGGCTCCGGAAATTTCGACCACCTGGTGTTCTTTAACGTCCACTGACATCGCACAGTACACGGGCCTCTAGAATTTCTCCTCCAAAGAAATTCCAACCGCCGCGGCCGGGATCGAACCCGCGTCTTTTGGGTCAGCAGCCGAGCACCATAACCGCTGAGCCACCGCGGCGGCCATGTTAAAGAAAACAGGTGTTCCATATCGGCCTGCAGCCCTCCACTTTGACGTCCCTCATGGCATGAGCCGCTTTGTTAAGATAAAGCCCACTTTACATATCCACATCAAGTGTTGGCGAAACCATACCAGAATAGTGGCAGTGTTTGACTGAAATGGAGTGGTATGTCCGATGCATTCGTGATTCTTTCCTTTGTGTGATCCAGCACATACACCCCACGCCCCAATTTCTGATTACGAAAGATCACATGATGTTGCCACTTTCGGGATCACAAATGCTTTTTGCCCCTCTCAGGAACCGGAAATGTGCAGGTTTTTCTTTTATCGGTCACGATGGTCACGAGGTGAAGGGGAGCTCCATTTATTTCTGAACCTGGAATTTTTAAACCCACAATTGAGTTTCGAGCGAATCTAAAAAATTTATTTATTTATTTATTTATTTATTTATTTATTTATTTATTTATTTATTTATTTATTTATTTATTTATTTATTTATTTATTTATTTATTTATTTAACGTACCCCTAGGGCCATAGGCATTACAGAGGGGGAGTGCAAAAATAACAAGAATAAGATTAGAAGAATACAGCAGACACACAAATTTAAATAACAACTGAGTATACAATGCTAGCTATAGCTTCGCGGAACATCTCGTAATTATTGCTGTCGGCAATATCTACGGGCAGGTGATTCCAGTCACGCGAGGTACGCGGCAAGAATGACTAAGAAAAGTATTTGGTGTTAGAAGAATCGAACCCAACTTTATAATGATGGTCAGTACGATGGGATACATAAAAATCTGTTTGATAAGGTGATCGGGCAGTAGAGAATGATGGTACAACTTGAGAAATAATGCGATACGAGACACTTTCAGACGAAGTGACAGCAATTGAAGAGAAAGACTGGACTTCATAGTAGCTATTCTTGCACTCCGGTTGTAATCAGTCAGGATGAAACAGGCAGAGTTATTCTGAACCAACTCAAAAGCAGTAATATGACTGTCATAAGGAGGATCCCAGACTGATGATGCATACTCTAGTTTGGAATGGCCGCCGCGGTGGCTCAGTGGCTATGGTGCTCGGCTGCTGGCCCGAAAGACGCGGGTTCGATCCCGGCCGCGGCGGTTGAATTTCTTTGGAGGAGAAATTCGATGCCCGTGTACTGTGCGATGTCAGTGCACGTTAAAGAACCCCAGGTGGTCGAAATTTCCGGAGCCCTCCACTACGGCGTCTCTCAGAGCCTCAGTCGCTTTGGGACGTTAAACCCCATAAACCAACCAAACCATCTAGTTTGGAATGAATTAGTGTTTTATATAGCAAAAGTTTCACAGAAGAAGGAACGTTGAAAAAATTACGACTTAATCACCTAGCATGCGATTAGGGTTGTTGATTACGTGCTCGATATGAAGAGACCAGCTTAGGTTCACAGCATCCTGGTAAAACATTTGTTCAGTCTAGTTGGTTCATGGTAACAGCAATATGAACATGGTGCGACCAACGGCAGCAGGGGAGCCCCTGTCCCTGTCGTTTGCGCGTCTTCTCTGTCTTTGTTGGTCGCAGCATCAACATAATACTTCAAAAAACATTCAAAGCCGATCATATTATGTTTAACACTTATGTTTAACGAACTTAACAAAGCAACGGTATTAAACCTATTTCTACATGCTAAGACTGAGCTCAACGAAGAAGCTGGCGAAACGCGCAGAAAAAGAAGATAGCTAGTGCGTCAGTATAGAATGACGTCATTTCGTGTTGCCATCAGCGAAAATTCAGGCATCTGTTTCTTCTTGCCTTCCACTAGCTGTCATCGTGCTCTGCAGTACATTAATGCAAAAAGAAAACCAGTAATGGGGGCCTGCGTCTAGAGCACATTTATGCGAAATGAAAACGAGGCATGGAAGCCCCTTTCTGAAGAGGGATTGTGCAAACGCAACAATAACGAATCGATCAAAAGAGTTTTTTTTTTCTTTTAACCTCGTGCCTCGCTTCTAGGCGTATTAAAAAGATGACAGGACAAACAAATAATAGCAGCAAAAGCTCTTGTTAACTTCAATATCGGTCCTATGCTTTTAATATCGGTCTTTCGCAACACTGCGTTGGCTCTCCCGGCAGTTGTAGAGGTTGGCCACCGTCTTTACCAGTGTCGACGTAGTGGTTGTCCCTGTAGTCTTCAGCCTAGCCATAGCAAGTCCAGTACGACTGCGCCAGTTAAACTTCTTTGTGGTGCCTTCCTAGCTCTCACCCGCCGTGCTGGCCTCGGAGGGATGACGGTCTGTTGGGCCGCTCGACTACGCTGATGTTATTTGCCCTCACCCGCCGAGCTCATGAGAGGGTCCGCAGGTCTTTTAGCTGTGCCACCTTGGAGCATGCTGGGACTAGCAGATTTTTCTTCGTTCAACGCATCTCAATTATCGGTCCCCCAAAGCACACCATTCAATAACGTTCCAAAACAAAGGACACCAATGACACACATGCCCACGCCTATACCACATGGTGTGGGCCTGTCAGTACAATGCACACATACCCGTTATAAGTCAGCCAAATAGGGAGGGCTGGGAGGCGGCACTGTCCAGCTAGGACCTGGAGGCCCAGCGGACCCTGGTCCAGAGAGCACGGGCAGCGGCGGCAGCCAATGGCGTCCCGGAATAGGGACTGCCACCCAGGTCAACGTCCATCCATAGCCTCTCTTCCAAATTAAATACAGTGCTGCAATAAATGTTTTCTCCTCCTCCTCCCACGTCCTGGGGCGGAGTGCTGTGCCCCCTGTTCTGTTTTAACGCTATACAGCGTTAAAGAGCCCGTGTCGCAGAAAATCCGGTGTCGGAATTGTTGGCGTTATTTCACGAGAAATGCCAAATAAAAAATGTTCTGGACATACGGGGAATCGCACCCATGTCTCTCAGGTTGCGAGGAGAGCACACGCAGAACACAATACGAAGGCTTTTTTTTTTGTTTATGGCCCGTTTCGACAGTTTACAATAGGTCGCAAACATAATACGTTCTGCGTTGCACTCTCAAATGTCAGGAGCGGACATGCGTTTCGCTCACATGAGGCACTCAGAACTGCTTCAACGAACGTAGCTGTCCTATTAAACTGATGACTTCCTCTCCAAAATATAGCTGCTTGTACACTTCACGTCTGTTTTGATGGTACCATGCATCTTCATCGCAGTGTAGTACAGCCATCCTGCTTCGCCAAATACTGTGCAGGCCAAGAAGGAAGAATACATCGCACTTATAGAGGTCCGGCTCAACGACCAGGAATCACATCCCATACCAACGATCTTTCGAACCAACGAACCTTCAAACCAGCGAGACTTAGTATCGTGTCTTTATTGAAGTGTCGATACGTAGACTCGTTGGTTCGAGCTGAATAAAACTGGATCTAGTGAATGCGTAGTGGTCTTTCACTTCGTGAAATGTCTTTGTGTACTGTTGCGTACGTGAGCAATTAAGAGTGTGAGAGTTTTAAAACTTGACGCCAATAACGCTGGCGTTCTACTCTATAAAGCATTTCAATTGACTGCCATTAACTGTGGCAAAGCAGCGCCATCTATGCTGTGATCGGTGTGAGTTTCGGTTCATGGAGTTTTATGTTCAAAAGCAACTCAGGCTATTAGGGACGCCGTAGTGGAGGGATCCGGTAATTTCCGTTACCTGGGGTTCTTTAACGTGCACAAACACCGCATACGGATTCTGGATTTGAATTAGGACGACCGGCAGACGGAACCTTTGAAGGCGTCAACTGGTCAAAACACAGATCCCGGTGACAAGGCGGTTTCACCAATTCGGGAGGCAGCGTGAGTGCAGCCCTTCGCGACCTCTTAAGGCCTCAGATGGGCTGCCAGCGGAGACCGTACCTGTTTGCGTTATATTTTGTGCGGATGTCCACCAATGCGTTGTTATGGAACCCGTACCACCCGAGCACCTGTGATGTACTATCGCGCTCAATATGAGTTGCAACGCGCGGTCATCGACCGGGGCTCGTCCCGTGGTGTGCCTCCTCCAAACAGTCGCTCGGAATTGTGGGAGAAACTTTTTTCTGGGTGGGGGTGCTGTTGTTTCCTGGAACAGCAGTTTCTCCCAGAATTCGGAGCAACTGTTTGGAGGAGGCACACCACGGAACGAGCCCCGGTCGATGACCGCGCGTTGCAACTCATAATGAGCGCGTTAGTACGTGTCTGTGTGCTGTTGTGCTCAATGAATGCTGCTGTTGTTGTTGCGACTGAAAGAAGGATGAAAAGGAAATTGCGCTGGCCTGCCGCTGGCTGTAACGGTTGGTTGGTTTGGTTTATGGGGTTTAACGTCCCAAAGCGACTCGGGCTATGAGAGACGCCTTAGTAGAGGGCTCCGGAAATTTCGACCACCTGGGGTTCTTTAACGTGCACTGACGGATACCCCAGTCACCCAACGAATGCGACGCAAACGAAGACGCAGACGTTCATTACGGCCTCTCTCTCTCTGTCTTTTCTTTTTCGCTTCCAAACTTCCTCCCTTCCCTCACGACGTAGTTGCGGTGTCCACCGATATGACAGTTACTGCACATTTTCTTTCCTCTAAGCTCATCAGGGGGTGGTGGTGAAAACATTTATTTAGAATGAACAGGAGCTATGTTTGGATCAGCCCCTAAGGGACCGATCCTTAGAAACACTAGGTGGAGGTCCCTGGTATGGGAACTCAGTGGCGGTGGCCGCCGCCCGGGCGCGCCCGACTAAGGTTTGTTGGGCCTGTAAGTCGTGGCAGCCGAGCAGGGTCGCCTCCCAGTCCTCCCGGCTTGGGTTGGGGATGGGGGGAATAGCGGGGTTGGAGGGGAAGGCCCACACCATGTGATAGGTGTCAGAAGACACTGCACTACAGTGTGGGCAGCTGCCGCTAAAGGAGGGATCAGAATGTTTTAGCGCTGCCGGGCACAGCAATGTGTTGGTGACAAGGCGGAGAAGGAGCCGCTCATCCGCCTTCTTCAGGTCTTTACATGGGCTAGGGTAAAGACGATGACAATTTTGATAATACGTTGTAATATCTTTGAATGTATTGTCACGTTGTAATGACGGCAGTCCAGCGGTCAGTAGGACACCAACAAGACTTGAAAACTAAGCTCTTTATTTGGGCTGACTTGCGCCCGCAAAAGAACTGAATCACTCGGCGGCGGCGTAAGCAACAAACGTGCTCGTCAGTCGTCGAACTACGAATGTCCTCCGCTCGCGGCATCGCTCAATTTAAAGCCGGCAAGGAAACTTCCAGATAGCAGGACAAGATCATCTACAGTAATCTGGAAAAACCTAGATGCAGCCTTTCATGGCTGCGATCAATCGAAATTAGACTGGTCGCTTCTCGCGTCACGAACAAAAATGATAACAGCCCTTTCCTGCAGCCTTGAGCGTGAACGAACAAACACTACAAGGATACATGGCATTAGCCCCCTTCCAAAGAAGCATCGTCTCGATGATTTAAAATCAATGAGCATTTATTTCACCAACAGAGTATACAGGTGGTGAAAAAGGGCGGCGGAGAAAAAGCTGGAAGTTTTACAGCTTGACAAAAGCCCCGTCCGCCCCTCGAGCAGTGACAGGCTATAGTACATGTAAAAAATCAAAAAGATACGTACATGCGCGTACACTGATAAGAAAAGAAAAAACATGTAATCGATGCTGGTCAAGGGTGATAAAGACAGAAATATTACTCAGATTTGTCATTTATGATAACATATATGTTTTAACAGAAAACTGTGTAGAAATAGGACATGGTTATCAAAGATGAAAATCTTAAAAGGCAGATGCATGTCATACACAAGAGACACAGAAAAAGATGATTGCGCTCAGAATTGATTTTTTTCATTCCTGTCTAGTGAGATGTGATGCATATTAACTACAAGAATAATTCTGTTAGGCGTCGAATATTTAGTGTCAGTGCATCGATACCTAGTTGATAATAGTAGTTGATTAGTTTAGGTAGAGTACAACTTGCCCGCTGCCGACCGTACTCTGTGCGTGAAAATGGTATTTGCCATGGAGGTTGCTGTCTATATGGGTACACGTAATGGGTGTGTTTGAATTTGGTATTTGATAAAAATTAGTCCAGTTTTCCAAGGATTGCACTTTTATAACATCTCAGTAGTTTGTTATTATACACGTCTGCCACTTTAAGTATTTTGAGTGTCTGAAAAAATCCTTCTGTATGTTCAAGAAAATGTGCATTTTGTATCGCTCGAACTGCTTTCTTTTGTAAGATTGTCAATTTATGCATGTTTTGGGACGTCGTATTTCCCCAAACTGATACACAGTAGCAGAGATGCGAATGGAAAAGAGAATGGTAAATGAGTTTTTTTATGGCGACAGGAAGTGAATGCCGGGTTCTGTTAAGCACGCCAACTGATTTGCGCATTTTTGTACACATAGCGTTAATATGTTCATTCCAGGACATGTTTTCTGAGAAAATTACTCCTAATGTTTTAACGTGTTTTTCAACTGTGATTGAGTAGGGGCCTAATATAATGTTTCCAGTCACTTTTGTTCGAGACCCTGCTGCACGAAAAAGAACACATTTTGTGTTCGATTCATTTAGAACTAGGCTGTTCTGTACAGACCAATCTTGAAGGCTACAACACACAGAGCTCGTCTGTCTTAAAATGCTTCCCAAATCATTCCCTTCCACGTATATGGTGCAGTCGTCTGCATAAATGAAGAACTTACAGGCATTAATGATTGCTACGATGTCATTGATGTAATAAAGAAAAAGTACCGGACCAAGGATGCTACCCTGCGGCACACCAGATTTTATCGGTCGGTTACGCGATTTCTCTTCATGTATTTGGACAAACTGGCTGCGTCTGCTTAAGTAACACTTAATTAAGTTTAATGGCGTCCCGCGGAAACCATAGGACTCGAGTTTACAGAGAAGTAATTTATGATTTACGCAATCAAAAGCCTTGCTGAAATCTAAAAATATACCTAGCGTCATGAGTCTTTTTTCAAAATTTTCTAGGATCATATCTTTTTGTAGCAAGAGAGCAATTTCAGTAGAGCGTTTTTTCCTAAGTCCATACTGACAGTCAGTAATTAGGTCATGTTTTTGTGAAAAACTCTCTATACGGGCATTAATAATTTTTTCCAGTTCTTTCGAAAATATGGGCAATATGGATATTGGGCGATAGTTTGTTAGGCTATTTTTATCGCCTCCTTTATGAATAACGACGACCTTTGCTATGTGCATCTGTTCCGGAAAAACGCCAGTGGAGAGGGCAGCATTGAAAATGTGTGTTAATACAGGTGAGATTAAATCAATCACATATTTCACTGGCCCAATTTCTATGCCATCTGCGTCTCGGCAATGGCTGTTTTTAAAGCCATTAAAAATTGTACAGACTTCATGGATAGAAGTGGGTGCGAAGAATATTGATTGTGGAACAACTGGAATGCTTGAAACAGTATCGAAGGCACTGTTTCTGTTCCCTAATTCAACAAAAAAGTCATTGAATCTATCTGGCAGTTTAACCCCATTTATTGTTTCGCCATCGATAGTCAGACTGTCCACATCTCTGCCACCATATTTTCTATTCAGCATTTCGTTTACTTCCGCCACATGATATCACTTCTTTTTATGCTATCCTTATTGAAAATGCGATGATAGTACTCACTCTTAGCTTTGTTTCTTCTTGTTTATTTTATTTCGAAGTGTTTTAAAGTCCTTCCATTTCTTTGGGTCACGGGTTTGCAGGAATGACTGGTACATTTTATTTTTTATTTTAATTTGTTTAATAAGGTGCCTTGATATTCACGGTTTGCGTGATTTCTTATACTTTCGATGCGTTTGAATAGGGAAGGACTGACAGTATATTATTTTTAACTTAACTAGAAAAATTTCGTATGCCTCATTCGCATCACTGACAGCCATAACTCCGCTCCAATTTGTTTCCGCTATTTCTTTTCTGAAACTTTCTAGCGTACTAGGTGTTATCAGACGATACCTATAATTTTCTTTTTCACTAGGCAGGGCACGAGATGCTGTTTCACGAGTAAAAATATGGGCAAATGATCGCTGATATCAGAGCTTATCGTACCAGATACTGTATCCTCGGTAGACACATTTGTGATAAATGTGTCGAGCAATGATGACGTAAATGTGGTAATACGCGTGTCTGAGGTGACAGTACTAAAAAACCCATTAGACTCAAGTATAGATGAGAAGGTTGTGGAAGGTGTTGAGCCTCTCAAAAGGTCTATGTTGAAATCTCCGCCAATTGTGAGGTTATATCCAGCATCATTTGCGAATGAAAGAAAACCATCAGTGAAGTCAAAAAAAGCTGAAAGATTTCAACGGGGAGGACGATAAACAACTGCAAATAAGTTGTTGCGTTCTTTGACACACAGCACTTCGTAATTTTCTGTTATAACACTGCAATCGTCAACTACTACACAGCCTGGTGTAAGTGTTTGAATTGAGATACCGCCACCTCTTGTCTGACGGTTTAGACAAATGATCGTAGCCGGGAAATATAAGGTATTCTGAGTCATTTTCGAACCACGTTTCAGTCAGCATAATGATATTGAAGTCAAAGTTGCATGATTCTATTAATAAAGATATGTCATCTCGTTTCAATTGAACTGAACGCGCATTTAAATGCAGCAAGCTTAAGCATTTAGTTGTTTGTGGACTGATTGCGTTAGTAATATCTTGAGGCAAAATACAGTTTCCAGACATGTCACACGCAGACTGGTACTCTGAATACAAAGACTAAGAAACACTCGGTCTACGTCGAATCAACGGCGCAGATCTTGCTGAGGTCACTTTCTCTTTTGATAGGAATGATAGGCGAAGTTTCAGTCTGGCGCGCAAAAATGCTACCATTCCTCACCCACACGAACTTCCAGTTTTGCTCGCGTTTCCGTGCGATAGCCCTTCCAAGAAGCCGCTTCATTTGAGGGCAGAGGTGCTCGTTCACGAAAATAGGCGACTCATTTTTCATGCCAAGCACAGAATCGGTTTTCCGTTTCTTACGAGCCTTTTCGAGAACATTGTCCCGTTTTTCGCGGCGCTGGAATTGCACTATTATGTTAGTTAAGTTGGTTTCTTTGGTTGGCACCCTGTGACAAACGTCCACGTCGTCGGACGATATGCTTTCACCGATAGCGTCCCCGATTTTCTGAAGCATGTCGACAAGGTTCTAAATAAACTTAAACACGGAGAATGAAAACTTCGAGTCCTTTAGCGTTGATAATATGGCTTCAGGCGTACGACATGTACGACTTCCGGGCGTGTGCGGCGTCGCTGAGATGCTGTCGTGCCGTCGGGGATGACTTCATAGTCGAGGTCACCGATGCGACGGAGAACCCTGTACGGGCCAAAGCAGCGTGGCAGTAACTTTTCACTCAATCCACGGCGGCGAACTGGCGTCCATATCCAAACCCGATCACCTGGCTTCTAATGCGTGTCTCGTCGGCGCAGATTGTAGCGTCGGGCGTCGGTGTGCTGCTGGTCTTGAATGCGAAGCCGCGCAAGTCTTCGGGCTTCCTCGGCGCGATGAAGGTAGGCGGCGACGTCGAGGTTGTCTTCGTCAGAAACGTGCGGGAGCATTGCGTCGAGTGTTGTCGTGGGCTTCGTGCCGTATACCAGCTGGAATGGGGTAAACCTGGTTGTCTCCTGGACGGCAGTATTATAAGCGAAGATCACGTAGGGCAGAATCGAGTCCCACGTCTTGTGTTCGGCGTCGATGTACATGGAGAGCGTGTCTGCGATGGTGTTGTTCAGACGCTCTGTGAGTCCGTTGGTTTGTGGATGATAGGCAGTTGTCCTCCGATGGCTCGTCGGGCTGTAGTTTAAAATCGCTTGCGTCAGCTCGCTGTAAATGCCGTCCCTCTGTCTGTGATGAGCACTTCGGGGGCGCCGTGTCGCAGGAGAATTTGTTCGACAAAAAATTTTGCGACTTTCGTTGCGGTACCATTAGGCAACGCTTTTGCTTCGGCGTATCGGGTGATGTAGTCGGTGGCCACGATGATCCATTTGTTGCCTGATGATGAAGTCGGAAAGGGGCCGTGGAGGTCCATTCCTATTTGCTGAAAGGGCTTAGTTGGAGGTGGTATGGGGTTCAGGAGTCCGGCTGGTCTAATCGGAGGCGTTTTGCGTCGCTGACACTCACGGCACGTTTTCACATAATGGGAAGCGTCGGCAGCTAGCCGCGGCCAATAGTACTTCTTCTGGATGCGGTGCAACGTGCGAGCAATCCCGAGATGCCCCGCAGTCGGCTCATCATGACATGCCTGCATAATTTCTTGCCTAAGATTCTTGGGCACGACAAGAAGATGTACTGTCCTGTTGGACGCGAAGTTCTTCTTCAGGAGGACATTATTGTGAACGACGAAGGACGACAGTTGGCGCTTGAACCCTCGGGTAGGCGATGCAGTCTTGCCTTTCAGGTAATCAACTAGGCTTTGCAATTCAGGTCCCGAGCGCTGCTGCTCCGCGAAACTGCTGGCGCTTGTTGTTGTTGTTGCCTTGGAGGCATGGCACATACCCACGACGGGGGATTGGCCAGGGCTCAGTGAGGAGAGCCCAATAAAGGCAAATTGGTGCCAAGCTAATGGATTACCTTTTGGTGCCAAGCTAATGATTAACTTTGGGTACGTGTTGCGAGGAATTAAATATGGAATTTAAAGAAATTACGGGAAGAAATGAATGAAAAAAAAACAACCGGCTTAAAGTTAGAGAATTAAATACCAGAAAAAATTCTGAATGATTTTTCAATGCGGACATTTTGGGTGCCATTAGCAAGGGAACCTGCCGGTAGCAATTATGTAATTGTGGAGGAAATCGCAAACTTGATGCAATGCGAAACCTCTGGCGCTAGCACCGAAGGAGAGAAGAAGCGGAACCGACAAAGTGAGTCCCATTCGAGAAATTGGAATTTCGAGATACGTCCTTCTCTGAAGTGCAAACCTCCGGCAATAGAGTAGGAAATGCTCCAGTGTTTCCACCTCTCTACAAGTCGCACAAAGGATTGAGGGACTGAACCCGCATCTGCATAAATAAAGATTTAAGCGGGGAATTCTGCACCGCAGGAGTGTCATTGCAACCTCACACTGCCGGGATTTACAAGCACGAACCTTCCATGGGTACGTGAGATGGTGGTAGTCAATAGTAGACAGCAATGGATCGTTGCACATAGTGGTAATATGCTGATAGCGCTGAAAGCGAGACATTCTGAAAACGATCAGATTAGGGACGTTACAGGCGACCGGTGCATTGAGCGCAGATTTTGCTAAAAAGTCTGCTGCATCGTTTTGAGAAATACCGCAGTGACCTGGGATCCAGACGAAGCGCACCGCTTTCACCCATCCAGAAATGAAATACTTCAATGAGCGGCTCAATAGATCGTCCCGTTTAGAATCCAGCGCCAACAACACAGAGAGGCAATCTGACAGAAAGATCACCTGGGAGACACTGGGGGGAATCTTTAAAGCAGCCAGCCCAAGAGCCATAAAGTCCGCTAGAAATATGGGAGTGTAATCCGGGACTCGAAGTGAATAACTCCAAGAGAGATCCTCAGAAAAAATGCCAACGGCTGCGTTCTGGCCAGCCCCGGACGCATCTGTAGCAATCACACTGTGGTGGGGGAAAGAGTCAAGGTGTTCTGAGAGGAGACTAAGTAGGGTCCTGGACGGCAGATGCTTTGCATTAGGTGGGAAAATATAATCAAAAGCAATATCCACAGGGGACGTTGCAGAACCTACTCTACACACAGAACTGAGATCTATACCAATCACCGATAAAAGGTTTTGAGTAAAAATGACCTGAGGGAGGCGAAACCTTGGCCAATGATGACTAAAAAAGAGAGCCGGGTGGAAAACAAAAATAGGTGTAGCCACACCAGAAGCAGACTCAAATGCCCGTAAGAAAGTCCTAACAGTTAATAGCTGAAAACGAGAGTTAAGGTCGGGAATACGAGCCTCCAGGTACAGAACTGCGGTGGCAACTGACTGAGGGAGGCCAAGGCAGAGGCGCAGGGCACGCCTTTCTAACAGCAGCAACGGACGGAGCTTGTATTTGGCGGACCCAGAAAAGAGTATGCAGCCAAATTCCAAAATGGGTCTGACATAGGCTTTGTAAAGGAGTAGGAGCGTGTCCCGACGCATGCCAAATCTCCTATTGCTTATTCGAAGTAGCCGACCCAGCGCACGCTCTCTCCTTTCTCAACGTTACTCTTGATGTGGGGCCGCCAGTCCATACTAGCATCATAAATTACGCCTAGATACCGCAAGGAATCCACCTGCGGTATATTGTCCGTGCGATATTGTAACGATATATATAAAGGCATGTTAGATTGAAAACTAACACACTGATTTTATGCACATTTAACACCAGATTAATGTTATTAAACCAAACCTCGAGAGCATTGAGGTAAGCCTGCAGACAACGATAAAGGGCATGGATGTCGGTTGCCGAGGCAAAGAAGGCAATGTCATCTGCATAAACGTAAACTGCAACGTCAGGGTGGATGGGAATGTCACACATCAGAATATTGAAAAGAAGTGGCGAAAGCACAGAACCTTGTGGCACACCTCTGGTCTGGGCGTAGGTGTCTGAACTGAAGGAGCCGTCAGTGCAAAAAAACTGCCGTCCCGCTAAAAATTCACGGATCCACGCATAAACGTAGTACGGCGGGTGTAGTGTTGACAATTTCGTGAGAAGGATAGAATGTTCAACACTGTCGTATGCTTTAGCAACGTCAAGCGTCACTAACGCTGGGACTTCTTTTTTGCGCACAGCAAGGCGGATTCTGCTCTCTAAATCAACATGGGCAGACCATATTGAGCATCCGCGGCGAAAGCCAATCTGGGCTGGACAGAATGCATTAATATCTGAAACATGCTTTGACAGGCGCCTGTGCACAATTCTTTCCACGAGCTTTGCCAAATTGGATGTTAGAGCTATCGGCCGAATGTTATCAAGATGGAATCCTTTTTTTGAATCTTTTAAGAGTAATACTATTTTCGCCACCTTCCAGGAGTGCGGCAGCCATGCAGCTTCCAATGAAGCGTTGACCAGATCGAGAAGGTCCTGAGTGAATTCTTCAGCTAAGATTTTAAACACACCGACCGTAACACCGTCCTAACCCGGAGCCGAAGATTGGATCGTAGAAACTACAGTTAGTAGTTCTGATTTATCAACCGCCACATAGTCTGAACAGGGGAAGGGGACGAACAGGGGCACTCTGCGCTGCTCCTGAAAGCGTAACGCGAGCCCTTGTGCGATTCGCTCTAACTCATCTTTCGCCTCATGTGGAGACAGTACAGCCGAGCTTGTTAACTGCATTGATGAGGAGTGGATATTCCGTTCCATAAAACGGTGCAGAGCCTTCCTATTGTTTGGGGCTGACAAATAGGTATTCAAATTTTGATTGCAGCCATCCTTTGCCTTTGCTATTGTTCTCTTAAACGAAGCCGAGAAAAATTTATAGTTGATCCAATTAGCAGGGCTCTGATTATGCGAAAGGCTCTTCCTTGCTGCGTTCCTACGGCGGAAGGCTGTCTCACAAGCAGCGTTCCACCATGGAGATGGTGATTTATTGCTAACACCCGACCGCACAATGAACTGTGAACTCTCTGTAGCCTTCAAAACAGAATGAAACACTCGCTGAGCCCTGTCGTTTCCGTTGGAACAAACATCAGATGAAAGGGAAGCGCGCAAAGACGATTTGTAGGCTGCAAGATTAACTAACTTTCGGGCAGAACCCTGCCCATGGAGTGAGCGCACCAAGATGGTGAAAATAATTGGCAAGTGGTCACTAGACGTACCACTGTCAATTGTGGACCATGCCCCTATACCTACCCCACCTGCTGCCAAAGACAAATCGAGAACTGAACTCGAATTTTCACGGATGAAGGTTATGGCCCGAGAATTACAGCAGCGCACATTATTTGCCGACATCCATGTCGATAACATCTGACCATGAGAGTCAGTGTAGGTATCCCAGACAACGTGATGTGAATTAAAGTCTCCAGCAATGATGACCCTATTAGAGTTGCCAAGCAAGCTGTCCAGGTGGTCTGTTCTCTTTACTCCTGCTGGATAATATACGTTAGCAACTGTGACAGGAGCACAGTGCGGCAAAATAAGATCAACAGCTAAGAGCTCGCAGTCGGGAAGCATAACCTTTTTATTAATTGATGCGCGGTGACACAGTTTTAAAGAAATCAGGGTCACTAACCCACCGCCCCTACCATGTATGCGGTCCGCTCGAAAAACACGAAACCTATTTAATGAAAATGATTTTACAGAGGAGAGCCAAGTTTTTTGTAAGAGCACTATATCTGGATTATGAGAAGATAAAAGAAGTTTTAAATCTGTAAGAGAAGAAGCAAGAGATCGGCAATTCCATTGTAGAACCTTTACACCAGCCATGATAACTAGTCGAGAATAGAGGCTGAAACAGCCTCCTTTAGCATATCAGACTTCGAGGAGACTTTAGCAGGCCGTTTTCTAGTCTTTAACTGGGGAATGGAGGTCTTAGAGGGAGAGGTGGAAGCACGACGCTTCTGTGTAGAGCTGGTCATTTTCACATCAGTAGTACAGACACTGCTGCGAGGAAGACTAACTGGGACGCTATCAAGAGGTGGCACGGGAGTCGGTATATTGGAAGATGATGGTCCAATCGAGCTTTCAGCACACGGTTGAAGTGAAGTTGCCACTGGCGGCACAGCAGGTGGGGGATGACAAACTGCCTGACTCGCAGCAATCTCAGACAAAGCCTGAGTGACGCTGCTGAGCATACGCTCTACCACAGTTGACAGTGCTTTTTCGACGCTTGACACAATCTTTGCAGACAGCGTGGCTTCAAGGTCGGGAGCAGAGGAACGCACAAGGCTGGCGTAAGAGTGATTTCTGCGGTTAAGGAGCGCATGAGCGTCTGCTCGGGAACATCGATTTTGCTCAATTAATTTCAATAAACTCTGCTCCTGTGACCGTTTTTCGCAAGTGGCATCATCAGCACTGTGGGCGTTACTGCACAAGGAACAGACGGGTTCACCAGCAGTGCAGCTGTCGGAAGAGTGACCTTCACCACACACCCGGCACCTGGTCGCCGACTTGCAGGCTTTACCACTATGTCCAAATCGCCAACAGTTTGTGCATTGCAGAGGACGAGGTTGCAACGGGTCCACGCGATATACAATAGGCCATATTTTCAGCTCAGAGGGGCAGGTGCGACCAGCAAAAGTTGTAATTACCGACTCTGTAGCAACACGCACTCCTGCAACCTCGCGCGAGCAGCGGTATACAGAAATAACCCCGGCTCCTGCGTCCTGGAATTCCTCCAGAATTTCTTGGACGGAAGATGACGGTTCCACTCCACGGACAATACCCTTGGTGCACGCAAGCTGTTCCGGAATGAAGGCCTTAACCGGAACTGCAGTAAAAGTACGACACCGGAGCAGATCCGACGCACACTCAATGTTTGCCGACTTGCAAAGAATACCACGCCTCCCGAAAGGTCGCACTTCAGAGAGGTCGAGATAGTGATTTGACAGACTCTTCAGTTCGTGCTGGATAGCTTTGGAATTCTTCATTTTTAGTACTCCATCACCTAACTGTACAAGCGCCACCGGAATTGCATCTACACCATTCCTCCCAAATGAAGTCAGAGGCAAGCTTTCGACCGGCAGACTGGCGAACCAGGCTGCCGAGCCCCCACCCGGGGAGGTGAAAGCCATGCCTACAGCCGGCGCAAAGGCAACCTCACATTACTCAAATCTACAGTGCTACCCTGAATCCTGACCAAAAAACCCCCGAATGTGTAACGGCCTCACCAAACAGAAACGCCCGGCACCACCAGGAACCAAAGCAGATAGGCAGACAGTCCGAGGTACACCGACGAGGGGCGAAATTTCGACGTGGCCCAAATAATGGCGAGACATTCTTTCTCGGTCGTCGAAGAGTTGGCTTCGACTTTCGACAGTGAACGACTTGCGTACGCGATAACTTTCTCCTCTTTACCAGCTTTCTGAACGAGGACCGCTCCTAAGCCCACACTGCTTGCATCGGTATGGATTTCGGTTTCGGCGTTTTCATCAAAGTGCCCGAGCACAGGACGGAACTGTAGTCGGCGCTTTAGCTCTTTGAAAGCCTCCTCTTGCGGCGTTTCCCATTTAAAAGGCGCGTCCGCCTTGGTAAGTTGGGTCAAAGGCTCAGCGATGCGCGAAAAGTTCTTGACGAATCACCGGTAATATGCGCACAATCCAAGAAATCTTGGTATAGCTTTCTTGTCACTAGGCTGTGGAAACTGTGCGATCGCAGCCGTCTTCTGAGGGTCTGGGCGAACTCCATCCTTGCTTACGACGTGACCAAGGAACAGCAGCTCCTCGTAGGCGAAATGGCACTTCTCTGGTTTCAGTGTTAGGCCCGAAGACTTGATTGTTTCCAGCACTGTCCGAAGCCTTCTGAGGTGGTCTTCAAAGCTTGTGGAGAAGACAACAACGTCATCTAAGTAGACTAGACAAATTTGCCACTTCAAGCCTGCGAGCACTTGGCGAGCACTGTATCCATTACTCGCTGGAACGTCGCTGGGGCAGAGCAGAGTCCGAATGGCATCACCTTGAACTCGAAGAGTCCATCTGGCGTGATGAACGCAGTCTTCTCGCGGTCTCTTTCGTCGACTTCAATTTGCCAGTAGCCGCTCTTCAGGTCCATCGATGAGAAGTACTTAGCGTTGCATAGCCGATCCAGTGTGTCGTCGATGCGGGGGAGGGGTAGACATCCTTCTTCGTAATGCTGTTCAAGCGGCGGTAATCGACGCAGAAGCGAAGGGTGCCGTGTTCCTTTTTCACTGGGACAACTGGTGCTGCCCAGGGGCTCCTTGACGGCTGGATGACGTCGACACGCAGCATTTCCTCTACTTGCTTGCGGATAGCTTGGCGTTCTATCGGCGATACGCGGTAGGGGCTCTGCCGCAGTGGTCGGGCGTGTTCGTCTGTGACAATGCGGGGCTTGGCAAGCCGAGTTCGTCGGACATTCGATGCTGATGAGAAGCAATCGCTGTACTTTTGAAGAAGACTGCGTATTTGGTCTTGTCTGCTCCGGGGTAATGCCGGGTTGATGTCGAACGTGGGTTGATGGCCTTGGTCTGATGGTTCTGCGGGTTGGTCGGGTAGGGCAAATACGTCTCTAATGTCTGCCAGCTCGTCGAGGAAAGCGATCGTCGTACCTTTGTTTAGATGCCGGTATTCTTCAGTGAAGTTGGTTAGCAACACCTGGGCTTGGCCATTTCGTATTTGAGCGACTCCCCTTGCGACGGCCAGTCCTCGATCCAGGAGTAGCTGGGTGTTCCCCTCGATGACGCCTTCCGCAGTTTCGGTGTCTCCAGTACCTATGCAGGCGAGGACACTCGATCGGGGCGGCACGCTGAATGCTTCGTCGAGGGCGTTTAAGGCAACGTGATGAGTTGCGTTCGTCGCAGCAGGTATGGCGTTCTCCGTGGAAAGCTTGGTCGACTTAGATCGAAGGTCGATGATCGCCCGATGTTCATTCAGGTAATCCATTCCCAAAATCACGTCTCGCGAGCATTGCTGTAGGACCAGGAAGGCTGTAGCATAGGTTCTCCCATTTACAGTAACTCTCGCGGTGCAGCGTCCTGACGGCGTAATCAGGTTATCACCTGCGGTGCGGATCAGCGGGCCATCCCAAGTTGTTGTCACTTTCCTGAGTCGAACAGCGAATGGCCCGCTCATTCTGAGTAGTCAGCTCCCGTGTCGACCAAGGCAGTAACCGCGTGACCTTCGACCGTAACTGACAAGATCACTTGTTCGCGTTCTCGTATTGCACGTTGTCTTCGGTGTCCGATCTCGGCTTCGTCGAGTAGGAGGCTGCGGTGGGCGTACTCCGACGTTACTTCACTGGGAAGCGGTAAAAGCTTCAAGTCTGGTCGCGTCGTCGTCGTCGTCGTCGGTGCTGTCGTCGGTGTTGTCGTCGGTGTTGTCGTCGTAGTTGAGGCATGGACTTGGGTTTTCGTCGATGGAGGATCTTTGTACTTGCGCTCGGAAGCAACCTCACCTCCAGAGGCTGCTTTATTCAGTTTAACCTTCGGGGGCTGGGGGAACGTCCGCGCACTGCGTAGCTTCGGCTAGGAGATACAAAGCGCGGAGACGAAGGCGACGGAGAACGTGATAGGTGGCTGGGTGGTGAGCATTCTTCCCGACGCAAAAATTCCTGAATTTCGGCTGGTCGCTGGCCGGGTCGGGGTCCTGGAGCGTCGTAAGAGAACCCTCGGATGCCCAGTCTTCTGTATGGGCAATGCCGGAGTACCTGACCGGCTTCGCCACAGTGGAAGCATAGTGGGCGGCGCGCGTCGCTCGTAGGACGGGCGAGTTGGGTCGAGTGGGCGGCGGTCCAACGCAGCTGGCTGAGGGCGATAGGGGGGCAGGACGGCGCACAGATGCGGCGTAAGTCATGGCTGTGGGCTGCAGAGGCTGCGTGGTTGTCGGTGTCACACCCAAGGTCTGTTGCACCTAGTGCCGAATGACGTCGGTGCGCGAAGTGAGCTGCGGCTGCGTTCCTGTTGGCAGCAATCGTCGGAGCTCTTCTCGCACAATTTCACGTATAACCTCCCGCAGGTTATCGCTAGCGGTGTACATGCAGCTTGCTGACAAAAAGCGCTGCTTGCGGTCATACTGGCGGGCTCTGGCATCAAGAGTTTTTTCCATGGTGGATGCCTCTTCGACGAATTCCGAGACGGTTTTCGGTGGGTTGCGCACGAGGCCCGCAAAGTGTTGTTCTTTAACTCCTCGCATAAGCAACTTCCCCTTCTCTTCTTCCTTCATGCTCGAGTCGGCCCGGCGAAAGAGACGCTTCATCTCCTCCGCGTACATTGCAACGGTCTCGTTTGGATGTTTTATGCGAGACTGTAGCAGCTGCTGGGCTCTCTCCTTTCGCACGACGTTCGTGAAGATCTTCAGAAGCTGCTCCTTGAAGGCTTCCCAGTTCGTGAGGCTAGCTTACTCATTCTCAAACCAGATTCTTGCTGGTCCCTCTAAGGCGAAGAAGACGTACCTAAGTTTCGTAGCATCATCCCAGTTGTTGAAGACAGCCACACGGTCGAACTGTTCCAGCCATTCTTCGGGGTCGGCGCCAGGCGAAGCGTGGAAGGTTGGTGGCACCCGGGGCTGGTGAAGAATGATTGGAGTCGTCGTCTGGGGCAAGCTCATGGTGTACGTTGCTACTGGCTTCCGCTTCCGGGTAGGGTCCGGCAGAATCCAGAACTCAGGTGCGTCTCCTAGCAGACGTCGGCTGGCGCGGTGGACTGGATTCAGGTCCTGCGGTAAATGACTCAGAGGGCTGGCGTCATGACTTGTAGGGGGTGTCCGGAACCTGAAAGGCTACCCAGCACCTCCACCAGATGTCACGTTGTAGTGACGGCAGTCCAGCGGTCAGTAGGACACCAACAAGACTTGAAAACTAAGCTCTTTATTTGGGCTGACTTGCGCCCGCAAAAGAACTGAACCACTCGGCGGCAGCGTAAGCAACAAACGTGCTCGTCAGTCGCCGAACTACGAATGTCCTCCGCTCGCGGCATCGCTCAATTTAAAGCCGGCAAGGAAACTTCCAGATAGCAGGACAAGATCATCTACAGTAATCTGGAAAAACCTGGATGCAGCCTTTCATGGCTGCGATCAATCGAGATTAGACTGGTCGCTTCTCGCGTCACGAACAAAAATGATAACAGCCCTTTCCTGCAGCCTTGAGCGTGAACGAACAAACACTACAATGATACGTGGCAGTATAGACTGGATTAAAATCGGGTTCCTGATCGGGTGGGGAGGAGAAAACAGGCCGGTGAGGGAGCGCGCGGGCGGCTGCGACTGCTGCCTCGTTTCCTGCCAACCCCTGATGAGCAGGGCCCCATATACGGTAACGGTGTGCGGGGTGCGTATCTCGTATGCAATTTTGGTACATTCGATAGGCTAGGTAGGGAGTGCAGCTTTGTTCGACGTTCCGACAGGCCCCTCACGATTCGGTGATTTTGTATTTTGAATCGGAATGTGAGGCCGCGAGAGCAATCGCGACCCCTTCTGCTTGTGTTGCACTACGGGCTCTGAAGGTGAGGCCGTTAACTGTGTTGCTGTAGTGAACTACAGCGACAGTGTACCATACCCCATGGTGAGGAGGGTGGCGTCCACGTAGTATACACCTGATTTGTTGCCATAATGTCGGGCTAGGGCTTCCGCTCGTGCCAGGCGCCGACCATTATGGTCTTCGTGTGACATGTTGTTTTGAAGAGGTCGAACGTGGAGGGCACGTCTCCACAGTTCTCGGATGTGAAACCTGTCTTCCATGGGAGTGGTGTGTTGGATATGGAGTCGAGCAAGAAGGCGGCGACCCGACTATGTTAGCGACATGCGCGTGTACTGGTTTGTAAGGTGCGCCTCCCGTAGCTCCTGGAAAGTATTCACCACCCCAAGACCCATGAGCCGGCTGTTTGAAGTAGTGATGGGAAGGTCAAGGGCACGCTTAATAATTTTGCGAAGGATGGCCTCAAGCGTATCCTCCTCTTATTTCCGTAGGTGGAGATAAGGAGTCGAGTAGAGAATTCGACTGGTTACAAAGGCGTTTGCCAGCCCCAAGGCATCCTTACTTCATAACCCCCGCGTTTGTTGGAACACCAGCGGACCATGCGGCGCATCTGGTCCCCCACCTTGCGGAGTTTGGCCAATGTAGTGTCTGGCCGTCTGGGTTTGTGGATGTAGAGTCCGAGTACCCGTATCTCATCACTTTCGCGTATGGGACCACTCTCAAGAGAAAGAGATGGGCAGCGATTGTGGCTCAGCTCGAGCCAGCGAGCAGGCCCGTGTAAGTTCTTTTCCCTCTTCCTTCAGTCACAACACCAGAGACGCCAGCAGAAGTGCTGTGCAGCCAGAGGAGAGGCGGATGGCCTAGTGCACAGTGTTTGTGAGCCGAGTGATGAGGGTAGTGTGCTTGCCATTAGGCTGAAGAAACAGTCCAAGGATGCAGAGGGTAGAGATAAGAGGAATAGGTGTGCCGTCCAGGTATACGGTGAGAGGATAAGGCGACATTCCCAACCGCCACCACGGCATGCGCGAAAACGACCTCCACCGCTTCGTCCAGGCCATTGTTCTAAGCCGCTTCATATATTCTCTTCTTTATCTCTTTCATTCTCGCACCGAGAACGACAAAGTCAACAGCCTCGTTCGCCAGGCGCATAAGTGGTCCCTATCTTTTCCCACATCTATCTCGACGACTCAGCTATTGTCCATGGGCGTCCACAACTCCTTTACAGAGCTGACGGGGGCCCATCGTACGGCCGAGCTCCTCCATCGCTCCCGCACCCGCCCGGGTCCCGCACTTCTATCCACCCTTCAGCTTTCCTCTCGTATCCCCCTTCCCACCTCACTGACCATCCCTTCCCACATCTCCTGCCTCCTAACTGTTCATCCCCTCCCTAAGAATATGCATCCTGAACGTCACCCCTCCTGCAGAGCAGCGAGGGCCCCCGCGGTTTGGTGCGAGTACGGACGGAAACCTGCCGTGGTTTATGTGGATTCCACCGCGTACAGCTTCTACCCATCCCACACACTTGCAGTCCCTGACAACTCTCTCCAACCCATTCTTACTGCCTCAGACTACACTTCAACCTCTGTAGACGCTGATTAGGCAGCTATTGCCCCTGCCGTCACGCAGACCTCCGTTGAATACAATTTCAATGACTCTGAGCCTGCGGTCTACAACTACGCGGTTGGACGGGTGGCACCCCGGCCATCGGCATCTTACGTTCAGACACCGTCGCCTCTCACCCCACCAAAATCATCAAGGTGCTCGCTCACGCGGCTAATCCTGGCTACGAGGCGGCTAATTATAACACTCGCAATTCGACCGACCAAGCAAGTCTGCCCTCATCGGGCATGACTACGCGCGACGCGCTCCTCACGTACAATGATTTACTTCACACTGCCACCTCTTCCGTACCCCCGCGCGTCTTGCCCTCCTCCATCCGGAGCGTGATCGCCGGCCTGCCACTTATGTGACAGCTCAAGAGCCGACTACGACCATATCTTTTTCTCCTGCTCAGCACATTTGCCCCTGCCTCTTGGCACCTAAACAGTCAGCAGCAGTGGGAGGCTGCTTTGTCCAGCACCGAGCCGAATTTCCAACTTCGGCTGGTGACCTGGGCAGAGGACGTCGCGACTAGGCACGGCATGCGTTAGCGCTGACAACATTGTGGCTGACACGCGGCACTGCAGCAGTAGGCCTCAGCGTTCATTTTGAGAGCAAAGCGAGCAACCACTAACTGCCACGTGCCAGGGTGGCAGGGGGGTAGGGTGGAAGGACGGCAGATTGGGCAAGTTGGTGTTTCATGGTAACAAGAAAAATTCAAACAGCGCTCTTCCTCTTTCTAGTCCAGTCGTCTAGCGCTCTTTGAATTTTTCGTGTCACCATGGCAGGCTGGCCGCGCTGCCTATCCAGTGTTCAGAACGCACTCAACGTTACAAACGCCATACCGCGTATACTTCGGTACGCCATAGTTTTCGCTTTCTAACCGCGTTCAGGAGTGCTTAAAACGCAACTAATTTCTTTTATCGCTGACGATACTGAAGGCGGAGGGGAGCGCCATTTATACTTCGAACTGGAAATTTTTAAAACTACAATTCAGTTTCGAGAGAATCCAAAATGATAGTTCCGAACATTCTAGTAAACCGTTTGTTCAGGCTAGTTGGTTCATGGTAAGAGCAATATGGACATGGTGCGACCAATGGAAGTAGGGGACGCACTGTTCCTTTCGTTTTGGGTCTTCTCTGTCCCCTTTGGTTGCGCCGTCAACGAATTACTTAGCAAACATTCAAAGCCGAACATATCATAATAAACACTTACAAACCGTCCACGTTCCCATTAGGCAACGGTATTAAACAAACGTCTACATTATGTCTCAACTCAACGATAAAGTTAACAAAACACGCAGAAAAAATCGACAGCTAATGCGTCAAGAGAGAGGAACGTCATTTTGTGTTGCCATTTATACGCATCCGTTTCATTTTTACTTCCCCCAGCTGTCTTCGTCCTCTAGAATATATTTATGCAAAATGAAAGAAAGAAATAATGGAAACCCGTTTCTGAAGAGGCATTGTACAAACTCTACAAAAACGAATCAGTCAAAAGAGCTTTCTTTTTTAAGCATGGCGGCTCGCTTCTACTCGTATAGAAAAGGTTAACATGGATTCCGGTGCTTTGTTGCTTACCTCTCATCTCAAAGAGAGCTAGCAAAGAATATCGCAGAATGAAACCATTGCTTTTACTCTTCATTGCTCTAGCTACGTTCGGCTTCAGCCTAGCCGCGGCACTGTCCCTAGGTAAGTTGTTTTTTGCTTTGCTTGACAGGCCTAGTGCTTGTGCTATCCCCGAGCACGGGGCGAAGTTTACTCACATATATCTTGTTTCAGTTGCGTCTCGTCTTACTGTTCAGCCCTGCAGAATGCTCGAAAATTGGCACGCAAACATAAACTCTGGACAAGTGCATTTTTTTTTTCAGCAGGAAGTTGTTTATGAGCTCAGTTTCTTCGCATATCGTAAAGTCGCAAAGTAACAGCGCATACATCTGCAAATCCGTTCGGACGGCGTTTACAGTTTTAAACTATATATTGTCAGAAAGGCAGCCCATTGGCTTCTTATAGCAGCCATAACTGCATACGAGCACAGGATAAATGTTGCTATGAGTGAGAAGGTTTAACCTTTCCTTTCAACATGTTCATAATAGAGCATTTCAGTACTGCGCAGTTACCTAAGCATTAAAAGTGGTGTTCTAGTAAGCTGTACTTGCTTTCAAGGCTTCAATACACCTTAAGTGATCTCCTATGTGATGTCTACCTTTCTATTGCGTTAAGCTACGGAGCAGCATGTGCTCTTCTTACTGTAGCCCAGTGGTTTTAAATGAAGCAGTACTACAACATTAGCCCTAATAGCTTCACTGTGATCCAATATATGTTTCCTCATTCTTTCAGCACCAATGATTCTGCTGTGGAGAACAAATCTGTACTTACTTTTATTATTTATGCTTTCAGTATACATCCTATAAATTTCATTCATAGCTTCAGCTACCTTGTGCTTCCTCCGTGCATTCTCTCTCTCTTTTCGCCGTCGCATTAAATGGCTCTTTATAAGCAGCGCATACGACAAATCAGTTAGTATAAAACTGATCTCATTATGCGCATCTCATTATGCGATCTCATTATGCGCATCTACTGAGCAGCTCACATTTCCTTATACAACTCCTCAAGCTCAGTTACGAGACTTATGTATACATAATTCATGCTGCCGCACATCCTAACGATAAGTTGCTGGCCCTTATTCTTAAGACCCTTTTGTTCTACATCATTTGCGCAATTTTATAGTGATAAATAACATTTCTTGCGCAATTTTCTACCAGTGTAGATCATTAAATGAGCCTCAGTCAGCATACATGTTAACATTAATGCAGCGCAGTGCTTGGCTTGGCCTATGGGATGTGCATATTCGTGCTTGTTGATCAAAACAGAACAGCCCTCTTTCAGGAAGTTCAGGAAGCGCACACGTATGGTAGCCCATACGAAGCGTTACAAATGATCGCTGCCTTTGCAGCAACAGAATCACTTATTAGTAAGCCCGCATAGTTTTGTATACATCCTGTCGTTGCTTTGCTTCTGCAGTTTGCTGGCCTCAGAGCACTGCGTTTTAGGTGTAGGATTAAAACTCTGTGAGATAATTGCTCACGGTCAACTACGGCATCTCTAGTGCATGTATTTCTTCCAATAGTGGGTGTCAGTGCCAGAGACGTCTTTTAATGGATTTCACCTCGAAACATGACGGAGCGCTTTTGGACATTAACGGCACTAATTTATGTAATAATGCTTCATAGGTAACCTGTGGAATATTAATATCCTCAAAATAAAATTTTTGTACAAGTAGTCATTTCAGGAAGGTATCTCTGAGTTCAGAAGGGCCATCGTTAACGCTATCAGGATGGTAATAGCAATTATCACTATCAATACTAAGAGCGGCAGCAGTCATGGCGGTAATGCCTGAAGCAGAATTCGTGCCTGTAGGCTTCGAAGTTGCGGTACCGGTACCACTTTTCATAACGAAAAACTGACCGCCTTCGTCCCTCAAGGATAATGTCGTCAACGTCCCAGCAGTGACGATACAGCATTTCGGTATTCACACGCACCGTCTCTTATCGCGTGATTTTGTCTATGAGAGTACCGTAGCGGCATCTATTGTAACAGATGAGGTTTGAATATTGGCCACTTGTGACCACTCTTTAGACCGCTGGGTTAGCCGTTACGGCCGGCAGCAAATCAGAACGTAATAACGCCAACAAACCAATGCAGAAATAAAAATTCACAGCCGGGTATGCTGGTGACCTAACACGCTTCTTTCAACGAAAAGCTGTTTGCTGCAACGCGGTTGCAAACTTGAATATAAACAAACAATGAAAGTTTCTCCACCACCAATTTCTTATTTTTGTTCAAAGCACGCAGGCAAACGGCCTTCCAGTTTGTTTGGTGCTTATTTTGAAACGGCGTTTATGATGAATGACCCAGCATAAAGAAGCACTGTTTGAAAGCGCATTTATCTTAAGATGGCTTTCTGCATTAAGTTTTGGATTGAAACTCAAGCCACGTGCCCTTTAGGTCTTTGTCCTACCACCCCAAAGGTCATAGAATTCTGCACAGGAGTTCAGTCAAGGTCAACGTGAACAATATTTTGCACAGAGTAAAGCTATTGTATGTACCCAGTGCACGTGCATTCCGTGACACGCAAAAATTATTAAGTTCCAGATGTACGCACGTGTGGTCTCAGACGACGTGCAAGGGAATGCGTTCTTTGACCGAGGCCAGAAAAACATTCACTCTTATTGCTCGGTGGAGGTCATTAACAATAAAAGAATTATTTGTAGTATTATTTAGACGGGAGGAAGATCGAAGTAGCCTGCTTACACAAAGTGAATAAGTGAGCGAACCCCGCAAGAAGAGATGGGGTGAAGTAGAATCTGGATTCAGAGGGAAACGGTCGCCGTAGCGTAGGATTCCGAATTAATTTCTATTGAAAGTTTCCTTATCATGAGTTACAGAATTCCTTATGCCTCCATAAGAAATTTTACGGAGTCAGTATGGAGCATATGGAGTCGGTATGGACTATATGGAGGCACATATGAAAATTTAAGGACTCCATATGACTCCATGTAAACAGAATGGAAGTGGTATGAGTATTAAGTAGAATGCTTATGGACGCCGTAAACACAAGATTTAGATTTCCATACATTTTCTATATCTCATGGACTCTATATTTCCATAATTCGATACGAGCGACTCATATGGACCGTTTCAGAAAGGGGGGGGGGAAGGGCTCGAGTTATTTAACGTTCACTGCCATTTAACACCACACGAGTTCCTATTTTTTGTATCCCAACACCAGCCAAACATGGCTGCACAGTTATGATCGATCCCGCTACCTTATCCTCAGCAACCAATTAACAAAACTGTACTCCAAAGCTTCTCGACGGGGCCCGTACAGAACTCTGGTAGTAGTAGCGGACGTTGCGTTTTGATAATGTATACAAAGCGTTGCGTATAAAACAGTGCTCCCGAAACCGCAATAGACGCGTGTGACGCGTAAGAAGAATCTTTCTACCAACTTCATGAGCTCTTGGAAAACCCGGCAACCCCTCTCACTGCGACGTCACAGATGTGCTCTCGATTCGCGCTTCGAGCAGCGTTATAGGCCGGAAGGTTGCAGCCTGCGCAAACTTCGAGCCAGCGTGCGAGACATGGCATCGGGCTGCTAATGGAGCCCAAGCGAAAATAGCCCTCGCATTATAAAATGTACATGCTATTCTTGTGAGGAGCGTGTAAAAAGCAGCGCATGTGAGTTGAAAGTCCTCCGTTATGTATAGCGTACATGAGATGGATTTAGCGCCGCATATATAAGCGTGCTTCAATATCGAATAGTTCACCCTGTGCAATAAAGAACGCGTCACATTAAAGACTGCACATTCACACAAACAGTACATATGTGCATATCGAATGTCACCTAGTTCATTGTAGTGCATTGCATATGTCGGCGCTTCTCGAACTTTGTCCACTCTGTGTAGCTGCGCCAGCTTCATTTATGAACTTTTTTGCTGTTATTTTTCCCTGTAGAAACTTCTACACTAAGCGACGCACGTAATCCCCGCTCTGCTTCTCTTTGGCTCGGTTTTGTGCTAGCACCTGCAACCGACATCGCCCCTATTTAAATGCCAGCCGTATCACTGGCTCCATAACGGGGCCCTTTGCCCCTTTTTGTTTGTCTAATTCTCTCAGCGCGATGCACCATGGTGAGGAGATGCCACTTACGTCACAGCGCGAGCCGCTAGTATGGCTGGTGAATGCTCCTCTCCGAAGCATTGACTTGGGAACAAGGAGGAGGGAAAGAATGCAGGAGAGGCCGTTACGTCACATTGTTCAAAGCCTCCCTTATTATAAATGGTCTATAGACAGTCTATAGACTTCTTACAGACTGTATTGCCTTCATATAGATATTTGTTTTCTCTACTGATAATCTATAGATAGTCTACAGACTTTCTATAGACAAAAGTTTACTAAAAGTGTACGACCATAAATGTATAGATTGTCTATAGACTGTCTATAGCATTTGTGTTACCTATAGACTACTCTATAGGATTTTCTATAGAGAGGCTATGGACTTTAAGACAGATGTCTATAGAGATTCTGCAGACTGTCTAAAAAATTTTTTAAGCGCATGCGCCCCTTTGGCGGCCGTCTCAGCTGGCTTGCGCATGCGCAGAAGACAATGCAGCAGACGACGCCGCTGCACCCAACGTTGCTATAGGCTGCGCCGTCGGCCACAGACTTAGACGGACAGATTTTTCCGACATCGGCGTTCTAACACTCAGGCATAAAAGAAGGTGATGTACGGCACAGAAGATGTACTAATAAAGCCTATTCAAAGAGCCCAAGGCATTGAGCTTTAGAGACGGGGGGCTCTTGGAGTTAGGCTGTGTTCTGACACGCTACCATCAATACTGTGTCCGAGCCGGTTCAAGATTGATCTCGTTCTTTCCTCTCAGGGGGTGCCTCCGGCGATGACACTGAAACGCCAAAGAACGGCAGTGATATGGTTGTGACCGTGGATGACCTACAGCGCCTCGGACTGCCCAACCTCAACCAAACAGTGCGAGACTACTACGAGAGCGGTGCCGACCAAGAACAGACACTGTATGAGAACACCGCAGCATTCAAAAGGTCGGGTATAAACACGTTTCATGAAAATATTGAAACAAGTGGCTGTTTGTTCTCACTTCTGGCATAGTAAAAAAAAACTAAAAAAAAATATTGAAAAACATTCGAAATTCTAAAAACTGATTTGACTGTTACTAACGACAAGCTTCAAATCTCATTGCAACTAACCGCCTAATCCTACTAGTTAAAAAGTTAATTATTAAAAAGTAGTAACGCAGTTTACTAATTCAGAGAATTCAATAGTTTCCTGGTGTCCGCCAAAACTGGTAATACTGTACCGCAAAACCCATAATTTTACCCCAAGAAGCCTATCTTCGAAAATTTTTGAAAGTGTTCGCTTAAACACTAGTTATGTCACGATGTGAAAGTAGTTTGCGAAAATATTCCTTTGCGCCAAGCGGCCGTTTTCATCCCAAGAACTTGTACGTAAAGATAATGGGCTCAATATTGGGCCCAAAATACGCAAAATATTCCTTTATGT